>NC_090658.1:17343098-17643453 GCF_013368605.1 Nyctibius grandis
TACCTTATCTTCAAAACCCAACTGCACAGAGACCTGCCTTCAGCCTGACACACAGACGCCCAACACCCTTTCTGAATCCACGTAAAGTTCTGTAAGACACAGGCAGATTATATTCTCTCTTGCTATACCCATTGCTTTATACTTATTCTCATTAAAATCCAGACTATCCCTGTTCTGTCCAATCAGTCGGCCTGTTTTGGTTTTCATTAAAAGTTTAGTCCTTACTTGTGTCACCTATAAAAGTGTCAGTACCTTACTAGCCAGCTGCTATCCTGATCATTAGAGAATATCTCAAGTGCAGCTTCTGGACTCTTGAGTTTACCTTTGCCAAGATTAAAACTTTTTTTTCGCTTGTGCCTTTTACACAAACAAACCCTTCCCTTTCATCCTACGACTCCCCCTCAGCTTGTTCAACAGCCTCTTGGATAAGAACTTGTCAAAGGCATTTTGAAAGCTCTAATTTACTCTTTTTTTCCCCCCTCTTTTGTCCACAAAAATGACAAGTTCAAAGAGTTCTCAGATCAGCATGATACAATTTTCCTCTGCCAAAACCATGCTAATTAGACTAGCATCTCATGACCTTCCTAGTACTGTTCTGTCTTCCCCCCCTGCTATATTTGCCAACCATTAATATAAGGCTGACAGGTTTGTGTTCTTGTCACATTTTGCATAACAATTTCCCATATGGTAAGAATATATACAAGGTTGCTCAAAGGGCTACATGTTAAGATAATGCAACTATCGGCCATGCCTAATGCTCACAAGTAATAATGAAATCAAATCACAAGTTGTTTTAATATAAAGCTCGACTGAGGAAACAAGAAGAGAAACTACGAAAAGAAACAAATAAAAAAATCCATGAAAGTGTAATCAAACAACAGCTAACAACATCAGATAACTTGTTTCTGCCACACAGCCCAAAGGGAAAGGAAAATAAGGCAAAACTTCCCACCACAGATCTAAGGCAGCACAGTCAAGATAACAGAAACCACTTTAAGCAGTGAAAACATACTAGAACACAAATGAAATCTTTGTTTCAAGACGGTTATTTAAATTAGCAAATTAAACCACAAAAACAGCAAACAAACTTTCTGCTAATGTAACTGAAAACCAACACAAATACTCTTCTTGAACTTGGAAATTATAACCCCCCTTTTTTTCCCCTGCTATTCAAAACCATGACTACTTACCAGCTTTGAATTCTGTGCAAGAACAAGTAACGCTAGGCTTAGTGCGCTCTTCCAGAGAGGAAAAAAACCCCACCTATCTCCAAATTTCTGTTGGATATTCTGGAATCCAGCTGAAAGCATTTCATCCTTTCCTGTGTTTTATTTATTTATATAAGATGCACCTCTCAGACCTATTATTAACAGACAAAAGACTAACACTCCACACCAAAAAGAAGACAACAAAAATCTGTTTTCGATCTAATAAAGGGCACACACTTTCCGAAGTCTCATCACAATGCTTCTGATCCACCCAGGTTTACATCTCATTTGACATCAGAAAAGATTGCTTCTTCCTTTGCTACATCTACGCAGCATTTTTCATCATGATTTTAAGGTTACTGCACTCAATGCTGCCACAACACAGAGGCTGTCAAGAGGTTTAATTGTACTTCTAGGCTTTTACAGAGCTAGATATAGAAGTTTAAGTTAACGGGAAAACATTAATCAAGCCCAATTTGTATACAGATTTCAGAGAAGGATGAAAAGAATTCTGTCTGTAGAAAAAATAACTAAACTAACAGATTAAAATGAAAGACCAGAGTTAGACTGAATAGAAATCTTTAATGCCTAAGCAGGATCAGCCAGCACAAAATAAAGCCTAACAAATCAGTGAGCTGTACAACAAGCTGAGTTCTAAAGCACCCAGGTTTTAATCTCTCCTCCACCGACATCCTGCAAAACCTTGGGCAGTTCTGCGCCTCTCCATGCACGCGGGAAGGAGAATGCTTCCTCCAAGCACCTCTGCTGAGAAAAAGGACTCTCTGCATTTTTATCATATTATGAAACTTGGATCCATATATAATCAGTAATATATATATTTAATAATGACTAAAATATATATATTTAATTACTACAACGGAGTAGTAGCTTAAAATCCCAAATTCTGGTAGACATTTTCATGAGGGAAAAACTGTACTAACTAAAAATTCCACACAACACAAGGAAAAAAGTGTTAACACTTAAATCAAATTAAGAATGCACTCTTTTGCAGGAGAAGCTGACTTACTTTTAAGAAGATCTTAAAGGTTGTAACTCCCCTGGCTATACAACAGCCGAGTCTTCTGAAGAGCATACATTTGTATTCTCTGCCTGCTAAAGGTTTTCTGTGACTGCAGAATAAGATCAACTCTACTGTCCAACTGTTCAACTTCATTACAGAGAATTTTGTCAGAGAAACGCCACTTATAAAAGCAGCATATTAAGGACTGCTTTAAGATATGCCAAGACTTTCAACTCACCACAAAAGTTCCAGAATATGCACAGTTATACCAGTTTAATTTCATATTTCCGTTGTACAAAGAAAAGTGGAAAACACTTCACATACCATTATTCTGGTTTCCCTCGGGTTTCTTTGAAACTCAGATCTCTTCTTAATCCAATGTAGCCAAGGTAAACCCTCCCTGGACATGCTTAGCCCAGACATACAAAACTGATAAATTCTTCTTTTTTAATCCTATAGAGACTATCAGAATAAAGTAATGAACTATAGCCTCAGGTACTGCCTCTTCAATGGAAAGGCAGAGGAAAGCCAAGCCACCATCTTACCTGTTCTAATTGGGTTTTCTTTTCCACACAAAGCACTTGGGATTTTAACACCCTCGAGTGAGTCCACACTAGAGCAAGTTGCTGTAGTTGATTAATACCAGCATCTGTGTTTTCCAGCCAGAAATAAGCAAGCTACTGTCCTAAACTCCCTTTATAAACTTCTCCCTGGTGACCCAATCGTTCCCTCAACAAACACCTTCTCTCTCACCAAAATCAGCCGAAGTCCAGTTGTCACCACCTCAGGTAAGCAGTAAATATCACCCGAAATTTGCAAAGCTCTTTTCATGACAAAGAACCCCTGCTTTACAGCCTTTAAAGTATTAAGACAAACACCTAAGACAGGCACACAGGAGCCTAAATCAGATATCTGATATCAGATATCCCCCCTCAGTCTTCCCTTCTCCAGGCTAAACAGACCCAGCTCCCTCAGCCTCTCCTCGTAACAGAGATGCTCCAGTCCTCTGATCATCTTTGTAGCCCTCCGCAGGACTCTCTCCAGTAGTTCCTTATCTTTCTTAAACTGGGAGGCCCAGAACTGGACACAGTACTCCAGGTGTGGCTTCACTAGGGCAGTGCAGAGGGGCAGGATAATCTCCCTTGACCTGCTGGCCACACCCTTCCTAATGCACCAGCACTTTGAAGACACACAATTTGAATCCAGGTTTTTGTTCCATCAACAACTCTGAACATTGCTCTCTGGTTGAATTGTACACATACCTCTCTAGCACATCTTACATATGAGAGAGAATATCCCAAGCAAGGGGTCAAAATCCTTGTTATTTTAATGAAATTGGTACAATTTGGGCCTACGATATTGTTAGGGTACAAAATCTTATGTCTGAGTGTCTCAAGTTGTTCACCTGCGCAAGCTCCCTTTCAGCTCTCCCAAATATGCGTGCATGCACAAGGGCCTGTAGTTCAGAAACAGACAACCCAGCCCATTCCAACAGGCCTGTGCGAGAGGCTTGCGCCCAGCTAAGCAAGGCTTCTTCCTACTCTGTCTATCAAAAAAACAGCCTGCACCTTCACGTTTATTCCCCTCCATGCTAAATGGTTCAAGTTCTTCTGCTGTTTCCCACCTGCCCTTGCCCAAACCGTGCAACCTGTTATCGTTTCTTCTTACCATGCTAGCACAAAGGTGGTTTTGTTTAAGAGCATGCTATAAATGCTTCTGGAATATCAAATGACTTCACAGCTTCCCCCCAAAACCCACTGTTACAACCTTAAATTAAAAAAAAAAAAAGAGCTAAACTAAGATACATCGTGCCTAAATAACAAAACTTTCAAGACGACAGTGAAGGAGTACAACAGTGTATATACATCCTCAATTCAGAATTTAAAGAGCATTACTGTTTTATGTAGGGGATGTGAAATTACAGGTTTCTAGTAATTAAGAGATATTGTGTAATAGGGCAGATCAACATAAAGAGCAAATCAGGAACAAACAGTGCCACAGTGATGCATCTTACAATTTACCCGTAATGTTCACATTCTTAAAGACAATGCTGTCATCCCAGTAAAATTATAGCGATCCTTGTACTCCGATGACCTTTCTAGCTTCTTAAAAGATTTTGCAAGGATTCCCAGTTCTAGATCCAAACAGAGAGTTTCAAAACTTTTTCTCTGCAGAAACAAAAAGGTCACAGAGACCAAGCATGACCTGGCTCCGTTGTACAGCTTGAAAGCTGTCCTGCTCTTTACACAGGCAAGCCACATAGCATGGAGGAAGAAAAACTGGTAGTCTGGTAAAGGCAGCTGCAGACACTCCAGGTTAACACTGAAGGTGATGCTCCCAGTTGCAGCCCTCGCCTTAAACACACATCTTCATTTGCTGTGGCCGTGTTAGCTTTCCACCAGTGAGGGTCCCCTGACCTCCCTCCTTCTGGGGTGGCTCTGCCAGCTGTGGACAAGCCCAGTTGTATCTTGATGTTGGTTTAAGCTGCTTAGGAAATTATGCCCTCAAGCCACAAACACTTCTAAGCTAGCAGAAACCAGCACTGCCATCACAAAAAAGTGTGAGGAAGTATTGCTTCCTGCTGCTCTTCTCCACTCTGCCATACTTTCTCCCTTAAGCAGAGAGGTAGGTGTTAGTCTCTTCTCCCAAGTAACAAGTGATAGAACAAGAGGAAACATCCTCACGTTGTGCCAGGGGAGGTTTAGATTGGATAGCAGGAAAGATTTCTTCACCAAAAGGGTTGTCAAGCATTGGAACAGGCTGCCCAGAGAAGTGGTGGAGTCACCATCCCTGGAGATATTTAAAAGACGAGTAGATGTGGTGCTTAGGGATATGGTTTAGTGGTGGACTTGGCAGTTTTAGGCTAACAGTTGGACTTGATGATCTTAAAAGTCCTTTCCAACCAAAACGATTCTATGATACTAAGTCAGAAGTGAACTAAATCAAGGGATCTCCAGGCAAGTATCCAATGCGCTCAGGATGTATCTAGTACTAGAAATTCGCCTTCATTCCACTATTACAGGGCAGCTCTTTGGCCTGAAGTCGTTACTACTGTCTTTTAATCTCAAACGTATAACTTGAAGCAACCATGAATATGCTGACTACTTCTTGCACCTCTATTGAAGTAGTCCCTTGTAATATAATGCAGAGTCCAAGGCTTGAAGGGCAGGTTTAGACCCTAGAGGAGCCACAGAAATCACATTGCCTACACTTCCAGAGCACTGGGTACACAAAGTACGCTACTAAGCAGCCAGGCAAAAGTGCTCCACGTCAGGCTCCCTGCTGTTTAACCTGAAAGATTAAGCAACGTAAGAGAAAGCCACATCCAAACATCAGTCTCCTGCCTTTTCTATTTTTCCTAATTAGTCCCCAAACCATCCTACCATGAAAACAATACTAGATATTTGCAACCTCAGAACAGTCCACTTACAGATAAATTTTTAAATTCAATAAATGCATTCTTCCAAATATCAGAGTTCATTCCTCTACATCAGTTACATTTATATAACATAAAATTAACATGTATCAGGGAAGCAACAGACTCTTTCCCACCCTACATGAATTCCTGCATATACCATTTGAGTATTATGTCAAAGTCTAGAGATAGTAAATTAAAGCCCTGAGATGACATCAGGGGTACCGAGCACCAAATAACTATTTTTTATAACGATGAAGCAAAGCTTTGGAAGCTGTATGTGTTGACTGTGAGGCTGCAAGCTAACGAGCTCAGAATAAAAAACCAAACAGGATTATCAGAAAAAGCACCATTAACTTCAATATAATGTTTTTTTTCCCCCCGAAGATACTTATTGCAGTCTTATGTATTCTGAAATAGGTTACCAATAATTCATTATTTTTGCACAAGTGTTTAAACATTTTCCAACCCCAGCAGATTAGGCAAGGTAAGGAAGAAAACAATTCTTCAGCAGAAGCAATCTGCCACTTCACAGAATGATAAACACTGTTCCCAACTTTTAAACATGCATGCTTGTTGAAGAAAAAACATACAGAAGGTCCATCAGCAAAGCTGAACTTTCAACATAAGATGTTTTTACATGGCAAATCCTCTCCTATCTCAAAAACCCGCACAATCTTGCTGGACAAGTACAGACAAAAGTGATAAGAGGATCTTTCATAAAACAAGATTCTCTAAGTATCTCCTAAACACTTGGTCAGAGACATGTTTTCTGTCTTCCCAGTGTTACAAGAGACTTGATTTATTAATTTATTTTCATGCATACATTATTTTTCAGAAAATTTCCATAGTCTGTCTTCTGCAGGAGCTAAAAATATTCAAGTAGCATCTTCATAGTGAATTTGTCAGAAAGGCAGCAGGTTTATTGAGCAACGGTAGTGAACAGTTCCATTCCACAGATTCAGACACTTTTTCAGTTTGAGCCTAGGCAGATATCCAATTTATCCTCCTGTAGCAAGTTTGGTAATCCAACTCACAATATAAATTAATTAGCCTAAGCTCTAAAATAGTCAAGATACCAAGAGAAAGCAAACACAAGTCAGATCATTAAAAGTGATGAACAGGCTTTTGGTATTGCTTGATCTGCATTAAACAAAATGTTTATCTTCTCATGTTCATGATGACAGCAGGTCATGGACCAGCTGCAGAGGAGCAAAAGCATTAACTTTAGATTACAACTTTCCTCATTTTTTCATGGATTAGTTTTCATCAGGTGAAGAAGCCAAACCAAATTATTCTGTAGCTATGAGACCACAAAAAGAGAGCAGCAGGAGCTGAAGGCCAGAAAGGGGAACTGGGATTGCCTCTTTTGGCAACTGCCTAGTTCTACTGGATTAGATTCTATACAACATTACACCCTTGATTATTTTAGCATGCTAAATTCCCCATCGGAAGATGAACCAAGCAGCTACATGAACACGAGTGCCAGTGCCAGTAACAAGGGAACTGGTGACAATCCACACTCAGGGAAGCATGACTACACCTTTTGATTTAAAGTGCTTACAGTGTCAGCTAATTATGAAAGAACTCAGTGTCACAGATTTCTGCATGATGCCTTAGAGTCAAAAACAAGCAAAAAAGTTGCACACTGAATTTTGACCACTGAAGACCAAGGAAATCCTACATACAGAATAGCTAGTGTCAGGGACATGAAGGCAAAAACATCCTAATTTAAATAAAGACAAGAAAAAACAGCTTCACAATACTTTTTTTGAACATTGCTATTCCATTAACAGAGTATTTAGGCTTCTGAAAAACAAATGCCTATCTTTTAAAAATTACTAATAAACCTCTGTTTCTCTATGATAACAAAGAACAATGGAGACGACAAAGCAAGAACTCATCCAGTACTGTACAGTCACAGGCAAGTTCATAAACTCCATATAGTGAAACTGCCCCACCCAAAACCTTCCAGAGAAACTGAAGATGGAAAGCAGCTGAGGCTGCTTCTCAGCATAACGCCTTACACTGCAGAGGTTTTGGGCCAGTCTCTCTTTTTAATTAAATATGCCATTTTGGGATCCAGTGGTAAAACAACACTACTGCACAGTCTTCAAAGACCAGAGAGAGCTGAGGAAAGGTATTTCCATTATTATTTTTTTGTGTTTTATTCCCTGCAAGTTTCCATACATTATTAAAATTAAGAGGTTAAGTTTATTACACTCCAAACTAATACTCTTTTAAATTGCTAACCTGTGCATTTCCTTAAGCTTGTGTAGACTAAGAGCACACCAAACAAGTTCTATTTCGTTGCCATAAAAAACAAATATTTCTTCATTTGCATTCATTCTGTATGGAGAAGAAACTCAAAACTGTACATAAACAAAACATTAAAGACTCTCACAAACCTTATACATGATAAATGAAATTAAATTACATGTCAAGACAAAAGTATCTTGCAAAGAGCTTCCACTGCAGTTTCCTAACATGCCACCTTTCCAGTGTTTATGGATATAAATTAAACTGAGTTGAAACAATATATTCACTGTTCTTTCATTAAGAATATACCATATTCTTGTACATGATGTTCAAAATAGTGACCACCAAGGACACTGTGACAAGGCAGAGAGCTTTGCACATGTATATAGTAAAAGTTTTCATATGGTCACAGAGTATATCATTCACTCTTTAACTGGAAACTTCATTAACTTATAGCTGTGATTTTTTAAAAAATCATATAATTAAACACAGATTCTAAGTAAAATTTAACTACTGCAGCAATGGCCATCCACTTCTTTTGGAAGGCTGAGAGCAAAAGAACAGTATGGTAGCTACAGATTCACATTTCCTAAATAAAGAGCAATTTGATTATTTCTTAAACAAAACTATGAAAACCGATTTGACAGTTCCAACCCAATTTTAGTTTAATTTTAATTTAACTTAAGCCTCAAAATTCAGATGCAAAAGAAACTGACTAAAAGCTTAATCCTTCTATTTATTTTGCACCAAGTGAGGACTTGTCAGGATGAAGTGGGCAAGCTGAAAGTACCAACTAGGAGATACTATGACTACCTGCTCCAGTGCTGCACCACTGACTGCCACCCATAATTTACAGATTTGCAACGCTGATTGCTGATCCTTGACCTAGAAGACAAATTATTCAGATAACATGCAGAACAGCTTTTTGGCACTTCTCCAGCCCTAACAGCAACATTGTTTTTCCCACACGTGAAGGTGGCACAAAAGGAGTCTTTTTTCAGGGTTTAGTTTTTCAGCTCTTACTTACATCCCCCTGTTCTCTCCTCAAACAAGGTAACTAAAATAAGTCTTTTGCAACACAAGAAACTAAACTTTGTAATGGGTTTCAAGCGCTTGAGATTTTGATGGAAATTGCTTCCTAAAGAAGTGGCCTGTCTAACGTGCTAGACTAGTAGAGCTTTTGTTGCTGTTCAATGTTTTTAGACAGCACTCACTGTCAACCTCAGTTTTACAAGCAAAACCAAATGAAAATACAGGTGATCCAGTAGTTTTGAAAATAGTAACCACAGGTGAAGGGAGGGGAGAGGGTTAAAGAAGGAGCATTGAGAGCTTCAAGTTCCAAACATTTCTCTAGGGGACTTAAGAGATGATACCTTTTGGAATGATCAACGTGACATTTTTCTAACACTTCTAGAGGCTTAATGGGAAGCCAACACCATTTTCATGTCACTGGACAACTTCCTTCATGAAAAATATTTATTCCATTATAATCTGCATGACAATAACAAATCACATCTCCGTCCTCCAAGAAGTTCAGATTCAACCTGTATTTCAGAAGCTTCTTTACAGGCATTAGGGGCACTCCCAGCATTTAAAGTGCATTTTAATTAAGCCATTTAGAGAAACCTCCAAGTTGGTCACATTCTCCCCTCCCTTACTGAGGATGCAGGCCACCACCTACTAATTTAACTGCCTGAAATCAGTCTGTTGCTGCGGAGAAGTACTGACCTGTACCTAGAAAAGTACTGAAGTCTTTCCAGAGCTGCTAACCACAATAACAGAAGCAACAAAGCCCACCTGCAATGCTTTACAGGGACAGCTGCAGGTTAGAAAAAAAAAAAAACAAACCAAAAAAAAGTAGTGCAAAACCTATTGCAGAACCAATTTATGGTGCAAGGGAGCTCAAGGCCTCTAGTTCCAGCCCTTGCTCAAAACAGGGCTAATTTCAGCTGAACACTGAACAAGAACAGAGATCCCTCCATTCCTCTGATCACACGTTCCAGAGTCTGCCCATTCTCATGGTGAAGATTTCTTCTTTATATCCAACTGGAAGGGCCTTTGTTGCAGCTTGTGTCTGTTTTGTCTCCTCCGTTTGCTGTGCCCCTGCAAGAAGTATCTGGGTTCACCCTTCTCTATGGCTCCCACCCACCAGGCTGCTGAAACCAGCAGTTAGGTCTGCCCCTTAGCCTTGTCTTCTCCAGGCTACAAATCCAGCTTCCTCAGCCTCTCCTCATACACCATGTGCTGCAGCCCACAATCCTGCTCCATGGCTTTCAGCTGGACAGGCTCCTGTTTGTCCACCTACCTGCACAGCAAAGCCCCACACCGGATACAGTACTCTAGATGCAGCCTCACAGCTCCCAAGCAGATGTGAATAATCACGTTCCTCAACCTGCCCTTACTAGTGGAGCCCAGTGCATGGTCATCCTTTGCTGCTGCAAGGGCACACTGCTGACTCCCATTCAGCTGACTTGTCTGCCAGCACACGCAAAGATGCTGCCATTCAGAGAGAGCTAGACAGGCTGGAGAGTTGGGTGGGGAGAAATTTAATGAAATATAACAAGGGCAAGTGTAGAGTCCTGCATCTGGGCAAGAACAACCCCCTGTACCAATATAAGTTGGGGACAGACCTGTTGGAGAGCAGCATAGGGGAAAGGGACCTGGGGGTCCTAGTGGACAGCAGGATGACCATGAGCGAGCAGTGTGCCCTTGTGGCCAAGAAGGCCAATGGCATCCTGGGGTGTATTAGAAGGGGTGTGGTTAGCAGGTCAAGAGAGGTTCTCCTCCCCCTCTAATCTGCCCTGGTGAGGCCGCATCTGGAATATTGTGTCCAGTTCTGGGCCCCTCAGTTCAAGGACAGGGAACTGCTAGAGAGAGTCCAGCGCAGAACCACAAAGATGACTAAGGGGGTGGAACATCTCCCTTATGAGGAGAGGCTGAGGGAGCTGGGTCTCTTTAGCTTGGAGGAGACTGAGGGGTGACCTCATTAATGTTTATAAATATGTAAAGGGCAAGTGTCATGAGGATGGAGCCAGGCTCTTCTCAGTGACATCCACTGACAGGACAAGGGGCAACGGGTGCAAGATGAAACACAGGAGGTTCCACATAAATATGAGGAAAAGCTTCTTTACAGTGAGGGTAACTGAACACTGAAACAGGCTGCCCAGAGAGGTTGTGGAGTCTCCTTCTCTGGAGACATTCAAAACCCGCCTGGATGCATTCCTGTGTGACATGATCTAGGTAATCCTGCTCCGGCAGGGGGATTGGACTAGATGATCTTTCGAGGTCCCTTCCAATCCCTAACATTCTGTGATTCTGTGATCTTCACTGCAGCAGGTGCCAGGGTGGCTTAAGTCCTCCAAGAGAGCCAGAGCCTGCAATCATGTTTCTTCCTATTGTCTCAAGGTGGTTTTGTCCACTTCTTCATCTTGATGGGTCAGGTGTGCTGCAGATGCTCACTGTAATGCCCTCCCACCTTGCTGTCCCATAATCCTGACCCATAAGCTCTTGATATGCCTGTTGTCCCCTCCACAGCAGAGCTCTGCACATTCAAGCCATACCTCCGCAGAAACACAACCCACCCATCTTCCCTGCCTGGCCTTTGCCAAGAGCGTGCAGCACAGCACTCCAGTTGCACGATCGCATCCCTGTGATCCGAGGGAGATCACAGGCCTGCAACACACACAGACTTCTCATTTCACCTGGCCATTTCTCACCCATACTGGGTATTTGTGCGCACATGAGATGAGCCCCCAGTCACACGGCTTCCGAGCTATCCCCACTCTGTCCCTCCATCTATCTATCTGCTAGAGAAAGCATATGTTAGGTTAATTTATTACTAAATAAAGCAATGTAAAGGCATTCAAGCCTGCCTACACTAGCTAGCAATAAGTTGCTTTTTTTTTTTTTCATTTTTAAAGAAGCTGCTACTTTAATTGTCATTCAAGACTGATTCATGAGAATGTTCTATAAACTCAGAATTTTTACCCTGCTAGCCATTTATTCACATCAAGCTTCCTGAATCTATTACTTTCTGACCCTGCCAGAGATAAGACTGGTTTCTACAATTTAGCCCCCATGCAGTGTAGTATTTAGGAATGCAAGAGAAAAGCTCAAAGTAGGCCTGGATCAGAACAAGTGACATTGGAGTACAGCCTGTAACTCCTCTGGAACAGAGACCCCTGCACCTTTTCTACTATAGGACACAGACACCTAAGAGGTTTGGCCACAGTATGCGTAGAGGACTAAAAAAAATCAGCTGGAATTTCATATTTGTGCTGTGCACAAGTGTCAGATAGAGTTTCCCCCCAAAACAGAAAAGAATTAAATACATTCAGCATGAGTTCCCTTCTCAGGGCATAACAAGCACTATTTTACATTCTGCCACATTTCTCAGGCTTTCCAGTATCTGAAAAACAAACATTACATACCAAAGTTGCTTGCTGTATTACAGTCAATCATGTCGTGGCAGTCTGGTGAAGTCCCCACTGACTGGGAAAAGGGAAACATAACCCCCATCTTGAAGAAGGGGAAAAAGGAAGACTCAAGGAACCACAGGCCAGCCAGTCTCACCTCTGTGCCTGGCAAGATCATGGAGTAGATCCTCTTGGAAACTATACTGAGGCACACAGAAATCAAGGAGGTGATTGGTGACAGCCAACATGGCTTCACCAAGGGCAAATCATGCCTGACAAATTTGGTGGCCTTCTACAACGGGGTTACAGTGCTGGTGGATAGGGGAAGAGCAACTGATGTCATCTACCTGGACTTGTGCAAAGCATTTGATGCTGTCCCGCATGACATCCTTGTCTCTAAATTGGAGAGACATGGACTTGACGGATGGACCACTCGGTGGATAAGGAATTGTCTGGATGGTCACACTCAAAGAGTTACGGTCAATGGTTCAATGTCCAAGTGGACACCAGTGACAAGTGGCGTTCCTCAGGGGTTGGTATTGGGACCAGTCCCATTTAACATCTTTGTCAGTGACATGGACAGTGGGATTGAGTGTGCCCTCAGCAAGTTTGCCAATGACACCAAGCTGTGTGGTGCGCTCAACATGCTGGAGGGAAGGGATGCCATCCAGAGGGACCTTGACAGGCTTGAGAGCTGGACCTGTGCAAACTGCATGAAGTTCAACAAGGCCAAGTGCAAGGTCCTGCACGTGGGCCAGGGCAATCCCAAGCACAAATACAGGCTGGTCGGAGAATGGATTGAGAGCAGTCCTGAGGAGAAGGACTTGGGGGTGATGGCTGACGAGAAGCTCAACATGAGCTGACAATGTACGCTTGCAGCCCAGAAGGCCAACCGTATCCCAGGCTGCATTAAAAGCAGCGTGGCCAGCAGGTCAAGGGAGGTGATTCTGACCCTCTGCTCTGCTCTCCTGAGACCCCACTTGGAGTACTGCGTCCAGCTCTGGTGCTCTCAACATAAGAAAGACAAGGACCTCTTGGAGCGAGTCCAGAGGAGGGCCATGAAGATGATCAGACGGCTGGAGCACCTCTCCTATGAGGAAAGGCTGAGAGAGTTGGGGCTGTTCAGCCTGGAGAAGAGAAGGCTCCAGGGAAACCTCATAGCAGCCTTCCAGTACCCGAAGGGGGCCTACAGGAAAGCTGGAGAGGGACTTTTTACAAGGGCATGTAGTGATAGGATGAGGGGTAACGGTTTTAAACTGAAAGAGGGAAGATTTAGATTAGATATTAGAAAGAAATTCTTTACTGTGAGGGTGGTGAGACACTGGGAACAGGTTGCCCACAGAAGCTGTGGATGCCCCCTCCCTGGAAGTGTTCAAGGCCAGATTGGATGAGGCTTTGAGCAACCTGGTCTAGTGGAAAGTGTCCCTACCTGTGGCAGAGGGGTTGGAACTAGATGATCTTTAAGGTCCCTTCCAACCCAAACCATTCTATGATTCTATGTTATGCAATTAATAGATGTATTTGCACTTCCTGTCTCTGCAACTACATTTTAATTTCAGAAATATGCTGACTATACGGCAAGGAGCAAGAACCTCATGTACTTGCCTTCTGAAGATACCACATGGGAGAAGTAGGGCTGTATCTGTTATACTTAAGACTGATAATTATTTCTTCAGTCATGGAAAACCAGCCAGACATGGGCAGAACCCCACATCTTTCAAGACAGACAAGTATTAAGAACCCTTGTCTTCTTAATTCTCATTAGGAGCTGTTCCAGTAGATAAATATTATTTTATCTGAAGCATATGCACTACGTACATTAATTTGTGCTTTTACTGTATCTACGGTTAATACGGACTAGCGACATAACATTGTGTTCTATTTATCCATAAATGTTAACAACACATTGCAGGTTACAAACTACTGAAAGATGATCCATTTAGCTCCAAAAGATGACTTGCACCACCTACAGGTCTTAGCAAAGTCTTGCAAGAGTCTAACTTTTAAAGTTTTTTAAATAAATGGTCAGACATCCAATTGTACCCTACTGGAATAAAAGCTAAGTCAAAATACCTCCTGAATAAGCAAAAGAACAGGCTTACTCCAAAACACTGTCATCTAACATCAGTCCAACCTGGGTAGTTTAGCCTAGTTTGATAAAAGGCTTGCACTGGTTAGTGTTAAATGGGATGCTTTAATATGGCATGCTTCAGACTAAGAAATAATCAGTAGCTCACCTTGACGACAAAGGAAGCACTGCTTTTCTGTGAACAGTAAAGGACGTAAGTCCAGATATTTCCTTCTCAAACTATCTATATGCTCTAAATTACAGTTTGTAATTCTTAAAACAGCCACAATATACAGTAGAGCACATAGAAAACAACTTGGCAACCGCAAATCTTTCCAAAGATATTTGAATCTGTCAGTACATCTCATCAGTCCCACTAACAGCTTCTCTTATTATGCTTGTTCCTTTGCATTAAAAAAAGAACAGTTCTACACACTTTGAACAGCATTAAACTGGGAAAATGGCACACCAGTAGTTTACAAGTAAAATACATTGCTTTTATCCCAAAGCCAAAGAATTATATTCACCAAAGTAGTACCTGAAAGCAAGATGCATTAAGACAGGCTTAGTTATGCTGCAGAATAAACTGCAAAGCACGACTATAGCCATACTATAGTATCTCAGTGTCCATAACTACAGATTAAAACAAACTGCTTTTAACAAATTGCAACCCCAATAATTCTGTGGCTGGGCACAGAAGTAGCTGATCCTGGGCACATAATCAAGAACTAATGATGAAAGCTCTTGTAACACATGTAAGAGTGAAGATATAGTATTCAATAAACCTGGGGACGAATATTTCAGTGTCACAGTAATAACATTTCTAGGCATGCTCTGATCAAGTTACTAAGCACCATTCTGCAAATGATTAGAAAAAGTAGAAAAATGTGGTGAAGAGAAGCACGATAACTCAGTCTCCAGAAATCTAGAAAGAAAACCACTCTTTGCATAACTTCTTTAAACATCAATGTGACCAAGCCAACATTTCTTTTCTGGTAGTGGTGATCTGTGCTAAAGCCCAACAGCACATACAGACATACCTGCAATGCCTTAACTGAAATATAAGCCTTAGAGAAGGTATCAAAATTAAAATCAGTTTTCTGGCCTCTTTGTCAAGATACACATTAACATACATTTTGCAATGTATTATATTAACCTGCTGTTCACTTGAGTTGCATGAAGTTTGATTGTAGATGATAAGAATAGTGCTATATTTAGCACGAGTGTAAAAAAAGTGTAACTTTTGTTTGCATGGTGAACATACATAGTCAGGAGATAAACACACACACACCCCGTAGGAATTTGGCCTGTGCAGTTTTCCTTTCTGAAGGATTAAGAATTATCTGTATGTTCGCAGCAGAGATTACCAGATTCTCTACGGCTTCATATCGACAGCTACAGCTGTCTACTGGTAGGGCAGATGCATGGTGACAGGCAGCAGTGTTGAAAGAGCAAGGAAGGAAACGACCACCCATATTTGGACCACAATATCTAGGCAAGATGTGGTAAGAGTGTCCCACTGCAAACAAAGGTAGTTTTTTTCTGGAAATACAAAAAGGTCACTACTGCTTAATTACTTGGTGGGGGTTTTTTTGTTGTGGGTTTTTTGGGTTTTTTTGGCATTGATAAACTGGAAGTGACACCAAAATACTATCATACAGCTTGAGCATTTGCAGTATTATAGTTAAGAAGTTGCTGCTACAGTGCCTTAGCCTGTAGCATGAATCATTTGACCATCTAAACATATCATACCTCCTCGTTAAAATGTCATAATTGTAAAAAGCATTTAATCTAACAGTAACCTGTCAGTTTTCATCTCAGGAAAAAACACTTTCAGCTCTCACTACCATGTGTTACAGGATAGCACACAAAAACCACCACCACCGTTATTTCTTGGCTGTAGTATTTTGTGCTTAAAAAGAAAGAGCCTTCTGTAAAATAGTGACTAACTTGTGTAAGTCTATCAAACACGTAACACTGTTACCTTTCTTCAATTCTATTCTTGTCCATAAGTGGTTGTTTGATCCACTGATTAACTAGTCTTTGTCCTTGAGGGGTTCTGCATTTATTTAGTAAACCAGCTAGAGACTGTGCAGCATTAGCATTTTCCACAGAACTCTGGAGAGAATAAAAAAAAAAAGAAAAGTTAGTGAAGTTTACTGACACCCACTGAATGGCACTCGACTTTGCTATCTAGGAAGGAACCCATCAGTGATTTTTCTGTATTCAACTTGGCACCCATCAAAAAAGGCAAATGAAATGGCACAGCATTAAAGCAGTTACACTCTGGTCCTTGGAACACGGTGAACAAGGAGTAGGTTTGTCTATTTTGAAACTACTCCTGACTGAACAGGAAAGTTAGAAACGTACCTCGTCTTTGGGCAGGTTGCACTTTGATTAGGAAAAGCAGATATATACCTAGATATTCACTAGTTTGCCCTGTGTAAGGTCAAAAAATAGGGGTCCTGTCCAACAAAAAAAAGCAGCAAGAAACAGGACTTGGGTTCAAAGGTTTTGGTTGGAGATCTTTGGGGGGTGCTGGCAGGGGCAACGGGGACACAACAGAATGAGACAATGGGAGAGAACAGTTATCCAAATTCTCTCAAGCTTCGCAGATCATCTTTGGAGTACTATAAACACCTCAACTTACTCTGTTCAGATTATAGTTTATGATCTATAATTTAGGTTTAATATTAACTGGACTTATGACAGCCTTTTGGGCATTTTTCTTGGGGTTTTGTTTGGGTTTTTTGCATGAACAGCTAGGAAACAAAAATTTTGTTTAACACTGAAAAACAGCAAACAAGCATGTTTCAGCTCTTAACTTTGAAATTAAAATCTCAACCCTCTCTACCCAAGAACACCTGCAATTAAAAGAGTACACAGGCATTCAAACAGGAGTAGGTCTGGATGCCTGTAAACAACTGGGATGTAGAACTAGCATCACCAAAACAGGAAACGAATGTAGTGAGAAGGTATACTGACACATTTAACCCCTGGAAAATCAAATCTCTAAAGTGGATGTGCCTATTTTCAATGTTCTGGACAGTATTACATATGAAAAACTTCTGAATCCAAGAAAGTGTCACGAAGTACACGTATTATACACAAATAACCTATTTCAGCACATCCAAGTTGGAAGGCTACAGTTTCATATAATCAACCGCATCTGCTGCACCATAAGAACTTCACCAACATACCTCACAGAGCAACTCAAATTACAAAGTATTTTGCCTTTGGTTTAGTGCCTGTCCAAAAACCTCCCCCTAGACAGCCTGCCACACAGGCTACAATGCAGCTTCCTGCTACATGGCAAACCCCCTTGTTCCAAAGCTCACAACAGCCTCTAAAGACAGACATGGCAGTGTATTTCCTATCACAAAATGCCCAAGACAAGGACTTATAAAGGGATGTAGCTAAGACAGTGTTGAACTTCCTAGAACACCTCCATAAGGCTTAAGAAGAGAGACAATTTTTGCTTCACTCCCTAGACAGTGGCACAGAATCAGGAAATAAAGCAAAAAAAAAAGAAAAAAATCAGAATTTCTCTCTCCAGGGTTAACCAGCTCAGATGCTGAATATATGCTCTTTTTTTTCCACCAGAAATCCCTCTAAGGTAAACAGGGGACCATATTTGTGATGTCTTCCTGTAAATCAAACTGAAGTGGATTAGCTCCAAGCAAAGATCACTAAGCAGGGTTTACTAACATGAAAACAAAAGAAAAACGCTGATACAACACACCACTTTGAGTCCACATTTTCCTACAACTATAGAGGGGCAAAGCAGAAAAACAGACATGGTGGGAAGTATGGAGGAGACAGGTAACCTCCTTGAATTTGTAGAAAGTGCGTGTAAAATATAAAATTGACACTGGCCAGTTAGCATGCCATGGTGCTTTCAGAATGTTCTTAAGTACCATCCTGTTCATTGCCCTGCCTGCTGCAGCCAGCCCTCCCTTTCCATCACCAACAGCAGTGCTCCTGCCATATGCTTCCTGTTCCCCTAATACTATCTAATTCAGGCTTCTATTCTCTTTCCCAAAACCAGCACTACTGTATAAAGCAACTGTGCTTTGGAGCTCCCTATCATACCACAAAACCTCAGAACTCTCCTCCCCTCCCATACCCCAAGTCTGCTCCTGACACTGAAGATGTGAGCTTCTCTGACTAAAACCAAGGAAAGACGAAGCATTGCTTAGCCAGACTCCTCAGCAGCTACAACCATGAAGTACTCCTCAGGCTGTTCCCATACCTGCATTCTACATAGACACTTGTTTGTGGCCACTTCCTACCTCCCTGACGATCTTCTCTTCTACATTCAAAGTAAGCTAACAAAAACAAAAAAGGTGGTAACAGTGGCTAACAGCATTGTCACGGTTTAAAGCTGGGCCGGCTATTAAACCTGTGGCAGACGCTCTCTGTTAACCCTCCCCCCGCCACCCGAAGGGAAAGGGAAAGGGAAAAGGGAGAGAGACTTCCGGGTTGGAAAGTTAAAACAGTTTTAATAAACCATAATAATGAAAAAGAGTATAATAATAATATTGGAATAATCAAATATATACAAATATATACAAAACCAAGATCGAGCTCCCCCGATGTCGGCCACGTCACCACCGGCACTGCAGGGCAGGCTCCGGGAAGGCCCAGGCTGGGCCCAGCGAGGGTCGAGAGCTGGATTTAGGGATGCACGGATCGGGATCGGGGGCAGCAGGAAAACGGACAGAGTCCTTCTTGGACACTGGCCAAAGCTCAAGCCGCAGAAGCAGCCCAAAGCAGCAGAAACACCCAAACACAGCAGAAGAAGCAAGGGAAGGGCGCAGCAGGAAGGGGCCAGAGAAGAGGGGCGAGACCCTCGTGATCCCCCCGCTTTATACTGAGAATGACGTGGATGGGATGGAATACCTTCGTTGGTCAATTTTGGGTCACCTGCCCTGTCCGCTCCTCCCTGCAGGTGCAACCCCCCTTCGGCTCTTCACTCGTAAGCAGTGAGGAATTTAGCAGTGACCTTGGTTTCTCTAAGACTAAGTACAGCAAGAGCCTTTCTGCATAACATCCATACCAGTGCCTCAGTGATAACTACAAGCTTCAAGCGTTATCAGTCCTAGAAGCAGACACTGTCTGCAAAACATGCAGTTAGTTTCAGAAAGTGCAGTTACTTAGAAGAGACTTAGCTGAAAGTAAAAATCAATGAAAGGAAAACTGGCCTGGTTTAGGCCAAGCCAGGACAAGTGTTTAAAACACACACTGTACAGGAGTAGCTGAAAAAAAAAGCTAAAATGTACAAGCTGCCATTAATCAGGATCTGGGGAGTTGTGATTGGGCAGTCAGGCTACTTATCAAGTAGCTAAATAAGTATATTGGAAAACACATACCAATTCAAGCGTGCATTTCTTACCTGAAAAAGGTTGAGGGCTTGAACAGCTGCATTATCTAGAACCATATATTGACTAAGATCAAAAGTAGTCAGTTCAAATTGTCCAAAATTAGACTCATCTGACAGCAACTCTAAAAACTTGATAATGGCCGACAAAGATGAAACAGCAACCTAAAGTTTAAAAAAAAAACAAAACACACAACATTCAAGTTAAGAAACACTCCTGAATCGGGGTGTATTTGATAAATACCCCTAGAAAATTACAATTGGGGAAGACTTTGAGCCATGTCAATTCCAGCATGTCTATGAGAGATTCATCCTGTTTGACAAGACTTCATTTTCATAGGGACATTCTATGGCACTGCAGCGTCTTTCTAGGTAGGTGCAAGAACAACGAACTAGACATTTGCATAATCTGATGAACAAAATGTGAAATGCACACCTTGTCAGCTTTCCAAAGCTGTTATCAGGATGTTTCTGGCTCAGGAACACAAACAAGTTATTGCAGATAAATGAGATACCATGGATCATCTCAGGACATGGTTTCAGGGTTAGTTTTCAGCCAGAACAAGGTTCTGATCTGACTCACTGCATGGCCTGACAAACGCTAGTGCCAGCACAAAAGAGAGGGAGCAGCATGACTGACTTGTTCAGCTGCAACACACTTCAAACAATTTTAGCCTGTTATGAAATCACACATTACGGGAGAATAACTCCGTACCTTACACCTGCAGTGAGCATCAGCAGTGAAAGGCATTTTAAAACAAATTAAAACATGTTTATCTCAAGCAAATTACCTCTTGTTTGCAGCTAAGAACAAACATGCTCAGTTCACACGCAGGCACTAAATCATATGCTTGAGCCATAAGATTATATAAAACATAAAAATGTTACCATAAACATTACTTTGTTTTCAAATACCGATTTTCCTGTCATGCAAAATAATCAAAGTATTGTATTTCAGTCCTTAGGCTACAGAGATTATGAACAGGAAGTACCTCTTGTGCACAGCCTATTTGCTTACCAGAGTTTACTACTCCAAAAAGGTAAGTGTTTTCTCCTTTTTTTACAGGACCACTGGAATCCAACTTTAACACAGACTCAAGCTGAGCAGAACTGCTAAACAGTTCAGCAAGAACGTAGCTTAATATACCATGGATGGTACAATATACCTTCCCAGAAGTATGGGAACCCAGCATAAAACAGGACCAGCAAGGGTATGGGAGATCAGCTCACAAGTGCGAACACCACCCAGCTTCTAAAAAACAGGAGTACTTTAAACATTGCTGTGCTCTCACCTGCTTTTCCATCTCTGGCAATGCTGCGCTATTCAGTTGTTCTTCTTTTTTTGATTTTAACAAGCGGTTGAGATCCTGAACAATATCTTTTGTTGTGAAATCTGCCTTCTTCCTGTCTGTAATCAGGATTCCTCCCCTCTGAATGACCTATTGTCCATAAACACACACAGTTATCGATTACTTTCAATATTCATGGAACAGATGTTCATCACATAGAAGCAAACCCTGAAGAGAGATTTATGTGCAGCTAGGTTGGACAGAGAAGAATGACAGACAAGATTTTACCCTTAGAACAACTTTTGCTGATTAAAATGCAAATGAGTCAACAGACAAGTAATGCATTTTGTATGCGTAAATCAAAACTTAGAGTTAACATATTGCTCCTTCGTCTTTCCATAAATCATGGAGCCTAGCTAATAAGCTAGAATACAGCCTTTTAGATAAAGTTTTGTCTAACTGTAAGACACAATGGTTCCCTTACTTGTCGTAGTTTTCCCATCTCTCCTGCAGTCTCTCCTCCTGGTAGCACACACTCCTTCGGTCCTAGTTGAACCAGTAGAGCTTCAAGGTTTGAGAACTGATCATTATCCGGAAACTCACAGACACTCAATTTTCTCAGGGTTGTGTCGACATACCCCACTCCTACTACTCTTTGTCCATCAGTGGTAGACAGCTTAACCCCCACAACCCCAATGGCCGTTGACATATCATTGTTGGCAAAGAGAACTTCCTCAAACTGGGCAAGATTTCCTGGAGAACCCTATTTAGAGAAGAGATATAAAAAGTGTTTATATACACACACACACTTTTTTTTCTTTAAAAATGACAACAACTGATAAAACTAAGCACTGAACAGTCCATTAATATAAAACATACAGCTGTTCTATTTTATTAACCATTAAAATTTTACATATCATTTACACAAAGTGAACTACTTCAGGTTTCCTTTATTTCCCAACCTATGGCAAAGATACAGAACAAGCTCTTCCAGCCTTAGAGCAGTAGAAAATACAGGGATATATAACAGACCGCACGATTTACCGTCATAGCACCAATGTCAGTCCCTGAAAATCCCAAAACTCCAAGCTGAGGGGCTCAGGAAAGAGCTGTTTGTTTTTTTCTTTTCTTTCGTCTCACAGTTATAAAGAAAGGTTGAAAATTGTACCTTGTATGCTAAATACCAGTCATTTTCTTTGATAGATTTACTCCCTGCTTTGTTCTTGTAAACTTCAACTCTGTAATGACGAACAAGAAGCAGATCTCTCACAAAAGATTCAAAGTTCATTTTACTAAGCACAACACTCTCAAGCTTCTGAGTTCCTACAAAAAAGGAAAAAAGAAAATTATGAGATACCTGAATTCGTTCATCAGGTTTATTTTCTGTAATCAAAATCCCCAAGAACAGCCTTCAGGAAGGACACTATTCTAATATCAAAGAAGCAAACATGAAATCCATGAAACAACACAAAACCACAACACGCAACTGGTTAATATTAAGAATGAAGAAAGCATATTCCACACCCAAATAAAAACAACGTTCATTTCCAAATTTCACTAAGCCTATACACATGTATATACAGAGAGATCTGTTCCTCTCACCTTTCCCTTCTCCTTACAATATTCTTGATTTGGTTTTCTAATTAATGGTTCACATGTTTTAATCTAATTAGCAGAGGAAGCCTGCTACAGGTTTTCCTTCTGGATAATCACAGAATCATAGAAACCATTCTATGATGTCCCCATGGAAGGGACCTTAAAGATCATCTAGTTCCAACCCCCGTCTTCCTGGATAATCCACTTCTGTTGACAGAACAGACTGTCACCCTACACGCACTCAGAAGATGGCAAGACACACACGTCAAGACATTTCCCTTTTATCACAATATATACTGTAAAAACAACATATTCTCAAAAAAGTGTAAAAGTTTACAGTAAAACCTAACGTAGAAAGTGCTAATCGACAAACTTCTTGCTTCTGTCCCTATAAGGGTGCAGGCAGATGACACAGTTGAACAAATTTAATTCCGTACAGCTGCCAAGAGGAGCAATACCACTTCTACCTCCTTGCCGCCCGTGCCAGCTCTGGCACCAGCCTACTCACAGAATAAGATAATCCTACTACTGAACAAACTGGAGTTTCAGGTGGGTATATTAAGTTTTCTGCCAGATCGGCAAGTGGAACTAACTCAAACTGGTGGCAGATACACAAGAGCTAGATGACATATAAAGTAAGCACAAGTAATAGACAAGAGATTATCACATCCTTCTTTTCAGCAGCATGCCTTCATCACATTTGAGGCTCTTCCTTCCTTTATGTGAAAGATGTTAAGCAGTGAATTTCCACACTATAAGAACTTACAGGTTTATTTTTAAAAGGATTTTTTCATTTTCTTTCCTCTTCTTTCCTCAAATCTCTAGTAAGACTGTTTTTTTGAAGCAGGTGAAAAACTAATTCCACATAATAATTAGGTCCTCTTTCCCACTGCAGAACCATCCAACAAAACACAATTTTTTCTTTTTTTTTTCAGCTGAGACTACCCAATACACTAGCAGGGGGCGGGGGGCAGCTGAAGCTGATGTGTGCTTTGAAATCATCCTGAAAGCAAAAAATGTAGTTTTCTGCTGACTTTTAGTTGGATATGCTAGATAAGGCTATATATAGTTTGCAGTGCTTTAAAACTGGAGCTGACAGTCACAGGCTTACATCTGTGAAATTATCACTTTTAAATGGAATACAAAAATAATACCGATGTGTTTCTAGTCTGAAAGATATACCAAATTCTACAGTTGAAACTATCAAGATCTACAACTTCTCCACAAGTTTTGGCTTTTCTTTTGTGGCTTTGGGGGTGGTGTGTGTTTTGTGTGGCCTTTTTTTTGGTTGGTTTTGGTTTGTTTTGGTTTTGTTTTTTTTTTTACATATTAGCTCATCACTTGTAATAGAAAGGGAGAAGCACGAGAGAATGCCATTCTTTTTAATGCCACTGCACCCAAAAAAAAAATCATTTGTAACAAACTGGTTCCAATCAAGTTTATTTTGTAAAGTATGAGCCAAGAACTTTGCAACGTTATATTCCTCAAGATTAAGGATAATACTAAGGTTTGCCTCTTCTGACAAGATAATTTATCTTGATGCTCTTACATCTGACATTTGCAAGCTCCACCACCTCATAACAAGAGAGAAATAAAAAGCAACAGGGGGTGGATGGAATAGAAAATCTTATGCAATACGTGCTTAAATATGTTATTTACTTCTGCAGGCCATCATTAGTCAAGCGTTACATTACCATTGCTTACCCATCACCTGCACTATAGAACTGTATGAGCCCAGTCCTCAGTTATCATAGAAAACGTCATGCAATCATTTTCACAAATGGAAACCTACCAATGCTCTGGAAAAATGTTACTAACTGCTGTTAGCCTGTGCAACATGTGTTCAACTACCTACCCACACCTCACAGTCCCGCAGTACAAGCTTACGTAAAGAGCAGCGTACACTCAGATCCACGCTCTCTGCTGTATTGTACACCTACATCTGTCACACACATCCTACTCAGAATGGCTACTAATTATCACTTCCAAGCTGCGAGAGGCTGAAGAATAAAGATTTGCAGTTATCCTTGCTTCCAAGCAGCAATGAATCAGAGCAGACACTAAAATCCAGAGACCTCTCGGTACCTCCCTTCCCACATTCACCACCACAGAGAACAGCAATTCTCAGCAATACCCGGGGGGCTGCAGGCTCCAGCAGCCCGGCGCCTGTCAGCAGTTCCACGGACCAAGGGCAGGAAGGAAAGAGCCGCCCCTCACGCTCCCTCGCCCTGACAAGGGCCCATCTCTGAACAATGACGCCACGGAGAACTTGTGTCCGATGTGGCCACGAAACGCCACGACTGAACGCGACAACACGCCGCGTCCCCACCAGAGTGACACCCTGGAGGGAAGCACCTTGCCCTTGAGCAGACGCCACTGCTGCACCAGCTACCAGGGGCAGCTGCTGCCACCGGCACCCACCGCCGCTTCCCGCTCCCTCCTTCCCCCGCTCCCCTCCGGCCCCCCGCGGCCAAGCGCCCGGCACCGCCCGCTCCTCCGCAGCAAGGCCCCCGGGGGGACGAGTCCAACCCGCCCCGGTACCGCTGGCCCCCGCCCCGCTCAGGCCCCCGGGCCCTCCCCCCGCACCCACCCGGTGCCCCCGCCAGCTGGCGGATGACGGCGCGGGTGCGGAAGAGCTCGCGGGCCGCCAGCCGCGCGTCCGCGCCGTGCGCCGTGTAGTAGTCGCCGCGCTCGAAGAAGCGCACGGTGGTGTCGGGCTTCTCGGGCAGCGAGAGCACGGCGCGCACGAAGCCCGCCTCGGCCCCCGCGCCCTCCAGCCACACCGCCTCCCGCGGCGGCTCCACCGCCATGCTGCCGCCGCCGCCGCCGCCTCCCGCCAACTACCGCCGCGCGCGCGCGCGCCGGCCCTCCCGCGGCGCACGCGCGCCAGCGACGGCACCCAATCAGCTGCGGGGTCTGCGGACACGTCACGCCCGCCCCGCCCCGCCCCGCCCAGCCGCGCCATGGTGGGTGGGCGGTTGCGTTGCGGGGCGGATTGGGCCTTCCCGGGCGCCGTACGCTGCCATGGCAACGCCGGGGCCGCCGCCTGCCGCCGGCCCCCCGCGGGGCTGGCTGCTGGCTCTCGGTGGGCGTCGGTGAGGCGGCCACGGGCGGGGGCGCAATGGCCAGTGCTCGGTGTTGCCTTAATCTCAGCGCCGAGAGCCATGCGAGGGTAGTGACAGCAGACGGCTTAGTAAAAGTAGGCCCCAAAGCAGGCCCTGAAAAGCCTCCTTTGTGTAACCTTTAAACAGAACCAATTTTCCTTTCAATAATTTTCCTTTCAGCTAAAATAACTGCACCTTCTGAAGCTAACTGCATGTTTTGCAGATAGCGACTGCTTCTAGGACTGACAACGCTTAAAGCTACTGATATCAGTGACTCTTGCTTGTGCTTATTCTGAGAGAATCCAAGGTCTCTTAAATTCCTCACTAATTACAAAGAAGGGCCAGAGATAACAAGACTGCGAACAACATCTTTGTAGTGTCTTAACTGACTTGATTCACAGCTCTGGTGGCAGGAGAAGAGATAAATCCTGTAAGAATCAGAACAGGATCTCCTTGGAGCCACCTCCATGGGTCAACAGAAAGGCCTCGACCACACTTGCGCAGAAGCGGGGTTATACAGCGGACAGCATCACTATGGGGGGATTACGACCACTAGAGACCCCCAGAGACCACCCAAGACCCCTTCCCCAATTTAGTAGCATGCACAAACACAGTTACATAATATATTAGCATATGCATAAGATTTCCTGGAATAGGCAATTTTTTCTTGGGAATTGTATGAATATTCATTTTTCTATAATGCATATAATGAGTGTGCTTTTGTCCCTAGATGGACATGTTAGATGGAGCGATCCCCCATATCCCTCAGCGGAATAAAGTAATGCCTGCTCGTTAATGCTAATTCCAGCGTTAAGGAGTTTTATTCCTGATTTCAGTGACAGTAGGAGTTGTGCATTTGTGTACAGCACTGTTTCAAAGCCGAAGTATGCAGGCCTTGTTCATGCAGGTACACAGTCATCCAAGACAGGGCTTCCCAGAAGAGGAAGAGAGCCCCAGGCAGCCATGCTGAGATGGTCACTCCACTTACTCCGTGAGGAGGAGAGTGTCCTGTGGATCACGAGCGTAGAGGCGCGCAGGGCTCAGCATGCTGAGGAGCTTCATAGGCTGCCAGAAGGCAAATGCTGTAACACAGCCTGAGGACAGGGCTATCACCTTGCTCAAGCTGCCAGGAGGCAGAAGACCGGGGAGTAATGGGCCCTTCTCTGCTTACAGGGAGAATGGTGTCCAGAGACCCCTTGTGCCCTTTCAGGCAAAGAGAAAGCAACTCCCACCCTCCTTACACGGGGGCTGGGGGTCACTCCTCCCAGGAAGCACAAGAACAACGTGGCCAATGGCAAAAAAAGCCCAAGACCTAACCCCCATTTACACACTGGCGTCGCCCAGCTCAGAGTCAGAAAGGGCACCAACTGCCCTGTGATGCTCGGAGGGATCCTTAGCCCTGGTCAGAGGGTGGTCCCTGTGCCTGGAGTGCTTCAGTTTTTCAATTTTTTGTGATCTTTTCCTTGCACTAAGCATTTTTCATTTTTTCTTTTTCCTTCTGCTGTAGAGACACGAAGGAATAGAAACAGTATAGCTGACAATCTTTCATTTAGTGATTATTGTTTAAGAATAGTGGTAAATCCCAGGTTTCATCAACTAAATCTTCTCAGAAACGTCTCTTGTCTTGCACCACTTCTCTTTTTTCCAGTCAGTTCTAAATCATAATTCTTGTACCCCAATTCATCTGCCTGCACCCTATCACCTACAGACAAAACACGTCTTGGATTTTACCTACCTTAGCATTTCTTGCATAAATGCTTATCCCTTCCTCTGTTTTGCGTACCTTGCTGCTTCAGAACGTCCCTTGTCTGCGTCCCATTGCTTTCTCCTTTCTACTGCATGTTACCTCAGCTTCTCCTACCTCATCTCCCACCCAACCTTTCTTCATCCCAGCCTGCCCCCGGTTCCAGCTATGGAATGCTTTTGGGACCTCTTTCCCTAGATTTTACATCTGACTTCTCTCTTCTTTCCACTTGGTGAATCAATGTGCTCATCTTTAATATTTCTTGGTGTCAGCAGGTGCTTTCAAAAAGGCCCTCAGAGGCCTACGTAAGGACTACTTCAAGTTTTCACACTAAACTATTGTTTTACTGCTGGGGCCACCCTGATACCTCAGTCTGAAGGTGTTGCCACATGCTGGCTGTGCCCCCCTAGGGAGCCCCCCCTAGTGTCCCCACCTCTGCCCCATTCCTGCCCAGTGCCACCCTGGGCTGCCTGTCCCCACCTCAGCCTTCCTCACCCAAACCCCAGTCCTGTACCCCTGAGGTAACACAGCTTTTCCAGAGAAGGCATTCCAAGCTCTTTTGCAAACGCTGTCGCTGAAGGATCACAGGCTGTTCTTGTGGAGAAGGGAAAGTCCAATCTGCCTTCATTTGACTTAGGAAGGAAGAAGCAAAGCATAAGGTCACTAGAGCTTTGGCAGCTTCATAGTTGCCCAAAATCTTCCTCTTACCTCCTGAACAGTTGTAAAAATGACATCGCTCTGGCAGGGCAGTTGGGTTTATTTTTGGTATGAGTAAGTGTACTTTTCCCAACCTTATTTTCAGAAGTGACTAAACTATCTGGCCTGATACTTCCCTCTGCTAAAAGTGTTTGCTTGCGGCAGTACTCAGATAGGAAAATACAGCCTAAATAATTGCCATTTAACAAATACATAGCCTTCTGAAGGCACTCATAATGTCAGACAACCTTGCCAAGAGGTGATAATACCAGGTCAGCCCGAAATATACATTATGAATAGCGGGGAATGCCTGTCTTTGTACATACCAATGACTACAGATAAGGCAGAAGATAGGACAAGAAGGAAAAGAGTGTCCTGTACAAACAGCTGGAGAGGAGGTGGGCTCCAGGGACCTCATTACCACCTTCAAAAGAGAGAAAATAATGCCTGCTAAGCTGTAATTGCTGCATGTTGCAGTGCTTCCTTCTCTCTCCTCTGGCTGGTTACACCTCTTCATTCAGCAGTTTGCTCAAGGCAGCTCTGCTGAGCTGCAGGCTCCCATTTACAGAAATGCTCTTAGCATGGTGACCACAGTCCATGAATAACGTTTATGTTATGACATCCCTTGCACAAAATACCACCAGATCGATCACCTTTCCTCTGAGCTGCTGCCATTTACTTTGCCTGGCTGATCTGCACAGGTCTAACTCTGAACGGGAACCATCTCCCTGTTCCGTGGTTGCTTCACTATGCAGTTGCTAACAGAGTGCTTCCTGCGTTCTCCCTTGCCTACCAGGAGTGACCGGAATGAGAAGACGACTGTAATTGCTACACGCATGGCAGACGGGAAATGGATGCCCTTTTTTCACTCAGATCAATTTGGCACAGCCATGGTTTACTTTGCAGGCACCTGCACGCACAAGGATTCTGCAGTGCATTTAGGGGTTAGTAAAGAAAAAAAACACTTCTTACCTTATCAAGTTTTTACATGCTATAACCCGGTAAGTGTTGCCTCTAACATCACACACCACCTCCTTTTTATCTACCACCCTCTTCCTTGCACATGCCTGCCATTGCACATCACTGCCAAGACAAGGAGGACAAAGATTTTAGCAAAGTTCATAAAGCTCTGTGGGCATAGGCCCAACTATCCCCAACGTAGGAGCCACCCCTACAGCGTGCCTGACCACCCATATGCCCAGTGATGGACCTCTGTAATTAATACGAGGCTGTGGCCTTTTCTGGGAGTTGCTGGAATTCAGTAAGTAGCAGTTGTAAAGTTGGGGCACCAGAGCTGCCATTATTTTTAGTTTCCTAGTGTATTTTTTGGGTTTATTTCAAGCAGTCTGTAATCCAAGGTCACCGTATATTATGGCATTCAAAGTCCAGCAGGTGAGGACATAAATAAACGTGGTTCACAAACAATGTTATTTCTCTTTTCAAACTTACTATGATTGTTCAGGAGCATAATGAGCATGTCAGTGTCAACAGACCATACGCACCAACACTCCGACCTTTCATTTTGTAGTTGTGGAAACTATGCTTGGGGATTACTTAGGACTTTGGACCTAAGTTTTATAGACATTATTGGTCATGCTTTCTCAAATATGTTATTTGCATACCTCTTCTAAAAAGTCTCTCTCTGTCTTTGCATAAACATTTATTTAATTTTGCTCAGCAGTAATAATAACTAATATATATGCTAGTGTAATAATTCATAAGGAAGTAATAAATTTGCACTTGCCTATACAAACACTATTTTCCCATGTTGTACATAGGCACACAAAGGTAAATATTATTACTAGGATTTCTTGTACTACTAGCATTTCTGTGCCCATCCCCTCTCTGTAAAAAAGATCTCATTTATTCAGTCTCAAATTATTTAATAAATCTTCAGTCTGCCCCTCCTATCCTTTATCACAATTGACATTACATTAAAAGAGAGGGGACATGGTATCGCAACTTTGTGTAGATCTTTAGATTTAAAAAACATGCTTCTTCATGGAAGGAAGTTAATGAATTGGGCAAATGGAAGCATTAAAATATTTACCTTGTCAAAAACTGATTTAGTGACTAACAATATTTTATTAAGTTCTATTGGTTTGTTTCTTTTACAGGAAACTTGCTTTTTAACTTCGCTGAATACTTTCAAATATTAAAATAGAGAACACTTAGTATTTTGCCATTTAATACCATATTATTTTTCAATAGCTATCATTTTTGCCAGCAGTTCATAACTGCTCTATATATGAGAAGAAACATCACATGCGTATGTGGAGAGTTGACACTATCTGATAGTGGCTTTTTTTTTTAATTTCAGCACATTGGTCTCCTTAAGCTATAAAAAAATATAAAACACGATAAAGCTGCAGGATGCTGATACACTAGTTTCTCAACTCTTGCCCCCCTCATCCTTTTCCATTTCCCCATACACACTTCTATGCAGCTGGACTGTTGCACAAGTGCAGTGTTTAGTAAACAAATCAGAACGAAACAAAACCGATATAAAGGTCACTAAAACTCTTTAGAAGAGGAAACTAGGGAACAAACCTATTCTTGATCACCATTTTGAGAGCTGAGCAGCATCATATTTGTACCATAGTAACCAAGTTTAGAAACAGATATAATACAATCCCTTCAGTCGTGGATTTAGTTAAACTGTCCTCTATTTTTTAATTCATTTCTGTAAACTTTGTGGTTTTCTAACCCCTTGGCTAGTTTCAGTCAAATTTGACAAGGAAGACAACCACATTAGAGACACGAAGCTTGTGCAAGTATCTAACATGAAAAGCTCCATTAGGTAAAAAATTTGAAAAGGATCTAAATGCCTTCCTCTACTGTGGGAAAAGTAGGGAGAAAACGATTTTTAAACAAACCGACTGGGACAAGGTCCAGGACACACAGCAGGTATGTACCAGCCAGTCGAGTCAGCACATGTGTAGCTCCAGCCCAGCCACAGCACATGACATCTCTTTCCATCCCACAGGCCAAAAATAAGGTAAGAAATGGGCATGGGGAGGGTAGAAAGAGAAGGAGGAGAGGAAACAATAGCAGTATTATCTTGGGGAGAAGAAAGGAATGGCAAGGATACCATAAAAGACATTTAAGAAAGTATAGGATATGGAGAGGGAAGAATTGGGGAAGACAATAATACCCGTGACTTGGCAAAAGGGCAAGCTTACTGAAAACTCATCTTCGTTTGTTTAACAAGCTTACAGAATTGTATGAAATTCAGCATACCTCAGCAGACCGCCTGCATTCCTGGAGAGAAAAGGAGCAACATATATTGGCAGTGGGAGAGACTGCACTACAGAAGTCGTCACTGACAAATCCACCCGAAAAGGCTGCAAAGCACTCTGGTAAATTTGCTACATCAGGATTTTTGTACTTGGCAGGAGCAGCAACTTGACAGAGCAAATCAACACGCACATCTCCACTTTCAAAAACATACTGCAGACTCAAAAAGAAATTGGGTAAAACCTGGGGTTTGCAGCAGCTCAGGACACGCACCTAAGTTCATCACACCAGATGTTGGAAGACCCAAGGGAACAGCTGCTGCCTACATTTCAACATCCAACACTGCCTACACATCAACACTGCCTACACATCAACATCCAACATGCATGTATTACTATACATGCATGCCAGCTACCACCTTCTTCAAAGGCAGAAGGTTTACTGGTGACCTGTGACATTGGAGGTATGTTCAGTGCAGTCTAGTAACTTCCCTGTTGTATTTAGCACACACACTCAAGCTCTCTAATGGGGTATGTTTCACATTTAATTTTATGAACACGGTAGGTAGAATATCCTCTCAGTAGTTTATCCTACTTCTCCTGTTTTAGGCAGGAGGGTCAAAACACGCATCACATTAGTAATAAGATTTGTCATTCAGTTCCTTATCTTGTATCTCATTATTTCTTTGGCAACAGGAGTTACAGCATTTCCTTCATAAATCAGATATGCTGGACAGACTCTACGTGTTTACTTGCTAGGCAATATACATTACACAGATTACTGACTGCCAAAGCAAGCTCTTTTATCCAAAGCTTTGTGAGGTAGAGAGCCTGTGCAAGTTTGGTCAGCCACCATGACAGCAAACAGGAATAACAGCAGAAACAGATTCTAGCCATGCAACAACTTTGCAATGTAGAGCTACACAAATCACAGCAATGGTGTAATAGCTCTTCCCCACCTCCACCATCAGATGCCAAGTCTACCCACCCCCAACCAAACACCAGAGATGTTCTAGATTAGAGAGTTGTTTTATTATAAATCCTCATGTAGCATTTGAAAGAGCAGTCTACGCATTCCTGAAATTGCTAAATTCACAGCATGTTTATTTCTTATACAAACAATCCATATTTTATCATTTTACTCCTGTTGCACATTAAGAGTGGAAAATGGGGTAAAGCATCCTTTTCACAGCTTTAAGAAAAAAAAAATAATTCTGTTGAGATAGTAGATGGCTAACACAAACTTTGTTAAATGGAGTTCTAGAATATTTTCACCTGCCCTGAGATTGCTTGCTTTAAGGAAATATTATACTGCTGAGTTTGTAAGCAGATCATCATCATTTCAACACGGACGAATTAGAAGCCTATTTCAAAGTTTTATTAATTCAAGTCATAAAAAAGTTACAGCAACTTCAAATATGTACAGCCATAAAAACGACACGTTCAGTTATACAGGAGACAGTCTCATTATAACTTGACTACAAAAATCATTATTTTCAATAAACCTCCCACAAGGGTAAAATAACCATTGAAGGATGTATGCTCCAAAACCCTAGTAACAGCAGTTGTCAACTCACTTCATCATCAAAAAAAAAAATAAAACCAGGGAGCAACAGTTAAGTTTGACTTGAGTAAGATGGGGTGTTTAAGATTTAACTCTCAACAAATATTAAAAGTAGCACGGTTACAGTCTGGCTGTTAATAAATGAGCACAATTGCCTCCCTTTCAGAAGGAATCTTTTAAGAGTTAAGATCCATGCCTCCAAATGTTTCTGTGTTGTCTTGGTTGAATCTCAACGCTGTCCTCATCTGATTCAATTACGAGTTCAGCCCTCTGTGCATTTCATTCATTTCCTTTACCTGGAGCGGAGGAGGTAGAGGGAGATCAACATTTGTGCTACTTCTCAATGTGAGACCCAAGAAGTCAATAGCACTTAACCCAGATTTTCATTAGCAAAGGGATTTGATGTATCACTAACAGAAACAAACATGCCAAGACCACTGTAACACTTTTTTTAATTATTATTTTTTTAAAAAACCACCGCACTCTTTGGGATGTGTGCGGGGAGCAGACTTTACTATTTAGCTACAACACCCTTTGGATTCCTTTATGAAGGCTCTACACTTGGGGTGAAGCACCATGCACTAGTACCATTTGTTACTATTCCATTGGAAAGTAGCTCTTCAATAGAAACTGCAAGCTCCACACAAATACCTGAAGTAAAGGTCTTCCTGACAGAACAAGACTATCAGTATTTCCTGTGGATTGTATAGCCCTTGCTATAGATATGTAAAAATAGTACTTGCTGTCAGCACTGCCCCCACCCCTGTGAAACGCAGCAGATCACCAGCTTCGTTTGAAACTAGCGCCGGATGAAAACTAGCTACAGAATTTGAATACTCTCACTCTACTTGAACATAACTGAAGCACCCAAAGCAAGCTTTTAACAAATTACTGCAAACTTTGGAGTTTCTGGATTCTGGCCAACCTCCTCCCCGCATATACACCATAAACAGAAATTAATTACCTCTGCTTTCACATACTTCCCTTTCCTCCTCCTTGTGAGGACCTGTAATAGAAGGACAGAAGAATTGTGAAGTTTACATGTAACTTTATCTGGTTGTGACTTTAAAAACTCCAAACTTGAAGCTGTCCCTTCCCCATCCTTCCAAAGCAAAGAGACTATCACTCTCAACTACTTTAAAACCAGGAGGCAAGACAGGTACTTCCTCCACCTCTATGAGTTTTTCCTAGTACTTTCATTTTCCAGGCAACACTCTTCATTTGTAAACTGAAACAGTGACGGTACATCCATCACCAGCTCCCAAGTCTCAAAAAAGAAGCCAGTTTACAGAGGAAGACTGTTTCCATCAGAGTCCAATTACCTGAGTATGTTGCTATTTCCCAAATGACACTATTGCCCCTTCTGCTTGGCAGCTTTTTCAGAACTTACCAGAACAACAATTCCAGCAACGATGGCTACTATTACTACTACAATGACAGCAACGAGGCCAGGAGTCAGAGATTTCATGGAAAACTCCGGTGCTATTTCATCAACGTAGTAGACCACTGTCTTCTCAAAACGCAGCATTTCATTGTCAATGCTGACATTTAGTCTGTTATTATGAAAGATGGAGTCACCTTTTACCTAAGAACACATCGGAAAAACAGAGACTTGCTAGTTCACATTGTAACAGGCATTCATCTAGGCACTGCAATAATTCATCTTGCTTTAGCCAGTACACAGTAAGACTACTGAATGCAATGCAATATACACATCTAGTCTTTGGCAGACTTTACCCATGACACACTTACATCTTTTTCAAAGTAGTAGGCCACATCAGCTATATCCACATCTCCAGCAGATTTTTCTGAGGAATTTTGCTTCAAATCAATAGTAATGTACGGTTCCTCATACTGCAAAAAATATAGTATGGTATTAAGAAGGGGCTAGTTTAAATCCAACTATCAAATATTATGATCCAGCAAAATGTTATGATCCAACTTGTGAACTCACATCCTGAATCAAGTTTATGGTACTTGTTCTGAAGCCAACTGTTCACAGTAGGATTCAAATTCCACTTTTTTTAGTGAAGCTAAGTAAGAATTCATCTACAGACTGAGGAGAGCAATATGTAATTTCTCAGTATTTCAGTTCAGATACAGCTATTTCCTAGCTGTTCAATAAGTGTCACTATTTTGAGAGCTTCTAATAAGACTCATACTGTACTGCATTAGTCAAAGAAGAGTTTTCAAAATTATTCACAACAAAATAAAATTCTGACACTTTACTAAAAAATCTGTGCCTCTTACCAGAACACTAGTTATATAGCGTCCATCCAGCATGTAACGATTGGTAATTGTTTCCTTGAAGAACCTGTAAGGATATTAAAGCCATAGCTGTTAAAAACAGTACTATTTTACACATTTATTTTCAGAAGCAGGGAAGACCAGTGTAATAGTTTTTTTCCTGCAGTCTCTCTGCTGTGGGTTGACCCCAGCTGGCAGCTAAACCCCTCACCTAGACTCTCACCTCCCCCTAGCAGGATTAGGAAGAGAATCAGAAGGGCAAAAGCAAGGGAAAAACCCCTCATTGGTCAAGATAAAGACAGTCTAATAAGTGAAAGGGTTGGGTGGGGGACATGAAAACCCCAAGTGATGCAAAAGCAACCACTCACCACTAACAGATTGATGCCCAGCCAATCTCTGAGCAACAGCTACTTGGGAAAAACTTCCCCCCAGTTTTATTACTAAGCATGACATTATACAATACCAGATCTCTCTGGTCACTTTGGGTGAGCTGTCTCTGCTGTGTTCCCTTCCCAGCCTCTCACCCATCCCCAACCTAGTCACTGGGGCAGCAGAGTGAGAGACTGAGAAGGCTTCAAGACTATGTAAGCACTGTTCAGCAACAGCTGAAACACTGGTGACCTATCAACACTGTTTTGGTCACCAGTCTAAAATGCAGCACCATACTGACCAAAGCCAGTACACTCTCATTATTAGGTTGTACTAGAGCTCTGTTAATTCCTAACAGTGAGGATGCACTTACTGAAAAATAAATGCATCTATTACTGCAGTGTTAGAGAGAAGAGTTTGAACAGGTTTGAGAGTTCAGATGAGGAGCTAGAGTAGCAGCTTTTGTTCTGGGGGAGGCAGAGGGATATCTAATAGGTACAAGCACATTTTTCTTGCTATATGACCTCTGACAGACAGAAGTAAGATTTTATTTTAGCCAAAAAATAGCTACACTGTTGTTTTTCTCTTGCTGCTTCTATGCAGTACCTCTACCATCTTTACCAGTTTACTTTTTGGGCAGTTTCATCTTATTGCCTTCCATTTCCTTCAAGTCCTTCCTTTAATCAAGTCCATTTCCTTGACTTGATTAAAAAAAGTAGCTATCAATTTTAAATGGAAGTAAATCTCATTAGCAGTTAATTTATTTTCAATAAAAAATAAAGTGGTTTTATGAAGGATCTGTAGGTCACTTCTAACATGTCTTGCAAATGAGTTCACAGGTTCGACAATGCTTTTAAACACTGTTTAGAAGTACACTAGATATCTAGTAGCGCATGCAGACATTGTCATGACATCTTACTATCACCACTTACTTCTTTAAAGTTTCAGCGTTCAGAGGAGCATTTCTCTCAGCATGCTTCATTTCAATGATGATCCACCTGAAGTAACAGGCAAGTACAATGAATATTCTTAAAGCATGTACATATAACAACGCATACTAACAATCTAACCCCAGGGAAGAATACAGAGCAACAAGAGAAAAAACAAAGAAACCCCCCTCCAAAACCCTTCAATGGGTGCTTGTTACCAAAGCAAAAAAAAAAGCAGCAGTAAACGAGCATTTATTGCTCCATCTTCATTCATCCTCAGCACATCATTCATACAGATAAATCCTCTACAGCGCAGAACCTAATACAGAAATGTTTTCATTGCACGCCCTGTTGACTTACATCGTTCTGACTAACTGATTGCACTTCAAGTCTGCATCATGTTTGTCAGTTCTTCTAACACCAGCTGTATTCACACACCAACAGGTGGTTCCGTTGCACTGCTTCGCCTTGAAAACACCAGTATTTTCACACTCGGGATCATAAAGGCCATCAGTGTCTTCAAATGCATCTTTTGGTTTCTCACGACGACCTGATTTTGAGCCTGTCATTTCTGCTTTCATCAACAGGCATTTTGAAGTCACTAAAAATAACCAGAAAGTCACATTACGTGGCATGTTCAAAACAGAGCTCGTAGTTTGTAAAAACACAAGGTTACATCAGAAGCAACTAGATTTAAAGCCATTACAAAGACGAGCAGGTGCCTAGAACGTAGGTGGTGCAGAAAGTCAACACAACCGCAGTACGTCAGCTTCTGAAGCCAAATACGTAAGAAGCCCAGCCACCTTCAATTTTGTTCAGGCAGGGGATCGTTTACAGCTTAGCTGAGCTCGAACTAAGAGCAAAGTCCTGAGACAAGGCTCTCTCACCTCTGGATTTGTAGGAAAAGTTATGATATGTGCTTACAAGGAAGCTAAAAATTAATCTTTGAGAAATCCTTGCCATTAGAGACATTAAAGAGGATGGGGAAGCCTGCATCAGTATAAGCGTACGCACATCCACACAAGTTACACAGGAGGAATCCCAAAGGCTTATCTTCTATCGCCAGTTGGCCCAGAAGACCAGGAAGCAGCTTTCCTTCCTTGCCACCATTCTTTGCTGGGAACTCAGTGGTTATTTTTACATATTCCCTCGCGTTTAGCTGGCACCTTTCCGTGCCAGAGGGTTTGCCCAGGCCCAGCCGCAGCCGACACGTGTGCTTTACTCACGGGTGTCGCAGTTCACGGGCACGCCGGAGCCGACCGACTCGCACCGGCAGACGCTTCCGTCCAGGTTGCAGTTGGTGACGCGCTTGTTCTTCTCGCAGATGCACGCTAGGAGAGAAGCGCGGCTGTGAGCGCGGACGGCCCCGGCGAGGCAGCCGAGCACCCCGGGGCGCCACCAACCGCTGCTCCGCGGGCGGCGAGGAGAGACAAAGCCGCCCCTCGCCGGGCGGAGCCGACCGGGCGCGGGGTGCCCGCACCCCACCTCGCCACCCGCCCTACCCTAGAGACGGGCGAGAACTCCCTTCGCCGCCCTCGGGCTCCCCGAGGGCCCTGTCCGCGGGCTGCCGGGCCCGTCTGGCCGAGGACAAAGGGGTGCGGAGGCCGGCCGCCCCTGCCCCCTCCTCACCTGCCCGCCCGCGGGGCGGCCCCTCCCCGCCCGCCCGCTCGCGGCCCCGCGCCCCCGGCGGAGAGGGGGCGCCATTTTGTGGCGCCGCGCGGAGCGGGGCACCCACCAGGGCGGCTCCATGGCTGGCGGAGAGCGAGAGGGGCCCCCGGAGGGAGTCACAGGGCGGGGGAGCCCGGTTGGGAGGGGGGACGCAGGGCGGACAGAGGGGTGCGGGCACTTACGGCTGTTCTGGGCGCAGGCGGCGGCGCAGAGCAGCAGCAGGAGCGCAGCCCCATAGAGCGGCTTCATGGCTCGGGGCGCGGAGGGGCCGGGGAAGGGTCCTCGGAGGCGCGGGCAGCGGAGACGAAGCGGTGCGTGCGTGGCGGAGAACCGATATGAGCCGCCCGACAGGTTCCGCAGGTGGTGGTGGCTGCGCCGCGCCCTCCCGGCTCCGGTTACACCTGAGACGCGCAGGGGGTGGGGGTGGCGGCGGCGGCTCCTCCTCCCGGGCCAGCCGGGCGCGCTGTTAAACCACCGCCCCTTCCCCCTGCACCTGGGCGAAACTGGCTGGGGCAGGGCGGGTCCGCGCTCTCGGCCCGGCCCAAATATAGCCTCTTCCGCGGGTCTAGTGGGGGGAGCAGCGGCCTGGGGCGGGTGGTGGGGAGGGGTGCCCGGAGATGAGGTTGGTCCCGGTAAAGGGGCTGTGAAACCACCCCGCCCGCGCTAGAGGGGCGCCGGGATGGGGCCGTAGAGGGGGTGTCGTCGGTGAGCCGGGGGACGGCTGCCCCCACCGCCGGGGAGAAACTGTTAGTCATCGGGGGAAGCTCCCGGGCGTGTTTGCTCTGTGGGGCGCGGAGGCCGCCCCGCACGGTGACACACGGGCCGGGGGAGCGAAGCCGGCTCCTTTCCTGCTCCCGCCGGTGACCTTCAGACACTGGGACCGCGGGAAGTGCCCCCCCGCCCGCAGCCCCGGGGGTGGCCGCCCCCGAGGCCTCTGCCCTGGCCTTGTGTCCGCCGGGCCCTGCGTTTCCTTTCCCTCAGGAGAGAGTAGGGGGGTGTTTTCTTTCCCCTCTGAAGGCAAATGGCCACGGATCGCTCCCGCAGGCGGCTCTTGGCAAGCTGAGCGCCAGTAATAAATATTCACCCTTTATAGTTTTGTTCATGTCCAGTGGTGGCCTTTGAACCACTCCATGAGGACTTAGCGTTTAAAATAAATCCTGATGATCCTTCGGTTAACTTAAGCAAAACCAGAACTCCTATCTGTATGGAATAAACTATTTCTTAAGGATCTTTCTGCTGGTTTTATTTTATTTTCTAAAATACCTGCTAGGTCACTCTAGGACTGCTTTGAAGAGTGTCGCTTCTGGTGCTGCAGTATCCGTACTTCCTTGTTCAGAAAAATGTGGTCTTCGGTGCTTTGTCTCTGAGCAGCAGAGCTTTGTGGGAACCTACGGAATGGTAGGTAGGGCCAGAGCCCTGCAAGGTTGCCGAGGAGGAAACATAGGAAAGACAGCTGCAGGTTTTAAAATGGCTTTCCAAAGTGTGACAACAATGCCAAAATGGAAGACAAAAGATAGGTACAGAAGACTGAAAGTATTTTCTGAAGCTTTTTTTGATTTTATTAATTCAGTTTAAAAAATATGCATAGATCTTTCTGAAAGTTATTAGTATCCTAGGAAAACAAGTTATTTTAGTAGAAGAGAAAACCAGAATGACATCTCTCTAAGTCTGTTCCTGCATTTATGAGAAATCAACAGTTTCCAAAGACTTGAAACTTCCTCTTAGCAGTGTTTACGTTCGCTGTACAATAAAAACATGTTGCTGCTTTTGTATATGCAGACCTTAGTTAATGAAACTGTTTAAAACCTTTGCATGTTCTGAAATCTAAGTGAAGGTTAGCTATCTTTGTGGTTTTGTCTCTGTGCACAGCTGTGTTTGTCTTGTACCTTTGGATCTGTATTTACTGTCTACAGTGCCCTGCTGAAATCAGGTAGGTGCTGTCTCAGATGGATCCGAGTTAAATGACTGGTTTTTGATCTGCTCCTGGTACAGCCCAAATTAGACTTTCGCAGCATTTATCTTGATTCTTCTTGCAGTTTTGGGTGGCTTCTTAGTGCTCTTCTGATATACTTGTCAAAGACTCAAAATAAGAGCATGATCTTAGCCATGTGAAAACTTGGGAAGACTTTAAAGTCTCAGACAGACTTCTCGCTTTCTTATTGTCACATGATGGCATTCTTCAGAAAAGTGAGCAGGATCAATAGGCTCAGAAATGCCTGCCTTATTGTAAAGCTCATTTTCTATGTGAATGTACTGGTTTGAGATGAGAAGAGTTATGCTGTCATTATCAAATCGCCAAGCTGAACTATGTAAGCTTTGATAATAAGGAACAGTAAATTCTGTGATAGGCTTTTGCCATTTTTTTAAATATGTAAATGTAGAAGAACAGAACAGGCTGGGTAAATGCTCATTCTCCTTGTCCTCCTGGCCCTTGTGCTGTGTAGGTAGACCTCTATGCTTAGTTTTAAAAATCTAAGCCCTTGTCTGCAGTCTTGAAACCTCACAGTGGCTGCTACTGAAAGTAGCACTTCTTCTTCAACCACCTCTAAACACCAGATGGGTCTTTGCTGTCAGTACACAAAAATTAGCCATAACCTTTAGTGTCTAAGGGTTGAATGGTCTTAGGGTATTTGTGTGGACTGAAGAAGCCTGTTACAGTGTGTTTTGGGTTTTTACTATGACACATTTTCCCTGAACTGTTAGTTATCACCTATGGAAAGCCATACCATAACTGTGATGCAAAGATAAGTGCATTGTGTTGCTTTTTGCAGTACAGCATTTAACTTGGCTCCAATTTGCAGGAACTAATAAAGAGCTCATTATAATTTCCCCAAGTTTCCAAATCTGAATAAATTATCGTTTAAACGTTGCTCAGTATTTCAGCAGCAGAGAGAGTTGCTCTACACGATGTCATTCCCCAGCAAAGCAATGGAAATGAGGGACCATTCACAATGGCGTTAATCTTACCCTCTTTCCAGGTTATTTTGAGGGAAGTTTCTGCATGTAATTAAAGCCAGCGGAGCAGGCATATGGTTAAAAAGATAAAAGGGCCCAAGTATCGAAGTAGCTTCATTACAGATACCTTGGTGTCTAGGGGGTTGGAAGGCAGTGCCTTTTTTGTACCTTTTGTGGCGACACGTAACTGTGCGGGAATACGTGACCTTATTCAATGGCTATTCTATATTAACTTTCCTCAGCATACAGCTCTAAAGGTGAGGCCTTGCTTACTGGTTATAAACAGGATAATTTTATCAACTGTTGGAGATAGATACCTCCTCTTATCAAATAGCTGAATGCTGATTAGGCAGCACAGTGTAGGCTAGTTGTGATTTACACTTATTAAAGCATAATTACAGCTCAGACAAATTATAATTTATATGCTACGAGCACATTACTGGCTCTATCATATAGCAAAGAAAAAAAAGAATGTTTTTCTCTCCAGGCCCTAGAGAATGTAAACTTACTTTTGGAAAACTCGTGTGATCTGTATTTTTCAACTTTTGCTCTGTAATTTACATCTGCTCCAGATCTGTTTGGAGAATAAAGTTCAGTTCACTAAAGTATTGAAGAAGCGCTGACGCCAGTGGGAGATTTTCTGTTGACTTCAATGAACTGTGGATCAGATCCGAGGAGATAAATCCAGCTCTTTCTGAAGTCAGTAAGGATGAGTGCGATACTGGGATTTGGCCTAGGTCTTTACGAGGTAATTTCCATGTCTTCCCTAGAAATACGGTAACTGGGCTTTGTGATACTCCCCAGGCACAGAAAAGGGACAAAATCTGCTTTCAGGGAAAGTTGCAGGGGTGTATGAGTCACTCCTGAAGTATCAGGAAACGATGCAAGGTGGGGCTGTGACACACACTGGTCAGCAGATCAGAGAGATGAGTGGAGAGAGAGCGTGATCAGTGCCACTGGAGTATTTGGCAATCTATCTCTAACTGAGATTCTTCAGAGGCTGCAAACCTGATCGGTTTTGGGTGTACCCTTCTGAAGGTAACCAAAGTCTCGTCCCTAGAAAATAGGCCATGTATTATATGAAATTGCAAAACATAGTCTTACTAGTGTTTTCCCAACAAAATTAATGACTCTTGAAAATTCATGATGGCTTTTAACTGATTAAGGCTGACAAAGTTAGAAACAACCAGAAACAGTCTTATGCTCAAAAGTGCCAACAGGTTTTTTGGACAGTAGACATTGCTATATACATTATTTATATTATAGACTTGGATGTTTGCGTTCAGCTTTTTTTTTGCAGACTGTGCTATCTGCATAGAACAAAGCCTTGAGGACAATATTGAGAAATTATATGCGGTGTCTTGTCCATGATGTGTTTCTGAAGGTTCCATACCTTCACAAATCAATATATACTGCTGCTCAGAGAAGTGTAATGAAACTGATGCTTTTGCGTATTTTCTTCTTCCTGCAGGTTTGAAAAACATTACATAACAGGTAAGTATTTTTATATTGATTTGAATAATGAGAACATTTGGAGTCATGGAGAACTTAAATGTTCTGGCCATATAGAGCTGGTCAAATATAGAGCCAATAAGAAAATAAATGGGCAGTCATATGTCTTTCTGCTGGACTGTCTAACTACTTCTGAACACTGTAACAAAGCTGGTTTACCCATTTTGGGGTTTTTTGGCCTGTTTCTAGATCATGACTTTTTTCCTTTGAATAATAACACAGTTTATAAATGTAACTATGTTTGTGTATTTTGCCAAAATTGTCATGCACGCTGGAGATGGAGATGAGTTCAGAGGCAGTGGGAACACTCATAAAGCTGTCCTCAGCTTCAGAAGCCCACAGCTTGGTTCTCTGTCAGGCTGGAGACCTTTGACTGAAAGTAAGAGTATCTACTAAGAGGTAAAGGGCTGTTGGTGCAGAGGTTCATAGAACTAGACAGGGTGTAGCCACAGGAGAGAAATGCTCATGCAATTAATGTATATTCTATTTGCATCTTTGAGGGTTATAGAAACCAACCTGTCTGATACGTTGTGGCATCCTCACCTCTCTGCCAGGGCTCAGTCTTAACTCCAGTGGGTAGGGTCAGCAACAGGCTTGTCATTCTTGTCTTTGCTTACCAGAAAATACATCTCCATGGCTCTTATACCGACAGCATTTTTTAGAACCTCTATTGTCAGCATTCAAAGCTGCTTAAAATACGCAGCATTAGATGTAAAAAACTTAATAACTTTTCATCCAGACTACTTCATAGCAGAGAGGCAAGCCTATTAATTTCATGCTGTGGCCAATCCCTCAGAACACTCACTGGTTTAGCAGGGTTTGGAAAGGGCTCAGAGGAAAACACGAGATCGCAAATTGTTATACGAGAAGCTCCGTTTACACAAGAATTGTTTCAATTCTGGCATCTAAGATACTTTTTTTTTTTTTTCCCTTTTAGCCATCCTCTGTAAAAGAAGATACAGATGGAACTTTGTCAAAACACTTGTTAAAAACTGTTTGAGCGAGTCCTGAATAGTTTTTAACATGTTTTATCGCGTGACAACATCTCTGCGCTGTAGGCAGAACCAAAGCAGATGGTTATACAGACAGATAGTTGTCCCGTCTCTCAGTATGGTGTTATCAGAAGACACATTAAGTACTTTTCTCCCAACCTGAAGGTATCTGCCATGAAATTTGCTTGTGTCGGACTTGTCTATCTGTACAGGTCACTACAAGGCTAGCTAGGGTGTGGGTTTACAGTGTGTCAGGTAACCCACAGTAACAACCTATGGACACAGCTGTGCCCAGCAGTAAGCAGAGACATTTATTCCTCAACAAAAACAGGCTCACAGCACACACACAGGCAGTTTCCACGGAACAGCTAATATGCTGTAAATCCCCACCCACTCTTGCCTCACTCTAACTTGCGTGTGTAGTCATACCCCAAGCAAAGGTGAATAAATACACCCATGAGCTGTGCAGAAAAATCTCATCCCACAAACACCATTTAGCGTAACACCGCGGACAGCAGAGAGTGGGGTTAAGTGAGCTTGGTGTTCCATAGCTCACAGAAGGCTTTTTTTTTTCCCCTTGCTGAAATAAATTGCTTTTGTGTTGTAACTACTTTCCCAGTTCATGAGTTTCCATTATTTTTTTCAGTTAGCAATAGCTGTTACCAAAGTTCATCTGTTTCTCTTTGCACTTTAATTTACAGACCTCGTACTAGTCATTTTATTGCTTCAAACTCAGAGTGAGAGAACTTTTACAACTTGTGATTACTGAACTCAGAGAAACAAGAAAGCTTTTTGACCTGCCGTGGAGTAATTATAGAGCCCATTGCTTCTTGGGAGGGGCATTAAATGTTTAACAAACTGTGGCAACTCTAATTTAACTGTGTGGAGCCTGGGCGATTGGATGGGAGTGGAAAAAAAAATCCAGACTCTTTCCAGCTTACATTTTAACTTGTTTGTTTTCAGTCTCCAAAGGGCTGTCCTTGAAGTTCTGCCTTCCCACTGTTGAACTTGATGCTGTTCCTTTCTTAGCAGTATGAGGGGATTGGAGCCAAACTATTTGCATATGAAAATAATTTTCCCTTACTTCAGAAATTATAGCTACATTATTCTTAATTAATCCTTTCATGGGGTGAGTCTTCTGAATGCCATGCCGTCAAAATAAGGCTCTTGACAATAGAGAAATTGTTCTGTCTTAATTACTACTATTGTTTAATATTACAGGGGCTGTGTTCATGGACAAAGATTCAATTGTGTTCAGCAGTGTAAAAGCAGAGAATAAATAGATACCCTGTGTTTGAAAGAGTTTGTAATCTGAATTATGTGACCAGTAAACTGAGAGGTAAATCTAAACTTTGGAAATGGAAAATGAGATGAGAAATATTTGATGCAATTTACACATTTTGCCCAGTTATAGAATCATAAGCCAGGTAGCAAAGAGTTTGAAGGCTCTCACCTATTATTTGTCCACTCAGGTATTATTTAAGAAATGCTGAACTTGCCTTCAGGAAAAGAATTAGGACATTATTTTGAAAGCACCAAAGTTTTTGTACTTTTATATCCCTAGATAAAAAGATAGATGTATTTCCTGCATAATAAGTTGCTTAGATCTGTTGTGGTTTTTGTGTACTAGTGTGTACACAAACATTACATCAGTGAGACTATACATGTATGTTATTCACTAGATGTGAATGGAATATTTTCAGCTAATATGATTTTATAAAAATGGTTTTTTAGGCAAAATTCTTGAAGTATTATTGGTTCAGCGACATTTTTGTCACAAAGCTTTTTGAAGTCTAGATTTGCTAATTGTTTCTGCGAGGAAAGAGGAGAAAAATACAAGCTGAAGTGTTCGCCTTTTCCGATGCGAATGTGGGCGATCCAGTCCCTCTGCGCACGTGCGGTACGCCGGCAGCACCCAGGGCAGGGCTGACACACACCTGCTCCATGCTCTTGCACCTGCCTCTCGGGAAGCCTGGTGCTCTTGGCAGCTGGAACAAATGGCTCCAGGGTCACGGTGGTATAGAGGAGTCCTGTTTATTAGTGCTCTTTGCACAATGCAGCATGAAGAAACAGCATGGGCACAACAGGGTAACAAATAACCATGGTTAATTAAATACTCGCCAATGCAAAATACAATCTCCAGTGGCTTTAAAAAGTTAGAATATGGTGGATGACACTTAAAAGAGTACTGTACAGTTCATCTCCTTTCCCTTTTACGTAAAATATGCACTCGGAGTTTTTACTTACTGATGTTGAGAGATACATCATTCATCACTTGCCATTTTGTGACATGATGGTGAAGACCTAATGTAGTCTATCATCTCATCTATTTATTTTGACAAAGTAATTGGAACTCTTCAGATAAGACTATTTCATTTCATTTAGAACCAGCACAGAAGTGCCAGTCCTTAAAAATGAATCTTAAAGGCTTCCACTGTCTGCTTTGAATTAGTTACGTTCATACAGGATATATCAGTCTATTTACAATAGAAATGAACAGCAAGTTCAAACTTATGTCCCCAGTACTTTATGTAGATTTGCTGCTGCAGAGCACTTAGCTGTTTTGAAGTATGCAGAAGCAGCATGTTTAAACATGCACTGTTTGCTGGCAGCCTTCACATTCTTTTACCATTTGCTGTATTAGTCTAGTCAGTACACTTCTTGTTCACTACGTTATTTCCAAATGATTTTTTTTCTTCTAGTTCCTGAATTTCTCAGTACCTGAGAATAACTACAGCTGTTCTTGGACTTAAGTGTTAGAAAACCCTGCTGTATGCTTAGAAGTTCTGTTGAAGTGAATAAAGGTGAAAACAATTTTCCTGTCCATTCATCCATCAGTGACATACACTTAAGTGGCACTGGACCATTTGTAGTTCTAATCATATTGTATCATTTGTTAAAAGGAAGGATTTAGCTGTAAGGCACCTTTCCAGTATCCTTACTTGCTATCTCAAGTAGCAAACAGGTAAGCCACGTTCAGTCTGTTATGCTTAGTCCTAGCCCAGACACTATGATGCTGCAACGATTTGTTTCACACAACTCATCTAAATCCTTACTCTCTCTTCCCACATAAAAAACAGGTTTCTGGTGATAGATGTGGGTTCAGGTGGTGTATCTGTTCCTTTTTAATTTACTGAAACTTGTGTGACTTGCTACACCCTTTATTCTGAAAGAGTTAACCACATGTCCAGAGTTTGCTTTTTAGATCAATGCTTCAGTTTCGTTATGGTCTTTAGAAATCGAGCTCTCAGCCTGTGTGCATTTCATCGGGAATATATTTGATTAAAGGTCAGGAGTCACCTCTACAGGGAAGAGAGACTTTTTTTTTTTTTTAATTTCACACTCTGCAATAAGTAGAAAAAAGTCTATAATTGAAAAATACGTCTTCATGACTTTGAAAAGAAATACCAGGTGTTCTTCCTATGGTACTTTATCTTAAACAACAAAAAAAAGTTCACTAGAAAGGATATCAGAGGCCAAAGGCATTTGTTTTCCTACCTCATAAATATTAAAAGTTTTTTTTTTAAAAAGTATGTATATGCTAAATATAATTTATTAAAATACTAGCCCCGTGTTGTTCTTTACTTCTGTGAACAACTCAATCATTGAAAAATTTTAAGTTGTTTTTTCATTTAAAGGAAGTAAACTGCTCTGCAGCTGCCTTTTTGGACCAGCTACTGGATTGCTATGCAACTATATATCTCGTATAATTGAGTTCCAGTGCATATAGGAAAACTTTTTTTTTGGAAAAAAGATTTTGTAAGAATCCCAGGTCTTTCAAATCCATGTCTTATTCATTATATTAAAAAATCAGTTCAAACTGTGATAACATATGAAGATGAAGAACAGCTAAATTGATTTCATGGTCATAAATTGATTTCATGGTCACCTATAGGAAGGATTAGGAATTAAGTACAACATGAAATACAGTGTATTAGACGAGACAAATGCTGCCTTGTCTCCGTTTAAATTGCTGGCGGTGAAACAGTGCCCCCTGATGTCCAGCAAGCCCCTTGGAAATCGGAACACTACATTCTTCCAGATACTCTTGAATGAATTGTTCAACTTTCTAAAGACTGTAGTTAATAACAAGCAAATCTGAGAACCAGTTAAGTCCACTGTATCACGCAGAAGATTTAGAGTCAGGTGGCGTTGTTTCCTTATTGTCACTGTGTTCAGGCATCAACCTTTCCATGTTGATGTTTTTCCATGACGTTTCCAAGTTGAATCTTTGAGTCATCCCCATTTCAACAGTCCTCCCTCAGGCTGCAGAGTCCTGCAAGGAAAGAAAGGTGAAGTTGCAGACTTTCTCACAGCTTTTTCTCACAATTTCAGTCTCCTCAGAGTCTAAGCCAAGGTTATGCAGCTGGTCTGTATCAGAGCAGAGCCCGGAGTCCTGGGAGGTGGAGGACAGTACAGTAGGGCTTAGAGAGTCACAATACCTGTTGAATAACCTGATTGTAACAGATTTTTGAGAGTGAAAAGAAAAAAAATTAATATTTTGTTGCAGAACAGCCAGCTCAAAAAAACATTTTAGAAATGGGAGAGCTACAGGAAAAAAACATACAAACCCCGGAAAGCTCTGCGGGGATAAAGATCTACATTGTAAGCCATTTTTTACTGATAAGCCAAGGAATACAAACGTGAAGGTGTAAAGAATAAGAAAGCATGCACTTCACAATTAGCATTGGAGTTTTATGTTTTGCAGTAGGGCAAAAAAATGACAGAAGCTTATTTCCTTGTCTGAATGGTTTAGGTGTTTACGTGGAAGTTTCTGTAACTTATCCTTTCTTTGTTTTCCACAGTTACCAAATGAATGGTAATTAATTGAAGAGTGCTTTGAGATCCTTAGATGAAAAGTATTATGCAAAAATAAAGAACAATTTAATGCAGGGTACCTCAGCCTGAACACAGGTATATGAAGAGAGAACCTCAAAGAAACAGACTTTTGTCCAACTGATTTATTTGGTATTATCTCCACCTCACTGCCAAGTTTCCTGTTTTCAGCCTATTCCATACGGAGATGTTAGTTTGTATATTTATCACTTGGTGTGTTTTTTCTCTCTCTAGAGCACACGATCAGGAACTTGCTACGACCTTTTCCTGAATATGCTCACTAACTCCGAGCACCTAAATAAAGATGTCTAGCAAATTATCAATAAAAGATGAGGAAGGAGTAAAAAGGCCTCTTTTCTCATTGCCATAACAAATGAGACCAGTTACACTTTAATTGGCCTATATAGGGGGAAAAAAATGAAATCGGATGTATTTTTTGCTACCTTCCCAGAATAAATCTTTAGCTCTTATAACAAAAGACAACAGCAAGATTTCACACTGAATCTCACTAGGGGAGTCTTTCATTCTTGTTATTACATTTCGATAGACTGCCTTAGACTAATTGCATACTACAACACACGTTAATGGCTTCCGTGGAAAAGTAACAGCAGGGTATATTGCACCTGTGTTTCTCATGACCTTTAAGGTGTGCCTTCTCCCTCACGTCCTGTGTCTCCTGAGGAGACGCTTGTCATCCTGGGGAGATGTTTTAAGGAAGCCTTTACGACGTCGTTGGGCAGCCGAGATATTAAAGTCGACTCAAACTTGAGAATAGCTTACGGTAGAGGGAAGAGCAGCGGCCACAAAAGCACGGCCGGAGGAGCAGTCGCCCCACCCGAGGCCTCGCCCAGAGCCGCCCCTTATGCCTCCTGCCCCCGCCCGGGGCCCGCCAGCCAATCAGAGAAGGGCACGGCCGTTGCTAGGCGGGCCGGCGAGCGCGGGCCTGGCGGCCTCCGCCGGAGCCGCGCAGCCCAGCGCCCCCAGGCGGCAGGAGGAGGGTAGGGGAGGTGAGAGCGCCCCGCATTCCGATTGGCTGAGGCGGCTGCCTCGCGTGCTCCGATTGGCTGCGAGAGGCGCCATCCCGAGTTGCGCGTCGGGGGGGCGGGGGCGCGAGGGCAGAGCTGCTGAGGGGAGAGGGGCGCGCTGGGGCGGGCAGGGCCGGCCCTTGTAGGAGGCTGACCTGGGCCAGGGGCTGTCCCGCGCCGCCGCGGGCTCTGCGCTTTCCTGTAGGGAACCAAAAGAGCGCAATCGCATCCACACGTGGCGGGCTTTTTGTTGTTTATGTGGCAGCTAACTAGGAGCTGGAGAGCCAGGTAGGCTGCTGAGAGCCGGCCTCAGCCCTGCGCTCTGTGGCGGAAGCCGCTGAAGAAGCAAACGCGTTTGCTCCTGTCCAAAACCACCTTTCCTCGCGCTCCATTTGTACCGTCTTGGTTTTTACAGTTACAAACACCTCAGGTTTGTTTCCTGGGTTATGCCTTCAGGGTATGTCCTACTTGAGGGATAAGTTTTATTCCCAGTGGCTATAACCAAACGTTAGAAAAATGAAGAGCTCAGTACTTTAATTTATTGTTCTATGGCTTAATTGTGGTTCTGTTGCATGAATTCTATTAATGTTCTTTTACAAATACCCAATCACAAAGGGGAGGGGAGGGGAGGAGTGGAGTTTTTTTGGTAGATCTAGTTGTGTAGGGCCATGAGGATCTGACAAACAGCAACTTTTTCTGGAAAGGATTTTTTTCCATTTTACAAAATTTTGAATGGAAAAAGAAAGATTGAAGGCTTCTTCCACTGAAAAAGAGCTTTATCAAATTAGAACTAAATTAAAGAAATCTGCATAGTTGGCTTAGGGCACAAGACTTAGATAATTAGCACTAGTACCATTAATTTTTGTATCACCTGACATACAAGCTCTACTGAAACACTTCATTTGAACAAGAGAAGTATAGAGAACTACTGCTCAAAATGACTATTTTTGTCGTTGATTTTTTCTTCTTTTTTTAACAGGAACCTTTACTTACCAAAATGAGACACAATCTGGTGTGTCAGACACCTCCCACTGTCACTGTTCATGTAAAATCGAGTGCATCCAGATCACATCAGCAAAAAAACCTTATTAGACCAAGGCAGCCTACTTTCAAAGACCATGAAGAAAATTGTGAAGAAAAGGTTCCTACTCATAAATATAAATGCCCAAAGGGACCATGTGTAGTTATTCAGCGTCAGGAAATGACAGCTTTCTTTAAATTATTTGGTAGGTTAATGTATTGACTGAACAGCAGAAAACTATTAAGCAAGTACGTTTTCTAAACTCAGTAATTTTGGGAGTGCTTTTTATATAGATACTAATGGCTGTGTCTCTGTCTAAACATATTTTGTTGTTATATTTTAGTGTATAAATATTTAATGCTTAAGTGAAAAATACAAGAAGGGCTACCAAACTGATGAAAAGTATCTTTTTAAATTACAAATGAAACCAAGGTGGCATGATACTTCCTTTTATGATCACTTCCCTTTCCTATTTTCTCTTATATTTCAGCAAATGCATGTAAAACAACGTACATCTTGTTTTACACAAGGCTTAAAAAAGGCTGGACTCGCAGTCTTCTAAACATGTTATTTATTGTGGGAATAAACATTTCGGGGGAGAAGTGGAATGAGAAGAAAATCTGAGGAGTTGTAGCATCTCTTTTGCATTTGTGTCTCTTTCATATAAAGTGTTGTATTTAGTGAAGAGATTAAGTAATAGTGGAAGATTACACTTGGTTTTTATTTGAACTTTGAATACATAAGTGAATCAGAGAGAGTTTGCGGTAATCCTGTTACGATACATGTTCACAGATAGTGCTGCACTGACCACAATCAATCAAGCAAGTATTGCCTTATAAAGGCTGCCAGGTAATCAAGGTGCAGAGATCTCAACAGTCTGCAGTTCATCAGAAATAATGGTATGCTATTAGATGGAACCACTTAGCGCAGGAAGAAGTTACGTAAATAGAAGAAATACTGGTGATTTTTCACCCTCACTTGCTATTACTGAGAATGAAGGAAATGCAGTCACTAGATTTTCCACCTTGCCTTTCTGGTAGTTTGCCTTCTTTTGTCGCTTACCTAATCTCTTTCTCCCCTCAGTTTCTCTGTTCTCTACTGGTGGGTCTAGCTGCTTTCCTTGTATTTGGTTTAACAAAAGGACCACCTGTTATATGTTTACAAATACTTTCTAACAAAAACAATTTTGGTGTTTGAAGTGCTACAGCCTGCTTTTGTTGCAGATGATGATCTAATCCAAGACTTCCTTTGGATGGACTGCTGCTGTAAAATTGCAGACAAGGTAAGTATATTTCCTTCTCAGTTAATAGAACATATATTAAGTGAAAAATCTCCCCTTAATCCCTTGATACTGTAATGCAAATACAGACCATAATTTTTTCCTCGTGTGTTTATGTGGAAGCTTCAAGAAACTCAATTTATGCTTTCCTCATTGATAAAAATATCTTGGTGCAAGATAAATGTGTGAAGCCTTTTAGGAAATTATATACTGAAATAATATATTGGTACTTCATTTTACATTTTAAAACAGTATCTCTTGGCAATGACTTTCGTTTATTTCAAGAGGGCTAACTTCACAGTAAATGAGCATACCAGAATCAATTTCTTTGTCGCTCTGTAAGTACTTTTAAATTATCTGGTTTTATTAGTATAAACTTTGCATTATTTTATTCCTTTGTTTATGCCACTGATAATTATGCTATATGATGAGGCTTCTTTAATGAGCATGTAGTTGTTTGGGTTCTATATGCAGTACACAAACATAATCTACATACTATAGATAAATAGGGCAAATTCAACATTCTGCCTGACAATCACCTGTGTGGAACACGCTTGAGCAGCAGTGAGAGGATGTTTGTGTTGGTGTAGTGATACATAGCATGGTGTTCTGCCCAAATCTGTGAACTTTTTTAAGCATTATAAGAAATATATGCAGGACAATACATGGCAACATATACGTGGCTCACACTTCCTGTATAAGGCCCTATTTTATATCTTTGCCAGCCTTTAAGTCATTTGTACTGAAATGTTTCATCATGATACGCACCTCGGGAGTAACTTTTTATTAAAGTTTCTGTCAACATGATTTAAGTCAACTGTGAAAATGTTGCTAGAGAATTTCTGAGAACTTTTTTGAACAGTTCTAAAATTTGTACACTTTGAAACAGAGGTGCAATCAGCAATCTGTTTTTACCAAGCCTATATAAACTCTCTGTATTTGGCTATACCTACAGAGTGATTCAGGATTTTCTTTCATAGCGTTATGGTTCTCAGGTCATCTTTTTCCATAACAGCACTCTCAGATGCTTCGATTTGCACACTAGTGCAGGAGAAAGATGGCCGTTTCCTCTCCTGTGAATGGTATTCTGGGTAGCATCCACAGAGCATGGAGGAGGAGGCTGTCCAGCTCCACACTGAAGGGAAAAAAGGCCAGAAGCGCAAGAGGATTAGAAAGGGACAAAGGGTCTGGTGAGACAGGGACTAGAGGGAATATTGGGGTTAGGAACAAGTGAGGAAATTGGGGAGAAGACTAAACATCATAATTTTTTCAGGTATGATTTACAGGAGTTTAGTATCGGATGGATCCAGAGGAAGTAAATATTTTCCTGTTGTCTGAGAAGATGACCCAGAACCAAAACTAGCTCATAGTGAGGGGAGAAATACGGGCATGAAGAAAATAATTTAAGGTTTTCATTTATACATGAAAGTAGAGCTGTATTTAGTTGTTTGCTGCTAATTTAATGTCAGCAACATATTTTTCCAAGAATAGTTAAAATCCGTGAAGTAGAAAATGTAACGTTTAAGATTTCATAAGACAGTTTTAAGCTTTATTTAGAGAATCAGTCAGAAACTGTTCATTTTAGTGCAAGGATATCTTGCCAGTTTGGAGAATACATCAGGATATGGTAGTTCTCGCACATCTACTAATTTAGGAGACTCTAGGGTAAAGTAATTTTAATAATAGCTTAAGTTAAGTTTTTATTTACCCAAAGGATATACATGGAATGTTCTGATTAAGAAAATACTGTGCTCCAGAGAGAAGGCTATATTTTGTTAGCAGTTTTTCTCACAATACTAGGAAAAAGAACTACTTCGCTATTACGTCTTTTAATGTTAGAAATAATACTAATGTAGTGATTTAAGATTGAACAACATTTACAGACACAAACATATATATATTTGAAGGTATCTGGCAAATACAGTTGAAGAAGAAAACGAAGAATCAAAGTATGACATTTTCCCATGGGCTTTGGGAAAAGCCTGGAGAAAGCTCTTCCCTGATTTCTTAAAGTTAAGAGATCAACTATGGAGTAGAATTGACTACAGGGCTATTGTAAGCAGACGCTGCTGTGAAGAGGTAGGGAGCGATTTAATATCATAGATGCTGAAACTACAACAATTAATACCAGCTAACAATCTAGTTCTATACCAATAATTTCTTCCCTAGTGTAGTAGTGTGTGGACAAGCCATGAGAAAGAAAAGATGCAGCTAAAATGTAATGGTCCATTTATCCTCCATGATTTTTTTTTCTTCTGCATTTAAAATACATTATTTGAAACTGTGCTTTTAAGGTAAACGAGAATATTTTACATTGCACTACTGTTAAAAGTGAAGTTTTTATTGACTAGAATCTTTCTGCTTTATGCAAATATTTCTATTTAAAATTTACCATCAATTTTTTCACTTCATTCACTTCAGAAATTATTTTGTTTGTGTGTTTGCTTTACAAATTCTAAGCTTGTACACAAGTAAAACCTTCAAATAAAAATCACAGCACCTCAGGTGAAATTTTAATCCCTTCAAAATTAGTAATATAACTTCAGTTGACTTTTTAAGGTCAGTGTTTTTCACTGCATTAAAAAAAAAAATCAGCAGGACACACTTCTAACATTCTCTACTATTAATGCAGTGTTACAACCTACATTTTTCAAACCTATTAGAAGGGAAAAAAGACATTCCTCACTTTTCAGGTGGAATGTATCTGTCTGGAAAAGCCCTGTCATGTTCTAAGAACATAATGTTTACTGCAGCTGGTGGAGAAGAAAATCTCAATTTACTCTAGAATTCCATCTCTGAGGATGGGATTGGGTGCTTATGGGAAAAGTACAAGGAACAAGGCAAGAGCAGAATGCTTTTCCCAGCATACCCTCCCAGCTTCCAACCGTCATCAGTTCAGTGACGTTGTGAACCAGAAGATCCATCTAGTTTAAGTTTAGTTGTTAGTAAAAGACACCATCTTCTGTCCAATGTACAAAGCATCAGCTGGTATTTGTGATGATTCACATGAATATACAAGGCTGTTAACTGTTGTTTCCACATTTGATTCGTAACGGGTTCATTTACTTGTGCCTAAGGTAGCAAACTTTCTAGTGAGACAGAAGCAGATAGATAAGAGATGATACCCATTTCAGCTACGTAGTATTAATTCTCTGCCATACATGAACTCGATCCCTGGCTTTCAGCTGTATGTTTTCCCATTATTTTTACGGTTTCTGATGTAATGGCTGTTCCGATAGGTGATGGCTATTGCTCCAATGCATTACATATGGCAGCGAGTACGTTCTATGCACCACAGCGGAGCTGTGAGAAACTACAACGATCATGAAGTGCAGCTGCCCCGAGGACCTAGTGCTACTCCTACAGACTGCCTGCTTTGTGGTAAGAAAGGAAGATTTGTACGACTAGGATTATCATCATCTTCCTCCTCATCTACTGGCACCTTGGAGATGACGGAATTACATTCACCCCAGAATTCAAAGGACACTTTTCCAACTGAAAAAATGCTCGTTGACTCTCCTTTCTATTATGCCCAACGTATGGTTTAATATTGTAAATACCTTTCAATTAGTTTAGGCAACTGAGGCCCTATTTGCCTTTCAGACTACTGTAGGGACTGCTGTGTCCTTGGGGTGACAAGACACGATCTCTCTGTGTGAGGAGACATCCCTATTACAAATGCAGTTACCTTAGCAGAACTGTGCTTTTACTGCCATAATTTCATTTTCATTTTCACATCTTGTCTTGACTTCCTGGAAGTATCAACTGCTTTATATTCTGAGTCTCTTCAAATTACCTTCACCTACTATGGTAGATTTTGGTTTGCATTCCAGTCTGTTTAGGCATTTATTACTATTCTTGCATTATAAATTAAATTGACAATCCTATTTTAAACACTTAGGATTGGCTACAAGAAACAGTAAAAATACTGGTGTGTGTCACGTGAGTTAAAAGAGTGTGCGTTATGTGAGTTAAAGTGTTCTTGTTGAGAGCACTGTTTTTAGAAAGGACAGGCTGCTCAGTTGCTGTCATATGTTAAACCACAGTTCACATTTTCCTTCAAGTGTACCTCAATTGGTCACAGAGTTTATACAAGATTTCCTTTTAACGCTGGGGTACAAGTAGAAAAGAATACAAGAATTTATTGTGAAAACTGTTTTATGTAACTGAATCTTTGCACATTAATCTACTCAAAATAGCACTCTGAGCCTTTGTATGAGAAGCCTCCATTACATACAGCAGTTATGGGGCAAACGCTCCTTGTTTAACTCTTAATAAAGAGTGGAACACACTTGAGATGTAAACTTCCCAGGGGAGCTGTATAAGGCCTTAGTTCTGCAAAGATACTTTCACATGCTTAGCCACTGCAGAGTTCTTAGTATACTTATTTAATACGGGGTTACAGTTATTTATACCTCTATTTTTTATTTGCATATGTTCTCACTAATATCCAAATTTTCACTATTATAATAGGACTGTGCTTTTGACAGCTTCAGTACAACTGTGATACTCAAGGGATCCCTCAACTTTGAAAAATTTGGCATTTGAATGTTCTTTGAGATACAGAACAAGTCAGGTGTCTACAACATGTCATTTAATGTAATTAATGTGTTAAACATCACCACGTGCTTAGGTGGAGACTTATGTGAGACCCTAAAAGACTTGATTTTAAATCTGTTTTTACTTGAGAGATCTTGCTTTTCATATCTGACAGAGGTCAGAAAAATTGTGTTTATTTTGACCGTTTTGAGAATGCTTTATATATAGTAAAGTTCACAAATAACCAGGTGACTTTCAGCATAGGTGCTAGAAGTGAACCAAAGCTATACATGGCAGCAACTGGTGTTTTTCTTGAAATAAGCCCAGCTTTACCAAGAGAACAAGTTCAATGAATTTCAGTTTCTCTTACAGTTGTGCTTTAAGAATATTGTTCTTAAAGAAGCCAATAGCCACCAGTTGGTAGCCAGTGCTTCACTTGCATTACGAAGGGCAGACTTTGACCCCTTATTTTCTTACGAAATTTTTTTCTCCTTATTTCTGGCAGACTGTCAGAGCCTGTCCAGCAAAAGGAGACAAGACAGCACCTTGAACCAAGACAAATCCATGGACTGGTTTACAAGCAATGAAGAATGAAATACACTTGATGAAACAGAAACAGACACCGTGCTTTGCGGAACAATCTGTGTTGCATCGCAACACCATACCTGATGATTCTGTTAATAAATAGTAGGTGGTATTTCAAACTTTACATGCAGCAGAAATCAAAGCAGTCATTACTTAAAAGTTACACAACTTGCAAAATGTAGCAGCTACTTTGTAACATTTTATTTTATTCTGGTACAATACCCAAATCAGCAGCATCAAGAAAGCAGTGGTCGAAACTTTCTCAGCTTGGTAAGGAATGCTAATTAAAAAACAAAACAAGTTACTACTTCAGTATTTCAATATACAATGATTATTTTATTATTATAAGTTTTATGATTTCATGATATAGTAACGTCAAATGCTAGTACAAAAAATAGTATTTTTGAAAATAAAATACCACTAAACATTTAAGATAAAAAACCATTTTCCAAGTGTCTCACCTGAATGCGCCTCCTGCCAATAAGATGGTCTAGCAACGTAAGGCACTGAGCAGTATGTTTCAGCATCGTCAGAAAGAGATTCTGTGAGAAGTAAATTTTAATTCTTTCCAACAAGTTTAAAACATACACACAGACTAGAGTTGCCAATGTGCATGAATTATTTTTCCCTGACATACTTTCATTTTCTTTCTGCTTCTGTTAAAGTGCTTTGTTGTCACCTATCAGTACATTCAGACCTCTTTGCTCTACTATGGATTTTGCAAATCTAAACTAGCGTGAGACACCTTTTTTTTGGATTTGCCAGAAGAGCAGGATTACGGAACAGAGCACACTGGTAACGTTTCTTCTGTGGAATCCTTAAGCCCATCAGGGTCCTCTAAAGCAGCTACAGGACCAGTATAGGGGACTGAATTTTATTAAAAACCAAAAATTTGAAAACAGTAGTAGAAGGGCAGTCATTCTTTATTTGCAGATTGCAATTTATTTTCTATTTAGTTTAGATTTTTAATAAGAGAGTTACCCCTAAATAACCATTACTATATCCCTTTTCAAACCTGACAAGGCCTAGGCTGTCCAGAAGCTTGCCTATTCTTCACAACAATCTCAGCTAAACCAAGAAAAAAATACTGCCTCTTCCGACAAACTTTGCCTTCATTATAGCCTCAGATTATCAAATTGCAGTTACAGGATATCTCATCAGAAATAATGTTCTTACCATTGTATTCACTTTCTTTAAGAACTACTTGATCCTGAATGTGGATTTCTTTGTATTCCTTTTGAGGAGGTTCTTCAATATGTTCTTGAGTTTCCACCATTTGGCTTGGTTTGCAGTTCTTGATTTTAGCAGGGAGTACCAACCAATTTCTATGAGTTACCTCAATGATCCTTTCACACAAAAAAGGGAGCTTGCAGGTCCGTATTCTGTCTAAAAGGTCAATAACCTGTGTGATGCTTTTGAAGAAATGCAAAGGATAAAGTAATATCTTGAAAACTCGAATCATACACTGTTAGTCTCAATTCTGCTGCCTCTCTACAATTCTTTACCTTTAAGGTAACATGAGTCCTTCAATTTTAGGATAAAGAAGCTAGCAAGCTGACTACTGAATAGGAAAACAGTACAGTTAGTTTGAGGATGTCATTAAATACAAACTTCCACTGACTCTAATGACAGCGTTCCCAAAGTAAAGGCCAAAGGATTTGGCCAAGTGTAATTTATACTGAGTGGAACTCCCTAAAAAAAAGTTACATGGGGGGTGAAAAAATTTCATTAAACATTTAAAATATACATGCAGCATTAATCAAAAGATGTTTGATTTTGTAACAGTGTTAGGCATTTATTCAGGCATCACCTAGGAGCCAGAAGTAAATACTTACTTTGCTAAATACACAGCGCACACACCACCCTGTTTCAGACTTGGGTGTACAACAGGCAGGGCAGACTGAGGGTTAAGCATATCCAGAACTACCTGCAAGAGAAATATATATATGTTTTCCCAGTAAATATTAATATATATCTAGAATTTTTTTTCCACAACAAAGCTTGAAAAAAAACAATGTTTATCTATGGAGAATGAATGCATACTACAGCAGTATGTAATCACAAACCAGTTTTATTACTGCCTCTCAAAACCTTAAGAGAAACCTGAGGTTCACATGTTTATAAAATAAAGTCCTTGCTACTTCCAAATGAATTTCTATTAAAACAGCAAGTAGCGTTTCACCAACACAGTAGTCCTGTATTAACATTAAACCTCCTACTAATTAAATTCCATAATGTTCATGTTAATAAAAACTTTTGCAAGACTACATTTACTAACACCTTTGGATATCTTGTTTTCAAATGTAAAAAAAAAAAAAGTGTTCAAGTGCATCTTTATAATGAAAAGATCACACTACAGTCTCAATGTCTAACCTGCTGTTTGTTTCAAGATTTAGAAAACTTCTGTCTTTGGCAATTTATCCATCTTCTGCTAGAAAACTATTCAAACTGTAAAACAACAGGATATGCAATATCTGATCCTGTAGACTATTACTTCTAAAGTTTTTAAAAAATGATATTTTAATGCTATATATTTTATTTCTTTGCTCAAACCATTTAACACAATTGTTGCTTGTTTAAAGCATTAATGTAAGTAGTTTGTTTGCTTTACTTGGAAGAGTGGATAACACGTAGCTGTCTTCCCCAGCATGCCTCCCTTTACAAAATCTGGGTATGAAAAGCAGAACAGGAGAGCAAGCAAGAGCATTCCTTGCTCTCATTTAAGCCTTCGGTACATGGTGCGTTCTATATAGCTGATAGCAAAGTGTTTATATATTTATATTTTCAATAAGCTTATGTATTTTTCTTAAATTTAATGTTAGAAATATATGCCTTCGATATAAAACCATCCGTTTCTCCAAAATACAAGAAAGTAAGTTTGTCTTTGCTTACAAGACAGCAGTGATTAATTGTACTATTTCTATACTACAGCCATATCGCTCTTTCATTTGTGAACCTGTAACTGAAACCTTGAAAATACTTGTAATCTGACAAAAAAAACCAAAAACGTTTCTTTCATTGATGAGGATCTAATTGTTTTTTCTCATGTTAAACTAGATATGGGAATCCCATTGTGAGTGTGAGCACTAGAGGTTTTAATTTATGCAGAAAAGATAAATGTCAAATGGGGGGATTTCTTGGACTTACTGCGTCAAGCGTTACAGATTTCATATCCGCAGCAGCTGTTGAAATGTCTTTAAGAATGAAATCCACATTATCTGGCCACTCTTCCGCATGTCCTATTTCCCATGCAGCACGCCAGTGCCTGTAATTCTTCTTAGCTAAATTATGATGATCATCTCTGATTTCATAACTTATAACACGTCCTTTGGGCCCAACTGAAAACAAAGACAAGACACTAGACTTAGTACTTTCCCCCCTGCTGTAAGAAAGAATTTAGAAAAAAGTAGCACAGTAAATAGCAGAGGTACACCTTTAAATCTCAACTTCACTTCAGGGAATAATCCCATATGAAACAACCAGTTACAGTTTATTTTTTCTTTACATTTAAAACAAATATATGCAGATAAAGTGCTGGGTTAGTTCTTTCACAGACTGAAATCCATCAATCCGCAGACAGAATAAAGCATAATTACAGTAGTACAAACTGTTCCTAAGATGTCCTCCCGAAGTAACTCCTGAAGCAAAAGATGACTAGAGCATCTGTGGCCCTATCAATCCATGATTTTCCTGCTACAGCTACCAGAGGTACCAGCTGAGAAAGCTGCAACATTGGTCGCTACTCACAGATGCTATAAAGCTGACAGACAGCGACTGCTTCTGTTGTTAGGAAGATTTGAAACGGCTTGTTTTATTTTTTGACAATCCTCATTTTTACAAAGCTTTGCTGTTTTCCATGCATAGTTCTTTCTCCACCTCTCCCTTCTTAGGGTTGGAGAAAGGCTAAGGAAGCCCCTATGCCTGCTCACTGAGCTCAGCCCCTTAGACAAGTTTTCAAGTGTACTCTTTGACTTACCCAGGCTTGTGTTATTTTCCTGTTATTGTCTGTAACTGTAATAAATTATTACTTATTTTAAGTATAAATTTACTATTCTGAAATTTACCATATGAGTCCAATACACAGTGCTCTCCATAAAGGAAGTGTTATGAAGAAATCCAGGCACAGAGAGCAGGGTGTGCATTGCTGTATTATTCTATCCTTGTATTACTCTAATTTCTCAAACCTACCATTAGCTTCTCTTATCTCCTTGCAACTTTTTAACAGGCAAGGACAGCTTTCAGCAATCAGCAGCTCAGCAGGTGAGGTCTGGTGACTTTTTAAGCCATTTTAGGCTCAGTCACAGAGAATCACAGAATCACAGAATGTTAGGGATTGGAAGGGACCTCGAAAGATCATCTAGTCCAATCCCCCTGCCGGGGCAGGACTGCCTAGACCATATCACACAGGAACGCGTCCAGGCGGGTTTTGAATGTCTCCAGAGAAGGAGACTCCACAACCTCTCTGGGCAGCCTGTTCCAGTGTTCAGTCACCGTCACCGTAAAGAAGTTTTTCCTCAAATTTAAGTGGAACCTCCTGTGTTCCAGCTTGCACGCATTGCCCCTTGTCCTGTCAAGGGATGTCACTGAGAAGAGCCTGGCTCCATCCTCTTGACACTTGCCCTTTACATATTTATAAACATTAATGAGGTCACCCCTCAGTCTCCTCTTCTCTAAGCTAAAGAGACCCAGCTCCCTCAGCCTCTCCTCATAAGGGAGATGTTCCACTCCCTTAATCATCTTCGTGGCTCTGCGCTGGACTCTCTCTAGCAGTTCCCTGTCCTTCTTGAACTGAGGGGCCCAGAACTGGACACAATACTCCAGATGTGGCCTCACCAGGGCAGAGTAGAGGGGGAGGAGAACCTCTCTTGACCTGCTGACCACACCCCTTCTAATACACCCCAGGATGCCTTCTTGGCCACAAGGGCACACTGCTGGCTCATGGTCATCCTGCTGTCCCCTAGGACCCCCAGGTCCCTTTCCCCTACGCTGGTCTCCAACAGCTCTGCCCCCAACTTGTACTGGTACATGGGGTTGTTCTTGCCCAGATGCAGGACTCTACACTTGCCCTTGTTATATTTCATTAAATTTCTCCCCACCCAACTCTCCAGCCTGTCTAGGTCCCTCTGAATGGCTGCGCAGCCTTCCGGCGCGTCAGCCACTCCTCCCAGTTTTGTGTCATCAGCGAACTTGCTGACAGTGCACTCTAATCCCTCATCCAAGTCATTAATGAATATATTGAATAGTACTGGTCCCAGAACCGACCCTTGCGGAACTCCGCTAGACACAGACCTCCAACTGGACTCTGTCCCATTGACCACCACTCTCTGGCTTCTTTCCTTCAGCCAGTTCACAATCCACCTCACTATCCGATCATCCAGACCACACTTCCCCAGTTTAGCTGCAAGGATGCTGTGGGAGACCGTGTCAAACGCTTTACTGAAATCGCGATAGACCACATCCACTGCTTTACCATCATCTATCCACCGGGTAACATCCTCATAAAAGGCTATCAAGTTGGTTGAGCATGACTTCCCGTTGGTGAAGCCATACTGAGTGCCCCTAATGATCCCCCTATCCTTGATGTGCCTAGAGACAGCACCAAGAACAAGTTGTTCCATCACCTTTCCGGGGATGGAGATGAGGCTGACTGGTCTATAGTTACCCGGGTCCTCCTTCTTGCCCTTTTTGAAGACTGGAGTGACATTTGCTTTCCTCCAGTCCTCAGGCACCTCTCCCGTTGCCCATGACTTAGCAAAGATGATGGAGAGTGGCCTAGCAATGACTTCCGCCAGCTCCCTCAGCACCCGCGGATGCATCCCATCAGGGCCCATGGATTTATGGACGTCCAGATTGCTTAATTGGTCCCTGACCCAGCCCTCATCAACCAAGACAGATTCCTCCTCTATCCTGACTTCTTCTGAGGCCTCAGGGGTCCGGGGCTCCTCAGGACAGCCTCCAGCAGTATAGACAGAGGCAAAGAAGGCATTCAGTAACTCCGCCTTCTTTTTATCCTCTGTCTCCAGGACCCCCACCTCATTCATCAGTGGGCCTACATTGCCTCTAGTGTTGGCTTTACCTGCAATGTATTTGAAGAAGCCCTTTCCGTTGTCCTTGACCTCTCTTGCAAGGCTTAATTCCAAGGAGGCCTTAGCTTTCCTAGTTGCCTCCCTACATCCTCTGACAACAGACTTATATTCCTCCCAAGTGGCCAGCCCCTCCTTCCACGATCTGTACACCCTCTTCTTCCACTTGAGTTTGCCCAGCAGTTCCCTGTTCAACCATGCAGGTCTCCTGGTACCCTTCCTTGACTTCCTAGGCTCCTTGACAGTCCCCAGGCTCCTTCCCTCCCCTATGCCATCCCACTGTGAATCCATTCGGAAAAGTGAACAAAAGAAGGGATGGGTTTCCTGGCAGTCTCTCCCTAATCCAGCTCACCCTGGATAACACAGAAGCCGGAGCCAACATGTAAGGAGGGAGGGTTTCAGCAGTGCCACCTTTGATCATCTTAAACAGTTGTAGAATCGCAGCAGCAACTCCTTATTACTCAATATTATCAGTTTGAAACTACTGGAAGAATAAAATTGTTCACATTGGGGTCAGTCTTATTCTTTCCTCTGCTCATTCCGAAGATTTCCTACATTTTGAAACGGACTTCTGGAAAAATAACGATAACTAGTTAAAACAGCTAGGCACTCTTCATTATTGTGAAGCTGCAGTATGTCAAGTTTGCATACATCATATTTTCCAGTTCTCAGAGATCTTAAAAGTCATGGCAAATGCCACATTCTTAACACAGTCTTAACTTTGCCGTGTTGCATGTCAGTAGTTTCTGGGAAAGATTTAAAGAAGGAATGGAAAATAAAACATAAACTGAGAGTAACATGAAGAGAGGAGATCAATAAAATCTGTTATATCAATGAGAATTTTAGAAATTAAATACTTCCATGGACATTGGTAACGTGTCCACTAGATTTAAATTCCAGCATTTATCTGCATAGCAGGTATTTTTCTTGTTGCGTATCAATGTATTACATGGCGGCAAAATTAGACTCCATTAGAAAAGAGCAAATTGAATCTCTTTATTTCTGGGTCAGCGCCAAATTGTGTTAAGCTGTGACTATCTGTATTAGGTGCTGATTTAAGTTCAATAAATTTGAAAACAGCAATACAATCTCATATGTTTTCCCTTCTGCTCAAGACAGGACTGAACTGGTGCACAAGGACTCCTTTCTTCCCATGGACAGTCTGGCAATGCCAAGGATTTTGCTGACTTGGCACAGTTATAGCTAAATTACAGTGATCAGAAGGAACCTACTGGAAAAGACTGGAAAAGGAGAGGAATAATCACCAAGTCCAGGTGTGTTCGTATGAAATGGCCACAGTGGACCGAATACCCAAGCAGAAAATAATTTGCTGTATTTAGCAAAAGCTACCTTTTACTTTAGCCAACATCAGGTATTCAATCTTTTCCTTTGGATTTAGGGTCTGCGTGTAGGGGAAGATGGGAATAGCGAATGCCTCTTACTTTCCCTCTCTCCAAATGCATCTCTGGAAACAGAAGCGCTGACTTCCATCTTCTGTTTTGTCAGCTTCTAGCTCCCATGGCAGCAAGGGTTGCTTTGAGGATAATCTCTTGCTATCTTCAAAATCCCATCATGGAACTATAAAAATACCTAGTTTATTGCAGAAAGATGATTGGAAAGAACTAAGAAATAGCAGTGAGAGGCAGAAAGAGGGAGAGGGAGCAGAGGTGCAGCTGCTGACCTCAAAACCTCAACCCAATGTATATCAAGACCACCTGCAGCAGAGTGATCTTGGGCCAGCATTTAATGGCTCATCACTAAAATATGCATTTTCAACTGAATTATGCCAGGTGGACATTACTGCAGCTAAAACAAAGGACCAAGAAGAGCAAACTGCTCTGTTCATCTCAGTAGGGGACCCTCCAAATTCCCTTTGCTGCTGCATACGTGCCCTCACCAATTTTAAGCTCCTAGTGGATCTCAGCACTCTAGTTTGTACCACTCACTGAGTGTAACCATTCCTAGTTCCTCGTGTTACCCTCAGCAGTATGACCTGGCATCCCAGAGTGGGGCTGGATCGATGGCACTGGTAACATACCTGCTGAATACTAAACTTCCTCAGAAGAACTCATGCTTCTAAAAAGCCTTGTGTTGTTATCCTGGAGGACGTGCCAAGGGACAGCAGATACACAGCATTGCTACTGGGGAGAGTAAGAGAAAACTAACTTGCTACCCTCAAGTTCTAAGGTTATTTTTGGTCTTGAACAAAAAGAGCAGCTGATCTGTTCAGTTTCTTCCTCACAAGAGTGTAAGAAGTAGCATCACCTCCCACAGATGCTTGGCTGGCTCTAAGTGGGAATACTGAAATGTATTGTATCTTGAACTGTCGAATGATACACAGTACAACCACAAGGCAGCCCAAACCATAAGCATTTTACAAAGACAGCATAATCTATAATGGTGCTTTTTAAAGAACATTGGGAAATAGTAAAAAAGAAATGCTGGGGTTTCACAGAAGCTCAGGATACACGGGCATTTCTCAGGCTCAGTGACCACTGCTGGCACCCTCAGGTATTCAGTTACTCTGATGGTGGGGTGCCCACAAACGCTGACTTATAACACAAGCCTTCAGGATATGCAACTTGTGCTTTTCTGCTGTATCTGCTCAAGATGATCCATGATGAGGTTCCCGTCCTTACCCTCAAAAGTCCCTTAGTATTGCAGAGAAAGACGGTATTCTGCAATAGCAGAAATACGTCAAAAAATACTTGAAAAACAAATTCAAATAATACTTTATTTTTCAGGTCTGTGCAAAAGCAATTACAGCAAACAACTGTGGGGGTTTTGTTTCATTTTGTTTTCTTTTCTTAAGGAAGTTGTTCTATCAGGAGCTCATATATCAAATTACTCTGAAATGTGGTCCACTGACAGGATGCTACACATGAGATGAAGCTGAAGGGTGAGGTTTCACCCTCACTCACAGTGCTGAGTGCAAAGGCTCTCTACCTTTTAGAGCACTGTGACCTAGATCAAACCATGCTAACCATAACATGAAAAAATATGAGTGTGCATCCACATAAGCATTTTCCCTGGTACCCAGCAATCTGATTATTCATGTGGTCCATCAAGATGAGGAAAAGGAAACTGAGAAAGGCAAGAGATTGGAGAAAGAGTCTAGTGCGGTTAAGCCAAAGCCAACAATGATGACGGCTGAAACTCAGCTTTCTGCAGGGCCTTTGGTAACCCTTTGTACTACAGTCAAAATGGTTTGCAGTCCCTTCACTGACTCTGGCACAGATACAATTTTCCTTTAAGTTAACAAACTGTATATGAACATGTGAACTGCAGCAAAACTTTTAAGAACTGACCATAAGTATCTGGTCAAAAGAAAGGCAATGAGTGATAAGGGAATTGTGCTGATTCTATGCTTTCTAAAACCAGGTTCTCACCAGCTCTTGACAGAAACAAGCTCATAGCGCCAGACCCGCTGCCAGTTTCCAAAACGGTGTCTCCCGGGTGGATATCCATCATCATTAACAGAGCACTTACATCCTGCAGGTGAGAAAAACACGGTACATTACTCGTCTTGGAAACTAAGGGTGAGATTCGGCCCATAACCTCCCAGTCACCAGCCCGGTGAGCAGCCGGTACCTTGGGGTAGGCGATGGTGGGCCCCCGCGGCATCAGCAGCACGTACTCCTCCAGCGAGGGCCGCCTCAGCAGCAGCCGCGCCCCGGCCGACGTGCGCAGCACCTGCCCGGGCAGCTGCCCGATGATGTCGCGGTGATGCACGATGCCGCCGGGGCTGGTCAACACCGAGCCCGCCGCCAGCCGACACAACAGCTTCAGCGTCGTGTTATGCTTCCTCCGCACCTCCGCCAGTGCCAGCTCCCCGGCGCGGAAAGGGCCGGGACGCGCTCCTGCCGCCTCAGGAAGCGCATCAGGGGGGGCAGCCGCCTTCTCCTCCTCCTCCTCCTCCTCACGGGGAGCCTCAGGGGCCGCCGCGCACCGCCCCACCGCCGCCGCTTCCTCCGGCGGCAGCAGCCGCCTCACCCGCTCCAGCGGCGACAGCGACGTCTCCCACGCCCGCTTCCGAGGCCTCCCGCCGGGGGCAACCCCACGGCCGGAGGAGAGGGCAGAGAACGCCGCCCGCCGCAGCGCGCGCCAGGCCCTCATGAGGGACAAGGCGGGAAGAGACATTTGTCAACCGCCCCGCGCGCCTGCGCCGCGCGTCCCCATGACGCCATATGGCGTCATCGGGGTGGGCGGCGCAGGCGCGCGGGGCGAGCACGCGGCGGGTGCATGCGCCGGCGCGGAGGGCCGGGTACGGAGCGTCATGGCGGCGGCAGCATGGGGAGGGGAGGCGGCGGCAGCGGCGCGGGCCCTTTGCGCCTTCTCCCCTCACGACCGTCGTTTCTTCGCTATCTCCGGCTCGGATGGGCGTCTGCGGGTGTGGGAGACGGCGAACAGCCGCTTGCAGCACGAGTACGTGCCCTCCGCCCACCTCAGCGCTGCTTGTACGTGCCTGGCCTGGGCCCCGCCGGGGGGACGCCCGCCCCCCAGCAAGGTACGGGCGGTGTGTGAGGGAAGGGGAGGGGGGGCACAGCAAGGAAGAAGGAGCGGGGGTGGCGCCCCGAGCAGCCTTAACGCGTGGCCGCGGCCCGCTCGGCTTTACCCCGCCCTCCCGGCGCCATGTGGCGGGGGTCGGCGTGGCCGGGCAAGCCGGGGAGTGGAGGCGCGGTGTCCCGATGCGAGGAAGGGGAGAAGGGTCCTTTTGGGAAGGACCGGAGCTCAGCAGGGGTCTGTCACTCTCTTCCCTGCCCTAAATCCCTCCCCCACTCCGGCGGTGCTCGGGGCACGTCCACGCGTGCCGGCCCCCGGCGTGGGGGTGTGGGGGGAATCGCTTCACTCAGAGGAGCATCGCAGGATTGCTCCTCACAAGGCAGATTTCACGGGTTGGTGGGGGAAGTGGCACTGGAGATTGTTTCATTTTCTTTTAAATAAAAAAAGGGGCGATGAGCAGAAGCACTGACTGCGTAAAATCATTTGTCTTCCGTGTAACCTGCATGGAAGAAGCCTTCCTTGAAGGAGCAAGGTATGTCACTTCACAGCACATCTCACCTTAATCAAAAAGGTGATGCTACAGAGCAGGTCAGCTGCTGTGCGTCCACTTAGCTTATGTACAGTGCACATTCCGGTAAAGGCAGTATCTCTCCCCACTTCCTTACCCTTGGAAGTATTTCCATGCAAGCTGCTATGCCATCTGTGATGTGTCTTCCCGAGTTCAGGAATCCTGCAGGAAAGTATTCAGTAACTTTGTTTAGAGCACATGTCAGAGGGCTCAGCTGTTCTCCACCTTGAATTTGTTTTATTTAACTTCACCTCAGGGGAGCGCTCGACCTGGACATAGCTGGAGTATATACAGTCAGGTACCTTTTCATCCTCTTTATGTTGAAGAAATCCTATTTTCTTTAGCTAGAACATATGGATTCCTGAGGAAGAATGTATCCCTTGGATAAAGTATGTGAAATCCACCCCCTTTATCATAGGAAGTGGGGAGGGCTTTTTAAAGTGTGTCTTGGTATATCAACAATTTAGTTTATTTGAAGTACTGTGAGAGGTATTTCAAAATGCTTAACACACAGGTTACCAATCCAAAGGAAGAGGGTATTGTCTCATTTGTCTCAGTTGAGCACCTTAGTCCCTGAACTTTGAAAATTCCCGGAACATTTGAAGAATATGGCAGAAAGGGTTAGTTTTAGATTGGCCTTAACCTGTCCATTTGTCACATAATAAGAAGAAAGGATACATGCGTTAATTGCAGGGCCGTGCAGGTTCTTCTTCACTATTAAAGAAACTGAAACTGGGCTGTGAAAATGGGGTTAATCTATTCTGTGTGAGATAAAACTTAAGCTAACATAGTGCGCTGCTGTGGTGCCATAAGTCAAGCACAGGAGGTTTCTGGGTGGATTTTAAAAACTAACCCTTTTCTAGAGACCCACCCCTAAAACACACAGATGCTCCAATTTAACCTGGTTTAGAGTTGTATGGACTTAATCAGACAGCATTTGGCTACCTCTTGGTGCTTTCTAATTATTTTGAATGCTGTCCATTGCTTGAAAGTTGGTACATTTTCAAGTGGAGCTAGAAAACATATTATTTCTTGGAATAATTATACCATAAACTTTTATAATTCATTGGTTTGTCCTTAGACTAAAGCTGTGATGGTTCTGCCAAATCTATTTTATTGAATGTGATTTTACTGACATTATTTAGTCTCTTTTTTCTTTTTTTATTCCTGGAGAGTTGCCATCTGTCTAGGTAGTACTAGTATCTCATGTTGGGGGGTAAAACTGTGCCAATAGTTATCTATAAATGGTGTTTGGCCAAGTTACACCTAAACTAAGTATGTTTTGGACTGCTGCCATGTTAATGAAGGCCACGTGTTGCAGAGGAGTATTAGAAATTAAGTTTTGAACTGCAGGCCCTGGAATTGCTGATGCAGTGGTGGCTTGTTGGGATGTTCCCTGCCCACGTGCTTTCGTAGTGTCAGTGCTTTCTGCTTGCGGTGTTCACCATCTCCTGCTCCATGAAAGGGTGCCTTGTGCAAGAGTACGTGGACCACCGACTTTCAAAACACCCTCTTCCACTTTCTTCCTGATAAGCTGCAACTGCTCTGTCGTCTTCAACTCTCAAGACTTCAGGCTTCCCCCCATTTCGGTATTTTAAGTGCTTTACTTCACGTGTGAGCGGCAGAGATTGGATTTCTGTTTTTAAAGAAACAAAGTCTCAGTGGCTGACGTACTCAAGAAAGAACGTTATGGAAAAACATGTGCGCAGTCCCTTTACAAATACCTTCTTTTAACCATCTCTACTAATTAAAACACTGCTTTTTCAGGCAAAGTTGAAGGATTTCTAAGTAAGCTTGAGTTTCCATAAATCTGAAAAAAAATCAAAAGGAATCTGGTACCTGGTATAGTTCAGCTGTCCTGTCCTGTCCTATCCTATCCTATCCATGAAAACAGGGTGGTCTTATATTTAAGACCCTGATCCACAAGTGAATCCCACATGGATCTCTACTGCAGTTGGCAGTCTGTCTATGTGCTCATCTAACACAGGGTAGAGAAGTTTGATTTTTTTTTTTTAAAAAAAACTTTTTTTTTTTTTAGTTCTTAAAGTGTTTTTTCAGATAATCTCCAACATTAATAGGAGTCTGAATTTTCCACTGGCATTTCCTTCATGCAAAAATTTCTGACAAAGTGCCCCGCTAATAATACTGATAAGGGTGGTCAGTAAAGAAATACATGTGAGAAAATAATTGGAAAAACATTCACTGCCTCTAGCTTTCTTCTTGACACTGGAAACAACCATGGACTTTTGTGGGAATTTTGTTGTACCTTTGGGCTGTTCCAAGGGAAATTGGCCATAACAAACTGAAGTGGAGGGTGAAGAAATTTTAGTTAAAGGATTTATGCAAGGGAAGAGAATACAATCTCTTCTTAATTGTGGTCTTGCTTTGCAGTGGGGGTGTGTGGGATAATTAGTAAAACTACATAAAGAGGTCAAAAAGTACTGGAAAACACATGAACTGTCCTTGCATCTCCACTGTCTGTGTGGCCCTTGACTTTGCATGTCAGACAGCAGTTTCAAGATGGCTTAGTTGGCATTGCTGACAAATATTGAACTAGTTGAGTCTTTTCTCATGTATTGTTTTAAAACCTGGTTGACTGACTTGGTTGTGCTTTGTGACTGTGATGGTTTCTCAGCACCTACGTGTTCATAATATTTGAGAAACCCTTTTCTTTCCCAGGAAAGATGAAACAAATGCTTGCAAAAAAACCCAGTGTAATCTCTTTTCTCAAGAGGCTGCTTTTTAATATAAAAGCATCTATAGAGCATTTTGGTACTTATTGGCCTAAACCAAAACACTTTTTCCTTGCAGAAGGTGGTGTCTGTGTTAAATACAGAGGAAAAGAAAGTCCCACTTCAAAGAACCAAAGTATTTATCCTGCGCTGTTAAACTTTTAAATCTTAGTTGTGGTGAAAACTTCCAAATCCTGATTGTCGTTATATCTCTGGGCCTGCGTAAAAATTGTTTATGTTCACTGCATGGTCTGTTATATGACAGATTAGCTACACCACATGGAGCTTGCACAGAGCTGATTGCTCACGTTTTGTCAGAGTCTCCTTTGGCTTCTTCTGGCTGCTCATCAGTGCGAATGTGTCTGTTGTGTAGAGGAAGCATTAGCTTGTGTATAATTTTTTTTTTAATTGAAGAGAATGCTGTGCTGTGATGTAACAAATGTGAAGAGACTTACTGAAGTCCAATTTAAAAAGCAGTCAGTAGCATTAGGGATGATGTTTTTCTTCTGAAGTCCTTGAGCAGTTTTTTTCTTTTCTTTTGTGTGTGTGATTAGTTATGTGGGGTTAACCTGGTAAGAATAAATGTAGTGGCTGCTTCTGCCTTCTTTATTTTAGTTTCACAGGCTCAAGAGCCAGTTTTATTCCTTCTCACCCATGTTTCGTTAAGAGAGACGCAGTGACGTCCCGCTGTGAAGTGGTTGGTATCACTTGCAAAGCAAGAGGGTGAAGACGTAAGAATTGCCTGATCACAGGAGGACCTCTGGTACCGACATCAGGACTTGGGTAGAGCACGTAGCTTCGAGTCCTGGTTGCTTCCCTCTGCTGAGTGGGGTAGCACTTTCTTTTTAAGAGGCATCATGAGTACTTAATATTTGCAGGACTCTTCTGAATAGCTTTTGAGGAAAAATGAACTGATCATTCCTGATCAAGCGTTTCCATTTTGTGGATGAAGTGTTCTGATCGTGTTAATCTTTATCTCTGCCTCTGGGACACAAACTCTGTGAAAAACTTAAATCTGTTTTTTTCCCTCATGGATGTGGTCGCTAGGCTAGCAAAATGGCCTCCACCAAATGTTTCCAAGTGACTCATAGCAACGTCATTACCTTGTACATGGAGGTACAAGATGGGTCTCTAGGTTGCTTTGCACTTCAGTGTCTTCATTTTGTGTCTTAGCAAGAGTTTGTGCTGGCTGAATGGGTCTCAAACTTACAGCAGTTTTTCCCCTCTCCTTTAACACTGAGAATAGCTGGACAGTCTAATTAATTTCACGTTTTCTCTTTTTCGATTTTCCAGGATGGCCCCCAGAGGAAAAAACGGAAGTCTGAAGTTGCAGAAGTGGACAAGCAGTTAGATATCCTGGCTATTGGTACAGCAGTTGGTAGCATTTTGTTGTACAGCACAGTAAAAGGAGAATTACAGAGCAAGCTAGTAAGTAATACCCTCGTCGTCACATGCTACCAGATACTGGTGGTTTCAGTCAGCTTATGCTGTTCTTTCTGCTGCTCAAAAATAGAATAAACCTAATTGTTCCGATCTTTTTTTTCCTTCGTAGCTGCATATATGAATAGAGGGGCTGTAATTCAGGTGCTTGGGAATCTACAAGTGGTGCTTTTTCTGTTATTGGCCATATGTACATGTTGAGAATTCTTGGTTTCAAAGTTAATGCAATATCCTAGCTTTGTGCATGGATTTGTTACTTTGCATTAAAAATTACAGTAATGGTGAAATGCCTAACTGGAGAGTTAAGTCCTCCATGGGAGTGTCGTACCCTCAGTTCCTGCACAGTCTGGGGGGAGAGGAGGGCAGGATTGAGGTACTCATCGACTCTTGAAAAGGTTTCGTGTTGGTGAACTCTACAGGTGTAAACTTCCCTCCCTTGTGGAAGCTTTTGAGCCCTCTCAGCACATGATCTTTCTTGAATGACATATGCTGATTTTCAAAGTTTACCCTTCTCATTGATCACTTCTCTGTTACTCCTAAGTGTCTTGGGGTTAGTCTTTGGTTACTGTCCTGGCTTTGGCTGGAATGAAGTTAATTTTCTTCCTAGTAGCTGGTGTAGTGCTGTGTTTTGGACTTAGGATGAGAATAGTGCTGATAACACACTGATGTTGTAGTTGTTGCTAAGCAGTGTTTATACTAAGTCAAGGACTTTTCAGCTTCTCATACTGCCCTGCCAGCAGAAGCTGGGAGTGCACAAGAAGCTGTGAGGGGACACAGCAAGGACAGGTGACCCAAACGAGCCAAAGGGGTGTTCTGTACCATATTACAACATGCCCAGTATATAAACTGGGGGAGTTGGCTGGGGCACACCATGGCTCAGGGATTGGCTGGGCATTGGTCAGTGGGTGGTGAGCAATTGTATTGTGCATCACTTGTTTTGTATATTATTATTATTATTATCGTTACTTTCCCCTTCCTTTCCTGTCCTATTAAACTGTCTTTATCCCAGCCCATGAGTTTTACTTTTTTTTCCCCAGTTCTTTCCCCCATCCCTCTGACAGAGGGGAGTGAACGAGTGGCTGTGTGGTGCTTAGTTGCCGGCTGGGGTTGAACCACAACAGTTACATGACAAGCAAAATAAATCTGTATGAGTGACTCAATGCAACGCTTGGAGATACTTGGGCTTCTAAACTCTTAGTTGTGTGTAGGTGATCAATGTACATGAATTAAGAGGAAGCAGTGACTTCTTGAAATCATGATACATGCAAGTGACAGTAGCTAACAAATATCAGTTCTGTTTTGTGGAAAAGCTGTATTTATACTTGAAAACTATGAACAAAATAAGAGTTTCAGGTTAAAATGTACCGTCTGAGTTCGTTGTAAAGCACTGGCTGCTCTTCTATAGGAGCAGGATAGCAGATGTTATTTGGCGAGTACTTTTATCTTACAGATAGATTGAATTAAAAGATTATTCCTGCTAGAATAAGGGCTGTCACTTTTAGCTGTCCTCACTGACCGGAATGTGTTGTTGTGATGTATTTGGTCTTGCTCAAAGCTGATTTGCAGTGACACTCGGGGAATATGCTGAGCTGGCTGGTGCCGATTCGAATAGTGAAATTTTATAAACTCCAGGAAATATTTTCATAAATGGTTAAAGTGTATATTTGAGCTGCAGAGATTTTGGTTGTTAAGAGAGGTGAATGATACCCCTTTGTAGGGTCTTCTGATCTGATGATAGCTCACTCCTGAATGCTGAGTACAAAGGGAAGGATACTCCTCTCCGAATGTACTTAAGCAAGCAGGCACTTAGACGACTATCAGCAAGACGTCTGTGCTAGCCTTTCCTTTGAGCAAATTTCATATGTTAGACAGCCTTGTTTGGCTGTCTGTATAAAAAGAGTGGGCAGGACAATTTCTTTCTTGCCTCTGAAGTGCTAGAACAAGAATGAATTCAAATACTTATGTGTACATATCAAAATATGAAATATCTTTAACTTGTATAGCTGTAAATGTATATCGGTCTTCAAAACCACACCCTCTCCAAGTTGTCAATGATGTGAATTTAGTTCTCGAAAGAGCAGCTTGTTCACATTGTTGGTGTAGGGAGGACTCAGTAGTCAAGACTTCTTCATTTATTAAGGAGTTGACCCTTTTTTACCTTTTGTAGGATGGTGGTCACGACAATAGAGTAAACTGTGTGAGATGGCATCAAGACAACTGCTGCTTGTATAGCTGTTCAGAGGACAAACACATTGTGGAATGGAACACACAGACCTGCAAAGTAAAGTGGTAAGCGATGCTGGTTTTCCGTCAGGTTTGTTGGCACTTGCTTTTGTGTATTTCTTCCTTCACAGGTTTTAGTGAGGCCCTTTTGGAAATTCTGCACTCAGCTCTCCAGGCTTCATGCCCACTGTACAAAGTTGACTGTTGGCTCTTATTTTTCTGAGATTGGAAGTGGTTTTGTTAAGGGATAAAAGAGTGATTCTCATAGTTGGCTTTTTTCCTCTGTGTATTGGAAAGACTAGATGAAACGAGTAACTGTGCTGAGAGGGATTTGGGTCCTTCTATGCTAACTTTCAGTGGGACGTGGGCTTCCAGTCACTTTTGTGACACTGAAAAATCTAAATTCTAGAAAATATCCTTGGAAATATGGGGGAGCAGATACTGGAACACCTCATTCCAGTTCAGTCAGTTACATGCACCCAGCTTTGCTCAAGGGGCCTTGCTGTGATGATACCCAGTTGGTTTTGCTCACTGCTGATGTGCAGTGGAGACAGTTCCACTTGGCTGTCTGAGCAGGCTGCTACTGTTTAAAGTACTGTTGAGCAAAATAGAGCTTAGTGCAGAGTAACAAGATGTCTGGTGTAGGCACTTACTTTCTTTTGTAGTGAAGGCAAACTTTTTAAACTTTAAAGAAGAAACCAAGATTTCTCTTAACGATCCTGGTTATCTTACTTCAATAAAAGCCTAGTGTCTGATGGCATCTTGACCCTTCTCTTATGCTGTTGTTACTTTTTTATAACATTCCCCACTGTTGTGTTATTCTTACTGGAGCTCTTCTGGTTTTGTTAAAGACTCTGTGGGCACTGCACAGTAGCCCTCTTTGGTTTCCCTAGAAAAGAGAAGCATCCTTGCTTGTATTAATTTGAGACCTTGCATAAAGTAGCAGAAGATGGCTGTAAAATCTCCATCTAGCCTTCTCTTCTTAGGATTGAACACACCCAGTGCTCTCCCCTTTTCCTCTTATGTTACATGCTCTAGTCCCTGAGCTGCCTTCGTGGCCCTCCACTGGATTTGCTCCACTATGTCAGTGACTTTTTGTACTGTCCCAAACTGGACATAGTGCTCAGGTGCAGTTTCAAAAATACTGCACAGAGGAGAGGAACCACTTTCCTTGGCCCACTGGCCCCACTCTAGCTGATGCAAGTCAGTACACAGTTGACCTCATTGCCACAAGGACTCACTGCTAACTCTTGTTCAGTTTGACTGTGAGGACTGCAAGCTCCTTTTCTGCAAAGCTGCTTTCTACCCATTTGTCCCCAGCCTGGACTGGGATTTTCCCATCCAGCATTCATGATTTCACATTTCCTTTGAGCTTCTGACAGCCTGTTTCTCAAGCCTGCTGAGATGCTCCTGAGTAGCAGCCCTGCCCTTCCAGATTATCAACCGCTCTCCCTAATTCGGTATTGAATGTGAACTTGTGTGTGCATTCTGTCCTGTTTTGAGGTCATTAATGAAGACCTGGGCAATTACTGAAGATGTTAAACAGTATGGAGATATCCTTAGGGAGTGACACCAGTAACTGGCCACCAGCTGTACTTCACACCAGTGATCACAACTGTTTGAGCTCAGTGATCCAGCCAGTTCTTATCCCTCCTTAGAGTCCATCCATTCAGTCTCTTTATCTCCAGTTTGTCTGCAAGGATACTACATGAGACATTGTCAGAAGTATTGCTAAAGTCAAGTTAAATGGCATATGTGGCTCTCCTCTTATCCACCAAGACAGCTGTCTCATTAAGAAGGCAGTCAGGTTGGTTAGGCACGATTTGCCATTTGTAAATCCATGCTGGCTGTTCCCAGTCACTTTTTTGACCTTTGCGTGACTGGAAATGGCTTCCAAGTGGATTTGTTGTATAACCTTCCCTGTTCCCTGGATTCTCCTTCTTGTGAATACATTTTGTCTCTTTTTTTTTTTTTTTTTCTTTTCAAGTAATCAGAAATTTCTCCTGAGCTACATGACCACTCAAAATGATGGTGTGGTCTTGTAATGACACTGGCCTCAGCAGTTCTGGATGCATCTCTCTCAGTCTTATGGAGTTGCATGGGTTGGATTTGCTGTTGTCGTCCCTAATTTGATCTCCCTTTACTATGGAGAGTGCTTTGCTCCGTCTGACTCTGGCACTAGGTTTGGGAACATGGGAGGCCTGAGGGACTGCTCTTCAGTGCTTTGGCCTTTTCTATGTACTGGATGGGTCCCTACACCATTCAGCAGCGGGCCCACACTTTCCTCAGTCCTCATCTTACTGTTGCTGATGTGCTGTATGTAGATGTCCTTTTGTTGGCCTTCATATTCCGTGCTGGTTTGAACACCAGCTGAGCTTTGGCTAATTCTGTCCCTGCGTGCCTGGACAGTATTTTTATATTCCTCTGTGTAACCTGTCCCCACTTTCACCTTCTCTATACCTCTTTTTTGTGTTTTTGACTTGAGTCAGGAGTTACCCATTTGGCCAAGTTGGCCTTCTGCAATATGTGGTGATTTTCTGCTCACTGGAATGGACCATTCTTCTGCTTTGAAGAGCAACCAGCTTTCCTGGGCCCCTTTGCCCTTCAGGGCAGCCTCCAGTGGGATCCTGTCAATCAGTTCTCTGAATAAGTTGCAGTCTGCTCTTCTGAAGTTCAGGGTTGTCATTCTGCTGTTTATCTTACTTGTTTTTCCTAGGGTCTTTAAATCCATTGTCTTATAGCTGGAGGTTATCACCAACCATCATATCCCTCACCAGTTCTTCCTTCTTTTTTTTTTTTTTTTTGTGAGTAGCTGTTCCAGAAAAGCACCGTTCATAGTCTGGTTCTAAATCACTTGCATCAAGAAAAGGTCCTCAGCACTTGCCAGCAATCTCTGGGTCTACTTGTGCCCTCCGATGCTGCCCTTCCAGCAGTTGCTGGGGTGGTTAAAGCCCCTTAGAAGAACCAGGGCATGGAATTATGAACATTCATTTATTTCTTTTTCAATCAGACAATCTGTAGCAGATGCCTACCACCACACCAGTGTTGTTGGTCTCTTCTCATATTTAGCAGTAAGTTCTCTACTGGCCCTCTGCTTCTTTCAGAGAAAAGCTCCATGCATTCATGCTACCCTTTCGTGTGGAGAAACCTCTCTCCTTTTTGCCTTCCTGGCACCTCCTTGCTGAACCGCCTTCCTAAAGGTCCATTTATTGCAGCACTCTTGTTTTGCAAGCTATCCCACTGTTTCTCTGTGATCCCAGTGAGATCAAAGCTCTGAAGCTGCCCATGGATATTTACTTCACCCTGTTTGTATTCGATAGCACGTGTGTTCACGTACAGGTACTTGAGATGGGTCCCAGTCATGCTGCCTTTTCAGGAAATGTGAGAATTTTTCCTGTCATGCTTCATCTTGGGTGTTTCCCTCTGCCTCTGTCCCATACTGCTGCTTTTTTGGGGGCTGTGCTTATAAAAGGTAATTAGAGGCATTGTGTTCTTTCATTTCGAAGATGGCAACAAAAAACCGTTCCTGGAGTGTATACATTAAAAGTACACCAGCAGTATAATATCATGCTTTTTACCTGAAATTTTTCTGTGGTGATATTATGAGTCATACCTAAGATAATTGACATTGGAAAGAGCAGAAGAAAACAGTTCTCTAAAATTTTGCCTAAATTGATGAGACTAGAAGGCACGAATTATCCCAAATAATTGCTCATGCCCAACGTACATGTGAGATTGCCTGCATTCTTTAACACTTGTCAGGACCTGGAAATGAATCCTTACGTATCCCACAGAGAACTCAGGATGGTTGCTCCTGGGGTAGAGAAGTGTTCAACTTCTTTTCATTTTCAGGCTTCTAGACATTTTCCTATCAAAGTATGGACTGCTAGATAGGGAACTGAAACCACGTGGCTTTGGCTTGACTTTCTTAATTGCTGGAGAAGTAGTCCATAGAACCACTTCAGCAGGTCTGTGCAGCACACATTGAAACATCTGTTAGAGGGACAAGCTGTTGGGGAAGAGAGAGTTTCTGAAGAGGCAAGACAAGGTGTTGGAGAGAGGTGGTCTCAAACATTCTGGATGACTTGTTGTTTCTCTGGTTGTAGCTTTTTCATGTCTTAAATACTCTGAATACTCAGAGGCATTCTGTACATCTCCTTATGCAGCTTCTTGTTTGATGATATCATGTTTAAAGCTCTTTCCTGTAAAATTATATAAAGAGTATCCAAAGTAAAAAGCTGATGGATTTTTGCTGTGTCTTGTATTCTGCAGTCTAGTTTAGACTAGTCTTTTTAGTATATTTTAAAATACCTTCTTGGGTTTACATTATTAAATGGCTTGAAATTCTTAGTGCTGACCTTCTATTTGGAAGACAATACAAAATCTTGTCATACTCTTTGAAAGGCATAATGTTGTTTGTCAAGTTTGTAGGCAGTAAAACTTTCAGCTTTTGTGAAATCTAATCAAAAGCGGTTCAGTAAATGAGCTCTGTTTTGGAAGACAGGAGAGGGACTGCTTGGGCATGTGAAAGTTATTTGAAAGTATTTCCAGAGCAGCTGTTTACAACCAGAATGTGATGGGTTGCAGGGTACTTCCTATGTGTAAAGGGTTTGTGTTAATGCTTTCCTTGCAGTTGTGTCCTGTGAGAAACAAGTAGTACTCAGACTCCTTCAAAGCAGATGCAAGCTTTTCATGACAGCATCTTTCTTTTTTATTTTTTTTAAGTAGTGCTTTGAACCATAGACCTGTAAGGCTAAGTTTATTATTGTCAATGTCATTGACAGACCTGGGGGGAGGGCCAGGAACTGAAAGGGCCTTGAAACTCTGAATTTTAGTGTTGAGAAGGCCTTTCTGAATGGGTTGGTGTAAGCTTTCTGGATTATGGCTCCTTGTAGCCTGTTTTGAGCAGTAGAGAACTTCGAGAGAGGAATTCAGAACAGAATAGGCAAATATTGAAAAAAAAGTCAACAGTTGTTAGGTATTAAATAGCTTTACATTTTTGAGTTGCTGTATTTTTGTGTGAACTAATTTGAAGGAGAGGAGCTGAAACAGAATAGCTTTGACCTCATCTTTGACTACTTAATTTTTTTTAGTAATTTTTGCCTTAAATTTTCCAGCATGGTTGATGTGGATTTTGAGATTATGCTAATTAATATTGTTTTTTCTATTTCTTCATCTTTCTCCCTTTGTACAAAACCCCTCCATCCAAATTCTAGCAAGTGGAAAGGCGACAATAGCAGTGTCACCTCTCTATGCATCAGTCCAGATGGGAAAATGCTGCTGTCAGCCGGTAGAACTATAAAACTGTGGGACCTGGAGACCAAAGAAGTCTACAGAGTAAGTAACTTTGTTAAACTAAATGCAAAAAAAAATGCTTCTTGATTGGTGACGTTACGTATGTGGTATTTCCCGACAGGACATCTGAAAATTTCATTGGGTGTGAGGGGGCAATTGGCAGTTTTGGGACTGCTGGAAGCTGTTACTGTGATGATACCCTCAACTGTGGTTTCAGCTTGCTGAGAGTTGAATGAGGACATTAAACTCCTTGGCTGTGTCTGAGCTTGCTACCAGCGCCCTTTCTCAAGCCTGTAGCAGAAAGATGGATGCTGTTCTCTTTCACTGGGTCCCTTTCTGATACCCTTCTAACAGAACTCAGTTCACCACAGTATTAGTTACAGCTGGTGTGGGTTTGTGCATGAGCTCCCTGACTTTTGTTGTGAGCCCCTCCTTAAAGCCTTCAGGTTTCTTTGCTAAACTTTATGCAAGTGGTGGCATTACCAGTTCTGCTGTTGAAACAGTTGGAAGGCGTAGGAGCAAAACCCTTGTTCCCTGAGCAGGGCTCAGACATGAGCAAGTTGTCATGTTGTTCAGTTTCTTACTGTGGACTTGCTGGCACGTGGCAACTACCACGTATATCTGCATCCCATGATGACCAAACGCACTATTTACGAAAGTAGATTGAAGATCGGATTTTTTTGGGGTGGGGGCAGTGGGTGAGGTTGAACAGCCTTAGTGTGTCAGCAGACCTGTGCATTTATCTTACAGTTGAGAATGAAACTATGAATCTAGTTTCATTGTAAAAATTGAAGTGTAAAATGCAGGGGTGGGGGGAAGTGCTTTCTGACAGTAACAGCAGTACAGGTGGATGTGATTTCTTTTGCATGGACTTAGTCCTAGTGAATTTACCTTTGATTCCCCATTTAACTGTTAAAATTCTGGTAAATATCTGGAGGGTCAGAAAAAATTTCCTTGAAATACAGAAATACAAGGAAGCTGATCACTAGTAAAAAAAAATAATCACTGGAATGTCCTTGTTGGCTTAGTAACACTTGAATCTTTCCTAACATTCTTTGTTAACTAATGTTTTCATTTTTGCCATATGATTGCTTATGGCAATCATCAAAAGACTCTTGTTTTTTCTTTTAGCATTTCACAGGCCATGCTACATCAGTGTCATCATTAATATTTACCACAGTGAAACCTATGAATGAAAATAAACCCTTTGACGGAATTACAGGGCTTTATTTCTTGTCTGGAGCTATACATGACCGATTACTGAGTGTATGGTATGTAAGCTTTTCCTAACTTGTAACTTGGATTGTGATCAGTATTGAGGATAGACTCAACAAGTATGTTCTGAACCCTGTGATGACACAGAAGGTTAAATAGAAGAGGCACTCTGGAGAAATGCAGTGATGATCTCTTAAATGGTGGTTTCAACTCACTGATTGTTGAATGAAGACGTGAATTTCCTTGGCTGTGTCTGAGCATGCTTCCAGTTGCCATCTGAATCGCTAACGTATGCCAAGAACATACTGTGTAATAGGCTTCCTTGATCTTTGTACTTACTGTAAGGTTTACGCTAAGTTTTCTTGCTGAGTTGGGAGTTACTCTGCACTTGGAATTTAGAACACTTTCTAAACTGAAAGCTGAAATTACAGCATGAGTATTTTTGGGTGGGGTAGGTACTACCACAGTCACTGATGATTTATAGGCTTTATGATGCTTTTCAGGTGCAGAGGGTGCTGTTTGTGCTATGGTAAATAGCGTGTACTGTTTGTATCTTCCAGGCAGATCAGATCAGATAGGAAAGAAAAGAATGCCGTGATGTCTTTCACAGTAACAGATGAACCAACTTTTATTGACCTGACTGTATCAGAAGTCAAAGAAGAGGTAGGACCAATAGTTTGTCACCAAATACGTTCAACGATTTTCAATTGTCACATCAGTTTCCTTTTTAAGGGTATAAAGAAAGAAGCTTGGTTTGTATTTGGCTTCTGTTATGCAGAGATGAGAGCTGAATGCCAATTCATGGGTGTAAGGATATTTATTACGGGTGCATTTATGAAGGTGATTGATAGTTTAAAATACTCATTTTCAAAGCTACTAAGTGCAAATTCAGTGTTTTCTTCAGAAATTTTGCTTGTGGTGGTGGAAATGTCAGTTGTTTCGTATTCAGAACAAGTTAGTAATCAAAATGGTTGTTAGAACTCGGCAGCAAAAAACACACAAAAAATGATTTCTAAAAATGCAGTTTGGGGATGGTCCTGTTTTTTCTGATCTCAAGTGGCTTTGGCAGTGTAACTGCATTTTGAATTAACTAGCCTTTAATGTGTTAAAGCAGCAGTGTGCATTCCCCAAGTCTCTCAATTTCAGCAAGTACAAGTCTGTCAAAGTAGTTGTCTTATGAAAAATGTCTGCATGTGAAACATGTTCATAAGCTGTTTCAGTAACTACTTAAAACATTTTTCTCCTGCTGCCTTTAGATTCCTTTTTAAAAACAGTATTTCATGTAAATTTTCTAATGTTTCCAGTTGTGCCCTCTTACTGCATGTACTGGAAATAAGAGTATTCTGTAATGTACACCTGTCATTTAATTGCTCAGAGCACTCATCTCAGTTTCTTTCCTCTAAGCCTACTTACAGTGTCAGTGCCTTTGTAGACCTGGGCCTCTAAACATGTTGGGTAACATATTTTTGGAACATTGTTACTTATGATCACATATGTCTGCTACTGTCTAAGCTGTTCAAATCTGGATATATCAGTAGTGATAAAGTACAGTTATGGGTTATCTTTTTGTCTCCTAATAGTTGTACTAAATGTTCCTGAGCTGTTAGTCTCTTTAATCTTCCTCATGGATTTAGTTATCTCTTTAATGCATTTAGTTACTGAAAAAAGTCAAATCGTAACCATGCAACTGTCTCTTGATGCCCTGTACTTACGGGAGGTTTGTTCTTTGAGCTAATGAAGATCTTCTACTGTGCCTTCTTTCAGCCTGTGAAGTTAGCAGTTGTGTGCAGAGATGGGCAGTTGCATTTATTTGAACATATCTTAAATGGGTAAGTTAGTATTCATCTTGAGGGTGTCTTTGGGAAAAGTCTGGGATTGCTGTAAGGCGAAGTCAGTCTTGTCATGCTGCAGCCTTTAAGCTCTTGTATCTGTTCACAAACCAGGTTCCAGCTGGTTCTCTGTCTTCGATCACTGGAGACATTTTTGGAGAACTTACTTGCTGGGGGCTGTGTTGCACTTTGGTATTAAGTGTTGCTTTAGCCAAGATTTTGTGTGTCTGTGCCTCATCTTAGCCATCTGTAAAAGGTGTAAACTGGCTAAGTTTGCTGAGGACCTGGTAATGAAAGGTGCTTAGACGTGCAAGATACTGAAGTGATTAAGCTAAATGTCTTGGAATTTTTTCATTCCTTTTTTTCCAGTTATTGCAAAAAACCCTTAACATCAAACTGTACTATCCAGATAGCAATGCCTGGAAATGATGGGGACTCCACACCAAAACCAGTCCCTATTCTAGCAGCTGCGTTTTGCGTGGACAAACAGTCTCTGCTGCTTGTGTATGGAAATACCTTACAGCCCATCATAGAGAAAGTGGTATGTAAAACTTACTGGAGAGGTGTTGGATTTTGTAGTATGGACTGTGTACTGCTCTCGTTGGAGGGGTGGGGTTTTTTTCTTAGTTTTTTGAAATTGTGTAACAAGACAAAGCTTATTCCTTCCCCCTTTCCTGGGAGCTATGACTGTTGCCCGTGAGCTGTTGTGAAAGGCGATTTGTATTCTTTCAATTAAAATACAACTTGACATTATTGCTGGCTGTTTCTTGCCATTTCAGCTGAGTTAGGCCATTGGAACTGGTTTTAATGCTGTTTCAGTTTACCAGTGTGAGGCTCTTTGGAGAGCATAGAGATCTGGTAACAAAAGGCAGATGTGCAAAGCAGCTTCTGTTCTAGAGTGAAAAAAAGTTCATTCTAGTTTATACCTGTGGAATTTGTTCTCATCTTTCAGTAGCATAATGAATCACAGGAGTGAATCTCAAATATATTAACTGGTTTTGTTCCTGTCTTTCTAGTCTTTGAACACCACTGAATCCCACGTATGTTTGATAAGGGACATCCAGAAAGTGTTGTCACTTAAAACAGATGTTGCTCTAACAAAGGTGAGCTTTGCATGAAATGGGATTTCGTTGCTCATCTTGTTTTAGTTTGGAAATGGTAGAATTCACTGCTCTCCTTTGAAATGAGGTTGGATTTCTGGATGGACCTGCTCACAGCTGCAATGGTAGTTACGGATGTCCGTAGCACTCAGTCAAGTGTGGGTAAAGTGTGCTTCCTGGCTGCTGTGTATCCTAGTATGCTCTCGCACACAGTTACCCTCCTGTAGCTCATAGCAAGTCCTGAACAGAAGAACAGAATCCATTCTGTGATTCTGTTCGCAGCAGGTCTGCTGGCTAGACAGGACGGGCTGATGGTTTCTTTCTGCTTGAGATCAGTCCTTCCGCTAGAATCTGTCAGTTTGTACAGCCTCTTTGACCCTGATGGTTTGGGGTGAAGTTGGGATGGTTTTATTTTAGAGTCTAAATAAAATGTAATGGAGCCTTAAAGGGCATGTCCTTCTGGCTCTTTCTCAAGGTGGCCTTTGTGTGTTCCTACTTGCAGGGATATGGCACCTGGGAATGAGAGTTTGACACTTAGATGGCAACAGTGTCCATTGAGGCCACTTGCCACCATTTTCTTTCATGCAGGATCCCCTGGGGGTTTAGAGGTAGGCTGTGAAGTTCTTAATCAGTGTGCGTATTAAAGGCCTTGAAGATTTGAAACGCTTGTGGTATCAGTGAAGTGAGCAGACAGCGCTGTTTTTCTAACCCTCAAGTTACCTACCAGATCTGGTGCTCCATCAGCCAGGTGGGTTTTTTTGCTCATTCCTCAGTCCTGGAGCTGGTGGGTAGCAGAGCTGAAATGCAGTGAGAGATGTAGGAGCTCTCTGGCATGCAGTGATGATACCCATCTTGGTTTCGCTTTTTGCTGGATTCCAGTGAAGACGCATTTCTCTTGGCTGTCTGAGCATGCCTTGTGGGGAGAAGGTCAGTGATTAGTGTGGTGAGCAAAGGGGGTAGTATTTTAACACCATTGCTGTTCTACAGTAAAATTCTTGAGCTACAAAATCAAATTTTTTTACTTTTACGCACAGCATTCTACTCACTGTAGTAGATTATATTTGTATCACTTCAGTGGGCATCCAGCAGGGCTCCCACATATACAGAAGTATGGGCAGGTCTTTCACAAAAAGGCCTGCACAGAAGTGCTGTGGTTAAAGAAGTGTTCTGAAAGTAGCAGGTACCATTCTTGATATTCTGGAAGTGGCATACTCCCTTACCTCCTCTGTGGGTTAGGGGAGCTCTTGGTTATTAAACATATTGCCTTTAAAATTTGATCTCCTTTGTGTTCATTGAAGATGGATACCGTAGCTTGTTTGGTGTAGCCTAAGGTTGCTCTGTTTGTCATCGTGATCATAGTCTAATTCAGCTGCGTCTGAGCAATCCCTAGGAGAAAATCAGTGGGATTGAAGTGAATAGTAGCTACCTTTTACTTTGTGCTGCTGTTTGTAATCAGTTCTTACCTTCCAGTGGAAGCTGAGTTAATCTGCATGCTGTTTATGGGCCTGACTATTAGTACATGTGGTATCTATTGCTAGCAAACATCCAAATATTTGTTGTTGGATACAAACACTTAGTTTGATGAGTGTTAGGGAACAAGCTTGTAAGGAAAATGATTCACAGGTGATTCCAAAGAGACTTGCTTTAGTTAATTATGAAAACTGGCTGACTGTTGCTTGAGGTTGTTAATTGCTCTTAAAAATGTAGGATTTTCCTAATACATATGTCAAGAAAATGGGTTGTGGCAGTCTGGTTTTACTGTGTGTGTGAGAGTCTCAGAATAAAATTAGTATTTTAAATTGGAAGAAAGCTCAAGATATTAGCAATTTGTGCAAATGTGGTTATCTCTGTCTACTAGGTAAAGACGCCTGTTGTGAACTCGGACACCAGAGTTCTAGTGCCTGGCATTCCAGGACATAGTACAGCTGTCAAAACTCCATCCTTGGGAAAGGAGAAAAAGAAAAACAAGAGGAAACCAGGAGAGACAGAGGTAAAGTGCTTCCTCTTTTAAAGACAGCAATAATGGAGAAACTAGAATAATAAATCATCATTATAACTTCTTTAGATGAACTTGAACTTGCTTTGTTTGGCATGGAAGCACAGTTAATGATACCATCTTTTCCTATGAAAGAGACTTCCCTCTGCTCTAAACCTGTCCCTCATTCAAGCCCTGTGTGCCTTGCCTGTAGTTTTGCCATGTTCTTGCAGAACTTTGTCACACGCTTGTGTCTGTCTCTTTGTGCTAAGGTATATTACTGCTTTTCAGTCAAAACTTCATCTTCTCTTGTCTTCCCAGGCTGTTCTCTCTCAGTACATTTAAAAGAATACACAGAATTTGTGTTATTTTCCAGCAGAATCAGAGCGAATGCTGTAGGTTAGGTACTTTGCTTTCAGCTGATGTTTCTGAGAAACTGCACTGAAGCAGCACTGCCCTTGTTTACCGTCTACAGGAAAGCATTGAAGAGCGCCTGGGGGCATTGGATATTGATGTGAGCAAAGTGAAAACTCCAGGTGGCCTTCCACAAACAGACAGCTTCGCAGTCCTTTTGGTTCAGGGCTTGGAAAGCAACGATGCAGAAATCTTAAATGTAAGTGTTAGAAGATCATTGTATGCTGTTTAATCTATTCACTGCGACTCGTGGGGAGCCTTCCTGAAAGCCGGGGAGGGCTGAAGAGTCAAGAACCCGTTGTTTCTCCCTGCTGCTTTTTGCTGATTTGCTCCTCAAGGCAGTGGTGTTGTAAATGGTCGTGGCGGTATTACTTTTTTGTTGTTATCTACCTTGCTTTCTGAGTCAGCCCGTGAGCTTTGATGCACTTCTGTTCATGATAAATTTATGTCACAGTTCAGATGTTTTACAAGCGATGTTACTCATGCAGCCATCTTCCCTTTAGCTTGAGCTGGAGCTGTGCTTAGTCTCCTGAGTGTACAGTGTCCAAGCAGATGCTGTTTGAAAAATGCCTTGAAGACAACAGTTTCACTTGAAAAGCTTACTGTTGCACTTGGACTAGGAGGAAATAATAGTTCTGGGGCAGGGAAATGAAATCTTAAGAATTTGATGCTGAATAGAAATTACTTGTCACAGATACTGATGAGAGGCATTTACTTACAGAAGTCAAGCACAGAAAATAGCAAGGGCAATTGTAATGTGCATGTGATGCTTCATTTCTAACATGGGGTGGATGGGCTAGAGGCAATGCTAGATTGTTTTAGATGGGTTAAGTGTCTTTTTTTTTGTTAATTGTAGATGACTTGAAAAATGGAACTCCTTTGTGTAGTAAATCTTTTCTGGTATCCTCATCTTAGCATGCAAAGGTAGTGGAGTAGAAAGAGAGATTTAAAGCCAGGAGTTTTTGATTGTGCTCATTGCTCATACACGTGTTAAACCTGAATGATTCTCTGATCATATTTTTCCATTTTAACAGAGAGTGCTTAACACAAGAAAGGAAAACGTAATAAAGAACACAGTAGCCAGAATGCCTATCCATGCTGTCATTCCACTGCTGCATGAGGTAGGAGAGACTGCATTTCTTGTACTGTCATACAGGCCACATTTGGTTTGTGTTCTAGCTGGGGAAAATCCAGGTTATGTGTCTTTATTTTTACCAATGAGATTGGTTTGGTAGTTTTACAGGACAGAAATTGTTCTTAATTGCTCTCTGATACGCTCTTATCTTCTCTGGCTGAAGCTTAACCAAAGGACAAAGTGCCACTGTCAAAGCTAGGAAGAGCATTAGATCGTGTAATATTATCTTAAATGATTATGTGGGTAAAATAAAAGGAAGAGGTTAAGCGAAAGCTTGTTTAGTCCATGGCAAACAATTACCATTACATCTTCTTTTAAACTATTAAAATGGATGATAATTTGAAACATGAAAACAGCAGTGCTAGCCAGAGCAGGTTCTGTGAGCATAAATATGCTAGATATTCAAGTGAGAGAAAGAAAAATAGAATACGTACTTAGAGCAGTGAGTTTAGATAGCACTTGGAAATTGAGGGGCAATTTCTTTCCTCTTTTGAAGATAGGTCAGAGGCCCAGTTGCTATATTTAAGCTTTGCGACATGACTTAGTTAGAAATTTAAGAGAGTTTTGGCTTCTGAGCTGCTTAGTCAGTGATATGAAATAAAATCTGTATTTGGACAGAAATATTTTAATAATTAGCCTTATCTAGACACTACTTTGTTTAAACTGAACATCGATTAGTGGCTCTTGTTATGTGAGTGACATTCTGTCACAGAAGTTAATGGTTAGATTTCTCTTGTATTTTAATGTGCTGGCCACAAGTTAGATTTAATTGTCATTTGTGGTGCTAATCTTAACTGAATTATGCAGATGGCCTGGTTTTGAATGTTTAGACTTCCTTTAAGCATGTGTTGTGACAGCTCCTTAGACTTATGTTAATGAGGTGCAGTGTTTCTTTTCTGGGAGCTTTGTCAGACAATGTAAGTGCAAGTGTTTGACTATATAATCTCAGTGGATGGACAGATCTTCATGTAACTGTCTTCTCCAGAGCTTGAGATTTGTTCTGTGAAATTGCCTTTACCTGATATTACCTTCACGTGTTCCCCCAATTTGTCCACCTTGTTAACAGCCGCTCTACGAAGCAGATGCACTGAGACACACAAATAAAGGGATTTCCTTCTACTTACCCCTGACAGCTTTAAGTTTCTCTGGATATATTGCCTGTTAAGAGTTCCAGTTCTATGGTAATAATGAAACTCGCCTTCTGCAAGTTATCAGCTTGTGTATAGGATGGTAGAGCCAGCAGTGTAGTATTCTGGAGCCTGGCAATGGTTAATCCGAGCAAACTTCAAATGCCTGGAGATCTTTCTGCCCCAATATTGGGGCTGTCACATGGATGTAGTGTTGGGTTTTTAAACTTGTTATGTGTTTGTTACTTATTGCTGATTATTTTTGTCCTTTTAGCTTACAAAGAGATTGCAGGGCAACCCATACAGGTAAGAGACAGCTCAACTACAGTTTAATTCACCTGAAACTTTTCTAGTGTGTGCGTTATGGTCCCTCCCTCCATCTATGGGATAGATTTCCATAGTAACTGTAATTAAACTGCAACATCTTGAGGTAAAATTCTCACCTGATTGTGGGTGCAAAGAGGAACTTTCATTAAGGCAATGCTTTGTCAGGATGGCTGAAGTGAAATTAAAAAGGGAAAAGGATACCTGAAATAAGCATATAACCCTGAGAATGTATCTGAAGTCCCAGAATATCGACACTGCGGACCTGATCAATATGTAAAAGAAAATAACTATCACATGTATACCTTGTTTGGTTTAATTATCAAATATATTTAGACACCTCCTGGTGTTGTGTTTCATTAATAACAAAACCAGCTCTTCCTCCTCCCTCCCCCCATCTTGCTATATTGCTATAAGGACAGCTTTGCTGAGACTGGCTGTGCTTAATTGTGGTGTTTGGTTTGTGGGTTTTTTTTAAATAAAAATTCCCTCATTGTAGGTGGAGAAAAAAGTAGCATGCTTTGATCTTTTATTCATTGAAACCTCCCACAAAAGATGTCAGAAACACAGACTGCTGAACAATGTCTAGTTTATTCCCTTGCTTAAATGTCTGTTCTTTTCCTAATGGGTAACTTACGTAGGTATCTCCTCTGGAAAGCCAAACTGTTTTATTTCTATCTGCATTTATCTTTTTATATAATGAAAGAGGAGCACTTTCTATAGAACTATTTAGCATCTACAATGTGAAGTGGGTGGTTCTCAGTCAGTATCTCTTTTGATATAGTTTATTTTTCTTTTCCAGTGCCTCACTAATGGTTCGATGGCTGAAGTCTGTTTTTACTCTACATGCATCCTACCTTTGCACGGTAAGTATTTTGCATTAATGCTAATGCATGTAACTAAAACTAGATTTAAATGCATAAATATATGTATGTTCTTCCTTCAGGAGTCTGTCTCCTGCTCGCCACATATGGCAGTGCCCAAATCAGTGTACAGAGGGCTGCACTTCTGCCACTTTTGCCAAATTGATGCACATGGGTTATAAATTGTTTGTCTTAGTCATTCATGACATAATTATAGTCATCCCAAAGTCAAACCAAAATAAGTTATATCATACCTGTGAGAGTCTGGGAACAGAATTACTGTCAAAGAGTAATCTCGCCTGTGTCGCTAAATCTTAATAGAACTAAATTTGCCTTGCTGTTGTAGTGCTCATTTTGAGACTGTCTTGGGCATGGCTAGATTTATAGGGTAAAGGTGTGCCAAATTTGTCGGGGTAGTAAGTAATGTCTTAGAATCATGGAATCGTTTTGGTTGGAAAGATCATCAAGTCCAACCGTTAACACTGCCAAGTCCACCACTAAACCATGTCCCTAAGCACCACATCTACTTGTCTTTTAAATACCTCCAGGGATGGTGACTCAACCACTGCCCTGGGCAGCCTGTTCCAATGCTTGATAACCCTTTTGGTGAAGAAATTTTTCCTAATATCCAATCTAAACCTCCCCTGACACAACTTGAGACTGTTTCCTCTTGTCCTATCACGTGTTACCTGGGAGAAGAGACTAACACACTCCTCGCTACAGCCTGCTTTCAGGTAGTTGTAGAGAGCGATAAGGTCTCCCCTCAGCCTCCTTTTCTCCAGACTACACAACCCCAGTTCCCTCAGCTGCTCCTCATAAGACTTGTTCTCCAGACCCTTCACCAGCTTCGCTGCTCTTCTTTGGACTCGCTCCAGCACCTCAATGTCTTTCTTGTAGTGAGGGGCCCAAAACTGAACACAGTATTTGAGGTGCAGCCTCACCAGTGCCAAGTACAAGGGGACGATCACTTCCCTTGTCTTGCTGGCCACACTGTTTCTGATACAAAGGTACATGTTGTAGCTTCTGCGTTCAAGTCCAGCCTTGCCGTACAAGTGATGGATAAAGCACTCCTGCTCAGTTAAGAAAAAGGCATTTTGGCACTGTTAGTCTTTTCTCCCATTTGTTAGATTGCTGTGTGTCAGAACTGGTACACGTTGCTGAGGCTGCATTTGTACGCTGGTATGTTCAGTTCCCATTTACGCAGCTTTCTCAACAGTGCTTCGACACCTGCTTACGGCAGTGACTGTGGAAAGGAAAAGTAATACAAGAATTGCCATGTTTTGAAAGTAGATGTGTTTCTAAACATGGCTGAATGTTAATTGATCAGACTGCAGGTGACTTCTGTGAACCCTCAGCTCTCCCTCCTGTTTAGAGTAATGTGAGCAAGGATTGCTTGCCCCAAATGTACAATGGTAGTCTGAAAATTTAGAAGAAAGACATTTGCGATGTGTTGGTTAACAGCTTCGTTTTTCTTCATCCCTCTCTTCTCCCAAGTTGCCAGACCTTATTCCTCAGCTGGGAACACTGTACCAGTTAATGGAGAACAGAGTAAAAACTTTGCAAAAGCTTTCCCGTCTTCATGGAAGACTCTTCATTCTTGTCACCCAGGTGAGTTCCAACTAAATAACATGGGATGTGTAGAAGAAGTATCGTTTGCAGACTTAACCTCCTGTTGTGATTACGTCTGATGGGACCTGTCATTGGGAACTTAATACAGCTGCTGTACAGCTATGCTGATAACACTCAAAGCAGCACACTTAATGGACTATCTAGTCAGTCCATGCTCCCTGGAAGTGTTACACATTTTTTCCTGCCAAATGTGTCTACTACCCCATAGAATTTTAAAGGTGAATAAATAGGAGGTACTGGGCCACTTCAGAGCAGATGTCTCTAAAATTTTACTTTGTCCTTCATACCTGTTTAGCTGTTAAAATACTACTATAAATGAATTAATCTGTGTTAACCTTGATGTAGACTTCATTTACATTGTTATGAGTTTTGTTGCCTTTTAAAGTTGGACTATATGATTGCATCTAAGGCTAATCTGCAAATTCCATTCAGGTTGCAGCGTCGGAAGCGGTTCAGGATGTAACTGAGGTTAATCAGACTGCAAAGCTGGTATATGAGGATGGTAAGTGTTGTATGCTAGGTGTAGCTCTGCCCCTGAATTCACATGATGGCTGCTACCTGATGGCTGTTCATCATGCTCCTGTGCTTTTCTGTTAGTGTACAGTCTGCAAGTAGAGAGTTTTTGTGGGGACTTTATGGCAGGAAAGTCAGTGGTTAGTGATGCGGGCATCTTGTAGCTGGTTGTTCCTTCCTTCTTTCCCTTCCTTTTCTTTCCTTTCATTCCCTCCCATCCCTGCTTCACAAATTAAGGAATCAGTTAATTGGAAGTTCACTGTGGTGCTTAACGTAACTGGCAACCTCAGATTTCTGGTGTTAGCTGCCCTTCTGCTAAGGTAGATGCAGTCAAGGCACTTTCACATTTGAGTCAGCAGGACGTCAAGGTAGTGGATGTCAGTGTGTGTGTGCATGTACGCTTCCAGTTTGGCCTTTTTTTTTCTCTACTGCAACTTCATACTGTATAATCATAACGAAGCAGCTTGTTCCTAATTCGTGTTGCTCAACCTAATCTTCAGGTAGAATTAGTTTTGGAATTGAAATAGCACAGTTTGGAGACTTAGCAGCCTGTGGGGTTGGGCTTTGTTTGCACAATGACATTTTAAAGTCTGTTCTCCAGACTGAGGGATTTTTTTCTCTTTGCAGAATCCTCAGAGGAGGAAGGCTCAGATGATGAGATGATTGCAGATAAAGACTCTGATGTAAGTGGAGCTGGATCAGATCTTCTCCCATTTGCTTGTAACAGAAATTGTGTGACTGTCAAAGGTTCAAATATTCCCATTTATTTTTTCCCCAGGAAAACTGGGATGAAGATGAAGAAAAAGAGGAGCAATCTGATGAACAGGACATGGCTGTTGAAAAGGAAATGAATGGTGATTCTGATTTGGAACCAGAAAATGAAAGTGAAGAAGAGTAACAGCACGAAAGAATAACGTTAACAGTTCAAACAAGTGGGCCACCAAACTCTCTAATTCTGGATCATCTTGCTGAAAGATGCCATATTTGCACATAGGGAGTGCAGACTCATGCACAGCCTGTGTGCAGAGGCACATGTAGGGCACTGTGCATTTCTGAATCCAGAATGTTTAACCATGCCAGCCTTCTCTCGCCCTGTTTCCCTGCGCTTACTTCTAGAAACATTTCTGCCACCTCATGGTCAGATTATGCCTGTCATGTGGACATGCATTTGTATCTCAAGTGAAATAAACCTGCCACCGCTGTTTGTGTGGTAAACTTGGTTCAGCTTTACATTGAATTTGTTTCAGATATTCAAGGATCAAAGACAACCGGTCTATATCTTCTTTCCATGCTTCAGTTAGCAATAGCAAGTGGGCATCCTGCTGCATTTTTAAAAAAAACCCCACGAAACAGGAAAAAAAAGAAAAAAAGAGATATTTTTGTAATATTTAAATCTCTGCTGAAATTCTTTTCTTTCCCCCCCCATCCTCCATTGGTTTAGCCATGCCTTGGCAATACCTAAATGCCAACCTGACTTAAGAATGGCTTTTTTCTTTTTTTAACAAATTTGAACTCAAGACTTTTCTATGTACAAATCAATGACTTTTCTTGTGCTTCAAAAGGACATCAGAACTATCACTGGTTCCTAATTTTGTTTTAATGGAGGCTGTATATATGTTTAATGCTAACCCAGAGGATAGACTGTGTTGAATTGGGTGGGGAGAGGGGAATACACAGGGAAACGAGAAGGTGAATGCTTGTGAATACGTAGCGCACAGCTATGCCTTTATTACGGATTTTTAATCTCTCAGTGGCAGAACAAGGACAGCTATTTGCTCAGCTAATGGAAGCTGAAGTGGTGCAAACACATTTTTAAGAGCAAATCAAGGTAAAGATTTGAGCCATTCACCACTATAATGTACAATAATATATTTGTCTATAAATGGAGCTGTTGCAACTAAATACCACCCTCTTTGTAAAGTGAATAAATATACATCTCCTTTACCAAATACCTGTCCTGTGGTGTTTGTTGAGAGAGACCTTAGGTAGCTAAGGGTGGTGGTGAAGGATGAAATGCCGTTTGTAGAAAGCAGATTTCTAGTGGAGGAGGAAGCCAACCTAAAAGGTTGCAGTGTTGTGCAAAGCATCTATTGTTACTGATTTCTTAGCTCCGTACGTTTCAGTCCTGTCCGTTGGTTTGTTCACTGCTTGGGGCTTGCATTGGGGTGGCAGCGTTGTCTGGCGGTGTAGGGGATTGTGGCATTGACAAAGCTGGAAGAGATGCTGATGTTCTGTCTTTGGAGAGCTGGAGGTAGAAGGGCAGCAGTTGGAGGCTTCCAGTCTTTGGAGGGTTTTAACTGACAGTAAATTAGTGTCTTCATAATTTGTAAAGCTGGGCTTTTATTTCATTTCTGAGATGCTGTGAAAACAAATGCCAACGCTTGTGCACTGTCTGTACTTGCACAAGCCACCAAATTAGGCTGAACTGATGTGTAAGTTTTTAACTGGCACTGATGTTACTGTATGCAGGCAGGCTTCAAATGAGGCAAAAGAGGGATGTTAATGAAGGTCTGTTGCATCTCAGGTGAGTGCTGTGCTGCTGAGCTTTTGGGGTGTGGAGTAACATGAGCAGCTGTGTTTTGGTTGTGCAAAGTCCTACATATATCTGTGTCCCAGCCTTTCCAGAAGTTGAAGCAGGAGCCCTGGGTTGGGACCAAAGAGCAGGCTGGGTATCTTGTTGGCACTGTTTGGGTATGGGGAGTGGTAGCATTGGAAACCTGCCACCACTCCCCATTGCGTCTGTAAGGTGGGGACATTACCTGTGTCTGTCCTTGCAGTGCACCAGAAACCTGTTGCAGGAGTGGAGCTGTGGGAGAGCCTGGCAGCAGGAAGAGGAGGGGGATTTCAAGAACGTTTTGTTCGTTCATCGGTCTCGGCAACATTGAGATTCTGCAAATCTGTTTCAATATGAGACAGCAAGCTGGTAGGGAGGGTAGGAGTTCTGGTCTCCTACTCAGGTGTTATGACAACTGGGTCACACTGTCCTCAGCCCCCTGCCTGCATCATCTTCAAGCAGCTGTTCAGTGTGAAACTGTTTGGGTATGGCAGCTGCAAGCAATTGGGCTGGTTGTTCCAAAAATTTACCTCACCTTAGAGCTGATAACTGCCAGTTCTGTGCACACTCTAATCCTTACAACTATTTATCTGCAAAGCCAAGGTCTCAGCCAGCTGATGACTAAGCTGTTTGTGTCTTCATCTTCCAAAGATGCAGCATTGTCTGGAGGAACAGGCTAGAATAAATAAATACTCTTACTCTGAAAAATAACAGCTGTTTTCACCATCTGTTTGCAGATATAGTTTGAGAAGGAGAGAGAACAATTGAGATCGTTCTGAAAAGAATCCACTGAATTAATGTAAAATTCATTTTTAGCTGTCTAAAACTCAAAGGAACTAAATGTCATATGTTCACAGGAAATGCTATTGGTCTTAACAGATATTCGAAGAACAAGTCTATCCAGTATACAGTTATTTTTCCAGTCATTTTTCTATTGTAGTCAGCATTAATGGTTCTGATTCCATAATACCTGTATCTGTCACCTCAGTTGATGTAAATGTGTATTACGGATTAAATACTTCGCAAGTTAAGGACCTGAACCTGGAAGTGCTTTCTGCTGGGGTGGTATTTGGTCCTGAGTCACCTTTGACTTCTCAGATGTCTCTCTCAGGAGGAAAATATTTGCACTCTTATGAAAAATGTTTGCAGCCTTCGGGCTTGAATCCTCGCAGGAATCGTGCCCACTGTCTGTCATGTGCGAGAACAGCAGCCAAATGGCAAACGCTGCCCGACACAGACCATGTCTCCGGGTGCTGACGTGCAGCATTTCTGGTAGAAACTGGTGCTGTCTCACTGTCTCACAGCAGGTGTAATGCGGATCTCTATCCTGTGTGTGAAGCAGACCAGCCCTCTGATTTTAGTGTCTGAGAAGAGATCATCTCAGCGGGTGCAGAATTCTTGCTTTCCTTTTGGTGTGAAACGATTAGCTGCATGCTAATTGCCAAGCGTTGAGCGGTTGAACGTCTCCCTAGTCGAGGGAATTTTGTACTGACACTGCTATTACAGGGGATTAAAAAAAGTCTCTGCTTGAAATTTGCCACTGTCATTTTTATTTTGTTAAGTGTTAAGAGAACGCATAGTGCCATCGAAGAAACATATGAAGTTCCTGATTTATACAACCAAGGGACCACGAGTTTCTCTCTAAAACAGTGTTGTTTCAGCCCATTCTATTTTCCACAGAAACCACACGGGAGCAGTGTGGTCTGGCCTTTGAGAAAGGCACTGCTACTCTTTCCCTCTGATGACTGAACTTACCTGTCAGAGGATGTCTCAGTCTGAAATTTGAAAACACAAAAGTGATGACAAGCAAAATATTTCACAGAATATCCATCTTTCACCTTGCAAACACTCCTTTGTGAGAAATCAAATTGTCAGTAAGGACTGCTCAGAATACTTACCAAATTGAATGAAATAAAGAATGAAGACTGTATTTTGTGCTGCTGCATTCCACGATTGGATAATATGAAGTAAAAATGAAAAAAAATCCTACGATTATGATGAGTCCATTAGCTATAATCAACTCACGAATGGAAGACACCAGTATTTCATTTCATATCTCTGACAAGATGCTGTTACCAAGAAAAAGAAAAAAAAAAGACCTACCTTGGGAAAATGCTTCAGGAGCTTTCTGGGTGAAGATATGGGTGCAAATGTTTAAATGTTACAGGCATTGTGCATACTTACAATTTTGAAATTATTTGAGATTGAGAATCTCTGTAGAGGCTTTGCACTATAATTATTAACTTTGCTTGTCAAAGGGATGCACTGGATCCTTTCTGAAAGGTCAGGTATAAGTACAGTGCTGAGGAAAAGGTCTGTGTCATATCTGCTACTCCTAGGAAAAGAGAAGCGAAAGGTTCCTGTTGCTTTTTCCCCGTCATATGGGGCCGTAAGATGGGAGCACTATAGTGTGCTGTAGGCAAAGACTCCATTGCTAGATCCAGAAGCACAGATCGTTTGCATGGGGCTTGTTACAGAGAATGAAAGATCTCTCCTGTCCAGTGAGCCCTGGGGCTAATCCTTTTCTTTTGTCTCTGTAGGCATTGGCCTAGAGGGACCCAATGCTCAAATTCCTGGCAACACCTACACAGGCCTTCCAGAAGAAACCAGCCTACAAGCCAAAAATAGCATGGGAAATACTCAGGGGTAGTTGCTGCTGTGTTCTCCCTGGCAGGGGGAAGGTAGACTAGAGCATTGGTGAAGAAGGCTTTCACTGGGAGAACTCAGCACCAAATGGCAGGTCTGAGGAGGTGCAGGTATTTGCTGGTTTAGAGCCTTAGGGAATATTATGAAGAGAATAGTGTAGGCATCATAAATGTGACTTCCACCTGGACTGAAATTTCAGAGTCGTAGAGTACATTTTTGGTTTTAGACTCAAAACCGTTTGTCTTGTTACTTGCTGTTCCTCAAAGCCTGAAACAATGACATAGAGTGAAAATCATATTTAAGTACTCTAATCTGTGCCTCGTCTGGACCACCTGATCCCGAGCGCTTGGTAAATACCAGAATTGACATAACTGGACACTTCGTTCTTGCTGTATTTCCCTTCTCCCAAAAGCAGTAAACAAGGTCAATGATTCTTTACTGAGAGGAAAGATTTTATTGTGGAAGACCATCAGCCTGCAAACGGTTGTGCTTTACTTGGGGAACAGAGGGTTTGCTTGGGAACGCTGCATTGAGAATAGTTTTTGCTTGCTTCTAAGATAAAGGAGCCAAGACCAGTTCATAGGGCCTTTTGAGGCATGAAAGAAGTAAACATGTGTTGAAGGTCAGTTCTGAATACAGAACCGAAAACAAGGAATGGTTGTTGATGTTTTGAGCCCAGAACACTGTGGCTCTTCCCAGAATGGGTGATGAGTGCTTAGCGTGTGAATGTTGAACTGCATAGTCCAGCTCCCGCACTGTAGCAGTCAAATAGGGCAGTAGAATAACAATAAAAAAGCCTTAGGTCTTTTGGCTTCAGGCCCTTGCATCCTCGATCTCAGAGTCCGTGCCTTCTTTTCTGCCCGCTGCAAATGGCGCCCGAACAAGGCTGAAGATTAACGAAGCGGCGGCGACTCTGATTGAACAATTGTCAGGGGCTAGCATGCTTCAGGACCGGAGAGTGAGTCCGCAGGACCGGAGAGTGAGTCCCCAGGACCGGAGAGTCCCCAGGATCAGTGAGTTCCGCGATCGCAATAAACATGGGACAGGCTAGTTCCCAAGAGCATAAGCTCTACACTGAGGTATTACAGCGTATATTATGTGAACGGGGCTATAAGGTCCAATTAGCGAAACTGGTGCAGTTATCAGTATGGATCAAAAAATGTGCCTGGTTCCCTGTATCAGGGACTTACGATGCAAAGATCTGGGCGAAAGTGGGAGTAGAAATACAAAAATGGAACACGTTGCAGTCTGATATTCTAAAGGATTTAGAAGCAACGTGGAGGGTTGTTTTTACAGCACTCTCTGCACTCCAGCCTGCAGAGGAGTATTTGCAATCTCAGGCATCCGCTCCTATTAACACCTCGGTGGATGTGAAGGAGCAACAGGAGCCTGTATATGAAACAGTCTCCAGAGAATCAGATGATCCTTACGATCCTGATTTCACAGATCCAGACATACGATCCAATTTATACCCACCATTAACATTGGTAAAAGAAACAGCTGTGGCCGTCCCTTCAGCGGGGGGTCTCACAGCCGGCAGCGGCTACGGCCATAACACAGTTAACACCAACAGCTCCTCTGTATCCTGCGTCTGCCGAGCCACCTATTGGCTTTGCTGAAAAGGTACCAGAATCTCGTGTAACGAAATACAAAACGCTGGCAGAAAAATGTAGAGAGGAAGCTGCTCGTAAAGGAGTTTTTCCATGCTGACGGCGATGCCGGTAATCTATCGTCCAAATCATCCTCCTGAGTATCACTACCTTAGTTATGAAATGATTAAGGAAGTACGGGCTGTGGTGAGAGACTGGTTTGCACGGTAACTATACTTTAAATTTAATAACAGTCATTGGGGAATCCTATACTATGACTCCACATGATTGGAAGTCACTTTTACGGATGATTTTAATGCCTGCACAATATTCAGTGTGGCTGGCAGAGTACCAGGAGGCTGCTTCTGCAGACACTTTGGAAAATATGCAAGCAGGCTTAGATGAATATTTGGGAATTAATCACTATGCGACACCAGAGGCACAGGCAGGGCTACATCGACAGCGTTTACAACAGATCTCTGCATTGGCTTTGAAGTGCCTGAAACGCGTTCTGGAGGCAGGGAAACGCCAGCCCTCTTTTGCGGCAGTTAGGCAAGGAGCTCAGGAATCCTATGTTACATTTATTGATTGTTTACAAACTGCATTGAGCAGGCAGATTGATGATGAAAACGCAATAGAAATGCTGTTATTACAATTGGCTTATGAAAATGCAAATGCAGATTGTCAAAAAAATTTGGCCCCTCTAAGAAACTCTTACAGAAGTATAGCAGAATTTATTAAAGCCTGTCAGAACGTGGGTTCTGAAGAGCATAGGGCTGCTTTACTTGCAAGTGCCTTGGCTCAGCAGCTCGTTGTGGGACGAGCAGAAGTGAAATGTTTTGAGTGTAATCAAATGGAATATTAGAAAAAACTGCCCAAATCTGGCAGTAAAGAAAAAAGATGAGCAGAGAGGATCAAAAAGACCTAGAACACACAAAGGATTATGTCCTAAGTGTGAAAAGGGCTATCATTAGAGCAATCAGTGTCAAATCAAGGTTTGATAAGGATGGAAACCCCATGCAGGGAAACTGGAGGAGGGGCGCGAGGCCCGGTGCCCCCCAGTACAACAGGGTCTGTTTTGCACATGCTCAGTCCGAGAATCCGATAAACGGTCAGTCTCAGCACTCGTTGCCAGCACAGCCGGCAGCGCCGGGTTGGATCTGGCCTCAGCCACCGATACAGAATTGAATGATAAAAGGACTAAGATCAGAGATACCAGTGTATATGGGCCTCTCCCTTCTGGACTGGTAGGATTAATTTTTGGGCGTTCTTCTGTGGGAAAGCAAAATATATTTGTCATACCCGGAGTTATTGATTCAGATTATAAAGGCCAAATTAAAATCATGTTACGGACATCAGAACCACCTCGTTTTATACCTAAAGGCCAGTGTGTGGCGCAGTTGCTATTGATACCACGTACTGTGCCGGCGGCTAATCCACATCCACGCGGCACAGGAGGATCTGGCAGTACTAATACACCACAGGTGTTGTGGAATCAAAAGGTAACTAATGATCGGCCTCTGCTCACAATAAAAATTGATGGACGGTTATTCACAGGTCTGTTAGATACTGGAGCTGATGTGTCCATCATCAGCAAAAATGACTGGCCGTCAGATTGGCCTCTTAAACAAGTAGCTGCTGCTGTGAATGGAGGAGGAGGGTTGCAACTTCCATTGCAAAGTGCACTACTCTGTGTGTGGTGGGCCCTGGAGGAAAAATGGCAACCTTAGTTCCTTTTGTTCTTTCAGTTCCTTTTACATTGTGGGGACATGATCTTTTAGCTCAGTGGGGAATTGTATTGTCAGCTGTGATGGCGCATTTAACCCAAGGGTCACTGATCTCTTACCCCGGCTCAAACTGACTTGGCTAATGACAAAAACGGTTTGGGTAAATCAGTGGCCCCTTAACGGGGAGAAACAAAAATGGGCAGAGGAATTAGTAAATGAACAATTAAGGGCTGGACATATCGTACCCTCAGCTAGTCCTTGGAATACCCCTACATTTGTGATACCAAAGAAATCTGGCAAATGGCGATTATTGCAGGATCTTAGAGCTGTCAATGCAGTAATGCAGCCTATGGGAGCTTTACAGAATCACAGAATCAATCAGGTTGGAAGAGACCTCAGGGATCATCGAGTCCAACCATTGCCCTGACACCACCATGTCAACTAGACCATGGCACTAAGTGCCATGTCCAGTCTTTTCTTAAACACATCCAGAGATGGCGACTCCACCACCTCCCTGGGCAGCCCCTTCCAATGCCTAATAACCCTCTCTGAGAAGAAAAGCTTCCTAATGTCCAACCTGAACCTCCCCTGGCAAAGCTTGAGGCTGCGTCCTCTTGTCCTATCGCTAGTTGCCTGGGAGAAGAGGCCAACTCCCACTCCACTACAACCTCCCTTCAGGTAGGTGTAGACTGCAATAAGGTCACCTCTGAGCCTCCTCTTCTCCAGGCTAAACAACCCCAGCTCCCTCAGCCGTTCCTCATAGGTCAGACCCTCCAGACCCTCACCAGCTTGGTCGCCCTCCTCTGGACTCGCTCCAACACCTCAACATCTTTCTTGAAGTGCGGGGCCCAGAACTGGACACAGTATTCAAGGTGCAGCCTCACCAGTGCCGAGTACAGAGGGACGATCACTTCCCTAGACGGGCTGGCTACACTATTCCTAATAGAGGCCAGGATGCCATTGGCCTTCTTGGACACCTGGGCACACTGCTGGCTCATGTTTAGCCGGCTGTAGATCAGCACCCCCAGGTCTCTTTCCGCCGGGCCGCTTTCTAACCACTCTTCCCCCAGCCTGTAGCGCTGCATGGGGCTGTTGTGGCCGAAGTGTAAGACCCGGCACTTGTTCTTGTTGAACCTCATGCCGTTGGTCTCGGCCCATCTATCTAACCTGTCCAGATCCCTCTGTAGGGCCTTCCTACCCTCCAGTAGATCGACACTCCCACCCAGCTTGGTGTCATCTGCAAATTTGCTGAGGGTGCACTCAATCCCTACGTCTAGATCATCTATAAAGATACTGAACAGCACCAGCCCCAGAACTGAGCCCTGGGGAACACGGCTAGTGACCGGCCGCCAGTTGGACTTTGCCCCATTCACCACCACTCTCTGGGCTCGGCCATCCAGCCAGTTTTTAACCCATCAAAGAGTCCACCCATCCAAGCCCCGGGCAGCCAGTTTTTCTAGGAGGATGCTGTGGGAGACAGTTCGTACTCATTTTTGACCACCCTCTTTATGGTGGTCATATGCCCAATTATCTCATATATACACACCGCTAATCCATTTGTCCCAGGTGTCTGTCCTTTAGATGATGCCACAGAAGGGTGAGATTTTGCTGACTGGGAGCTCCTTGTGGCGGTCGCCGCTCTGCCGGGCTCCCATCTCGTTACGAACGCCCAGCCTCCTCGGTATAAAGGAGCTGCGCCCTGTTTGATCATTCAGCTGTACCATAAATCTTTTCCCAATTTTGCAATACCTCAGCCGAGGGTGTCCCCTTTCCTACGCCGAGTTTCTTTCACCTCGTCAGAAAGGAAAAGAAAGAAAATAAGACTGTTGGGGAGACCCTCCCGTGGAGTCCCGAGGCTCAGAAAGGACCCTCCTGCTTTCTAAACTCCTTCTCAGAGAGGGGTCCAGGTGTGGCTGGATCCAGTGCTAGTCCCAGACTTGGTCAATGGTTCAGGTCTAAAGGAATAGGTAGTAAGAGGAACTTGAACCCCTTTCTTTTTTTCCCAAGATGGACTCAACCCCCTTCTACGTGCACCTTACGCTGACCAGGCTGCGTGCCTTGCACGCCTGACTAAGCTGCAGCAAGGGAGGGACTCGAACCCACCCTGATACCGATGATGACTCCAACCCCCTACAATATTTTTTTTTCTGAATCTGCTCAGTGTGGCGAGCTGAAAAGAAGGCATGGACTCTGCTGCTCAAGGAAGCAAAGACATTTATAGTTATTCTACTGCCCTATTTAAAAGCTACAAGCAGTAGCCAGATTATGCAGGTCACGATAACATCAACATTCACACACTAAGCACCCATCACCCATTCTGGGAAGAGCCACAGTGTTCTGGGCTCAAAACATCAACAGCCATTCCTTGTAGTCAGTTCTGTGTGACCTTCAGCACATACTGACTTCTTTCATGCCTCAAGGGGCCCTGTGAACTGCTCACAGCTCCTTTGCCTTAAAAGCAAGCGAGAACTATTCTCAGTGCAGCCTTCCCAAGCGAATCCTCTGCTCTTCAAGTAAAGCCCAGCTGTTTGCAGGCTGATGGTCTTCCTCAGCTCAGGGAATTTTAACGCTCACCCTTCGGTGCCTCCCGCTCCAAAGGTCCCAGGTGAACACACCCAGTGCTGGCAGTTGCATGTTTGGAGATAGGAGGATCCAAAGGTGGTGGCCTGGGGTCCCGTCTGGGGTACCAGACTGTTAAAGAAGTTTCTTCACCCCAGGTTTCCCGCAGCAGAGCCTCAGACACCAATTACCAGGAAAAGAAATAATTTAATTGAATAGTGTGGCCGTAAGGACAGCTCGAGCTGGCTGTCTCTGGGGAGGGACCCAGAACAAAGAAACCCCTGAGCATTCATACCCCTGCAACCTACACACCCTCTGGTCATGCACCGCTTGGTCCAGCGGTAATTAGGGTCCGGGGTCCTTTCATTTCTTATTGGATTCTTGATCTTCCAAGCGAACTGTGAAACACCTTATGTACAAGAGTTACACTTTCTGTTGAGTTCTTCTCCTGACAGCTCTAGCCTCCTTACCTCCCAGTTCACACTGGTCCCAGGGCCTTCCTTCACGTGTCCCAGCAACAGTTCAAGTCAGGCTCAAAAGTCCACAGCAGCTGGGGCCCAGGGCTCCAGCAGCTTTCACTGCTGATGCTAAGCAAGGCTGTTCAGACAAGAGAATACAGTTAAAAGAATTCAATTAACTAAAATTATTCTACAACAGCAATAAAACTGCTTGGGACAGCACCGAGGTCTGGGTGGGTTCATTAACATTGGTGGCTGTGAGGGTTCAGCTGGTGTGACATAGAAGCAAACTGGTGTGTGAGAGGCTGGAACGAGGCCTGGGCGGCACAAGTGGAGGCCAGAGGAGTGATGCTGAGTGCATCAGGGCCTGGGGGAGAAGGGGAGAAGAGGAGGAGAAAGAAGAGAGGAAGAGGAGATGGAAGAACTTGGACCGATAAACGATTGCAAAGCCTAGCAGCAAGAACAGGTGATGGGACAGCAGGGACCCAGCAGCTCCCAGGGCGCTGGTGGCCCTTCGGCTGCAACTCCCGACTTTCAGAGGAAGACGGTGTGAGTCTGGACGCCTGTTACGACCTGGTCACAACTAGTTCGTGAATCCCTTGGAGTAAATTAAGGTGAAATGACACCAAATAACTGCTATGGAATTAAGAACAACTTATTAATACAGGGAAAGCGGCATGGTTGTGGTGTGTCTTGGGTTTCTTAAGGCACTGAGAAAAGAGAGAAAGGGGAAAGGAGGACAGAGAATATGAGAGAGAAAAAGAGATATCACCACCCTTGGATCCAGCGATGTAAGTTGTTTGTAGAGTTGGTCCTCTTGGTCCACTTGCAGGATCGGTCCTCAGGTGGTGGGTGGGAGTGTGCACCGGTGTCCCAAGAGGGAAGTTCTAAATACTTTAGGTCATTTGCATGCGAGATAGGAGAGGGTGGTAACATCCCTCTTGTCTCCCCCTCCGCTCCCTTCTCATGCTAATTGGGACGCCTGCGCATTTGTAGTCTTAGATTGTTCTCGAAATGAGGTGGTGGTCCCCTGGGGGTCTCTGGTGGTCGGGGTTCCCTCTAGTTGTGGTGTCCGCTGTATGACCCCGCTTCTGCGCAAGCGTCGTTGATGCCTTTATGTAGCAAAGCTGTTGCACGTGTAGGTTGGCCCCAAGGAAAAGACTGTTCTGCCTCTGCGGGACTTCTCTCTTCCTCCAGCCAGTTGTAAATCAGGTCATTTAAGGCACAGCAAAGGCATTGTTCTGCCCCCAGGCTCTTCTCTCTTCCTCCGGCCAGAGGCCTCTGCAGCACCCGTGCCCTCCTCCAGCCAGGGCTGTTGGAGCCCGACAAGCTCTGTCCATCACAAAGTCTCAACGGGGCAACGCGGCGGTGACCCGGCGGGCACCTCACAGGCCCTCACCCGCCTCTGCACCGGCACGAGCCGGGGCCGCAGCGTGTCAGCAAGATCCAACCAACGCAGGGGGGAACCACCCGGAGAGAAGAGGCCCTGGCTGGAGCTCCCCCGTCCGCCTGCACAAGGCCGTGGGGACGTTACCGCTCCCGGTTGTGCAGCCGCTGCCCTCTGCCCGCCACCGGACGTGGGAGGCCGACGGGAGCCGGGTCCTGCCGGCACCGGCACGGTCCCAGCTCCCGCACGGTGAGCCCGTCCCCCCTCCCCGGCGCCCCGCTGCAGCGGCCCGGGGGCGCTGGCCGGGTACCGGAGCCGAGCGGTGCCGGGGAGGCGGCACGGAGGGGAGCAGGGGGCGGGGCCAGCCGGAGCGGGGCGGGGCCATGCAGATCGAGCACCGCGCGGGATGACGGGAGACACCCGTGCCACGAGGACGCCGGACACAGGCGTTTGCTGGCGCTGCGTGGGCGCCTTTCGGCGGCGGAACGCGGGGCGTGGGTATCGCAGTGAGACTGGTCCGCGTGGGTGTTGCCGTGGGGTGTCCGTGCGGTTAATGTGTGTGCGGCGGCGTGGGGTTGTGCCTTGCGAACATTAGTGCATACTTACCTGGCAGGGGAGACACCATGATCAAGCAGGTGGTTTTCCCAGGGCGAGGCTCATCCTTTGCACTCCGGGTGTGCTGACCCCTGCGATTTCCCCAAATGCGGGAAACTCGACTGCATAATTTGTGGTAGTGGGGGACTGCGTTCGCGCTCTCCCCTGGCGACGTGTGATTAAAAACAGATCTGTGAAACACTCAGAGATGGAGGACGAGATTCCAGGTCCGCACGCTGAAGTATTTTGTTTTTTCAATTCTCACGGCTACTGAGTAGTGTCTGGCCGCAGTGGAAGCCCCAGTTGTCCCTACGAGAAGTAGCAGCTGAAGCCCAGCGCACGCTCGGGCCGCGACAGAAGACAAGACTCTCGCTTTACGTGAAGCCCCATGTATCGACCCAGTAGACTGGGGTGGAAATAGTGGAAATGCTTTGTCCAATTCAGACTGGGACAATGATGTGTCAAATTCCTCCCTTCCTGAAGTCTGACTGGACTTACAAATCCACTTACTAAAATGGAGTACAATGCTGATACAGAGTTTGTGTGCCTTAAACAACTTGTTTTACAACCCTGGCTGGAGGAGGGCACGGGTGCTGCAGAGGCTTGGGACTGGCCGGAGGAAGAGAGAAGGGCCTGGGGGCAGAACAATGCCTTTGCTGTGCCTTAAATGACCTGATTTACAACTGGCTGGAGGAAGACAGAAGTCCCGCAGAGGCAGAACAGTGTCTTTTCCTTGGGGCCAACCTACACGTGCAACAGCTTTGCTACATAAAGGCATCAACGACGCTTGCGCAGAAGCGGGGTCATACAGCGGACACCACAACTAGAGGGAACCCCGACCACCAGAGACCCCCAGGGGACCACCACCACCTCATTTCGAGAACAATCTAAGACTACAAATGCGCAGGCGTCCCAATTAGAATGAGAAGGGAGCGGAGGGGGAGACAAGAGGGATGTTACCACCCTCTCCTATCTTGCATGCAAATGACCTAAAGTATTTAGAACTTCCCTCTTGGGACACCGGTGCACACTCCCACCCACCACCTGAGGACCGATCCTGCAAGTGGACCAAGAGGACCAACTCTACAAACAACTTACATCGCTGGATCCAAGGGTGGTGATATCTCTTTTTCTCTCTCATATTCTCTATCCTCTTTCGCCTTTTCTCTTTTTTCTCAGTGCCTTTAGAAACCTAAGACACTTACAACCATGCCGCTTTCCCTGTATTAATAAATTGTTCTTAATTATTGTTATTATTAGTAGTTATTTGGTGTCATTTCACCTTAATTTACTCCAAGGGATTCACAATCTAGTTGCAACCAGGTCATAACAGATGCTAACGGAGGGATGAGAGGCACCTCTAGATGCTCTTTCACAAGCATAGATCTACCCAAGCTGAACAAGCGCTATCATGGAGCTGTTACTGTGGATTATTTACCTTACCTTGCAGATATGTCATGTGACAGGGGAGACAGACATCATCTGAGCTTCAGACTGGGGAGCCCGGAGCCTCACTTTAGGGATCTGATGACCAGTTCCAGCAGGAAACGTAGACGCTATCTTCTGGGCATTGGTAGCATGTGTTCAAAGAGGTGATCAAGGACCCCTGGCTGTTCCCTGGGCCAGTCCTGCAGATTTGGGTTTGAGCAGAGCTAGGCTGGTCATCAGCCATGCTTTTGACGTAGACTCTGTGGTGCAGGAGGACCTATGGGGATGTTGTCCCGCTGAGGCCCGGTGGCACCTGCTAGCCAGGAAGGGTCCTGGTCCCTTTGGACCCATCTCATGTCAGGAGGTGCCAGCCTTTCGGGTGCAGCCCCCGGCCTGTGTGGGCCCCGCTGCTACAGAAGGAAGTTTCTGCTGTGCCCAGCCTGTTCTCTCCCGTCTGCCTGAAGATGCACCACAGATCTCCCTGTCCAGGGAGTTAACCCCCCCCCGCCCAGGCTGTGCAACAGGTCTCTAAGCCAGAGCGCCTGGAAGGACAGAAAGCCTGCCCGGCCCTGGGCACTCCCGAGCAGGAGTCTCCATTGCAGCAGCAAGGGTTACAAGGTGCTCAGCCTCCTGTCAGGAACCGGAGCGCTTTGCTGGCTGCCTCCCCTGCCCTCGGTCACAAACTCCTCGGGGGTCGCCCCCTCACATCTGAGGTTTTACATTTTGCTCTTCCAATGTCCCTCACAGTGTCCCTTTCCCCGAAGGACGGTGCACACCCCGATCCTGTTCAGCGCTGGGCTCTCGGTGTCTCCGCTGCCATCGGCGGCGCTGGCTGCTGGCTACGCCGGTTCCTGTTCTGCTCGACCTGCGGCCGCGGCTGCGCGGAGCGGCGAAGCGCTGGTGGGTGCCGACAGCCTTGACAAAGCCGATCACAGTCCAGCGGCAGGCCGCGGACTCGAAAAAACCCCTGCTCCAAACCACAACGTGAGACACAGGCCCGGCGCTGTAGCTCCCTGGGACCACCTATACCGACACCACCACATCGCTAGCACCTACAAATGCGCTGTGTACCCCGTGAGACGCTCCCCTGAACACGTAAACGCTCCGCATCCCTGATTAATACAGTCAGTAATACTACACATTACTATTTATATATGATACCGTACAGCTTTCTTTAAAACTATTAAACTACATATAAAAACGAAAAAAAAAAAAAACCACACACAAATTTTGTACAGTTAAGCACCTATACTGAATTTACCCGCACGGACCACCCCATGCAGCCGCACGCACACCTATGGCACGGACACCCCACGGCAGCACCGACGGGTGACCAGTCTCACTGCGCATCCCACGCCCCGCATCCTGCCCCAAGCAGAGCCCACGCAGCGCCGCCATCGCCCGCCTCCGGCCTCCTCGTGGCGCGGGGGTCTCCCGTCATCCCGCGCGGCCCTTGATCTGCATATCCCCACCCCTCACCACAAGGCCCCGCCTCCTGGCCCCTCGGCCGACGGAGACGCGATCTGCATGGCCCCGCCCTGTCCTGGCGACCCCGCCCTTTCCTCCGCCTCGGGCCACCCCCCCCCCTTCGGGGACGTGCCGTGCCCGGGGCCCGCGGAGCAGGCGGGGCGGGGAGGGACCGCTCTGCGGGCGGAGCGCGTTGGCCCCGCCCCGCCCCGCCCCGATCACGTGGTGCGGCGGGGCGGGGCGCAGACGTGGTGGCAGCCTACGGGGCCTGTGTGCGTGGCTGCAGCCAATGGGCGGCGGCGGCGGGCGCATGCGCACCGCCCCGCGCGGCGCCGCCGCCTCACGCTCCCCGGGGTCGGCGGCGATGGCGGCGGTGGGCGTTGGGCCGTGGTGCGCAAGGGCCGGCGGCCCGCGGCGGGGACTGGCAGCCGCCGTGCCCTGGGCGAGGCCAGCGCCGGCTGCGCGCTGCCGTCGGCCGGTGAGTGTGGCGGGGCCGGGGGTGGGGCGGGCTGGCGGGGCCGGGGGTGGGCCCGGTGGCTCCGGGAGGGTCAGCGCGGTGCGGGGCTGCGGGAGGGGGGTGCCGGGCCCCTGCACTGCCCGTCTCGCGGGACCGTGTGTCATTGTCCCCGCACCGGCGGCAGCGGGCGCGGGAGCTCCCGCCGGCTGCGGGCCCGGGGTGGGCCCGACTCGCCCCCCCACGCCGGGGCTGGGGCCCGCCGTGCCCGTGGGCCCGCGGAGCGCCCCGTGCCCTGGCGCTCCCCACGGAGCCCTCGGCCAGCTGCTCCCCTTTCCCCGGTTCCAGCTCCCATCGCCGCCTCCGACACCATCTTTGAGCTGGGCTTCAAGCGGCCGCTGAAGCAGCAGAACAAGGAGCAAGTCCCTCCCGCCTCGGCGCCCGAGCAGCCGCACCGCAGGCAGCACGCGGGGAAGAGCGCAAAGAAGCCGTCGGCCAACGGCGCTGGTGTCAAGCCGGGCAAATGCCGCTCGCTGGAGGAGGCCCTGAGAGCCGTGAGTGTGCCCGTCCAGGCTGCACCTCATGGGCGCCCTGCCCGCGCCTGTCTGCGGGCTGCCCGTCCTGGGCTGCCCGGCTCCTGAGGGCACCCAGGTCGCTCCCAACCCACACTGACACGGCAGAGCCGAAGCTCCGGGTGCCTTTGTTCCCTGGCCCTCGCCGAGGCTGGCCAGCATCCCGGCAGCCTGCACTCTGTGCTGCTCTGTGAGAGAGAGCCTGGGCACTCGGGGCGTTGTTGTTAAATCCAGTTGAAGGGAGCAGCACAAAGAGCCTGGTGCCCTGTTTCGGTTCAGCCTCACCACACGGGTTCCTCGTGCCTCAGGAGGAGGAGGAGGAGGCTGGCTCCTGTGCTCCAGCCCCTCTGTGCCGAGAGACCCCTGGGCTCGTTAACGCATCCCCGTCTTTGCACAGGGACGAGCGCTCCTGCCTGCTGCCCAGGGCGGTCGCGTTCGCTGTGGGAGGGGAACAGATGGTGCTCGGGGCTTGGGCGAGCGCAGGGCTGGCCTGGGAGATCTTGCTGTCTCATGCTTGAAGTTGTGCTGTCGGCAGGAGGTGGCTGGGAGGGAATTTCTGGTTTCTTTCTCCACCCGCTCCCTGTCTGCTGTCTGGGAGGGTTCCTGAGAAAGCCTCGTCGGTGAAACCTCCTCCCTGTCTCACTGGCCGGGCTCCTGGGGAGCCGCTTCTGCACTCTGCGCTCCCGGCGCTTCAGGGGAATCTGTAGAACTCGTTTGTCTTCTCCTACCCCTTCTCCTGGTGTCTGAGTACAGGTGGGTTTTAGAAACGAGCCCAAGTTGACGCTGTTGAGGTAACGTGTTCGCTGGGAAAGCGGCTGCCTGGCAGGGCTCTCCCACAGCCGTCGCCTGTCCAGCTCCTTGCTTTCAGGGTGCCCTGAGCACCTCTGCTCCCGCTGCCGCAGGGGCGGGGGGTTTCCTCCGCTCTGCTGCGTGCAGGCGATTTTCCACATCCAGCTTGTGCCTGTAGAGACAGCCCGGAGCAGAATGAACGTGCTGTGTCTGTGTGCGTCAGGGCAGATGCCTCGCAGGGAGAGCGGCCTGCGGCTGACACATGGTCACCCTGTGGCTGCTCTGCACAGCTCGGCTGCGGCAAACGCCCTTGTGCGACTTACTCTGTCAGCTTTGCTGACAGCATCGTTTAGTTTTCTGACGTCGCAGCAGCTATTTTTTCATATCCCTCTTTTCAAAACGGTTGCTGAAATAAACACGCAGCAAGAGGGTGCCCCGCTCAGAGTTAATAATGCGCTATGGCCGAGAGCCACTGCGTACGGAAGCATTAGGCTCTGCAAAGCTTTGAACGGCTGCCTAAGCCTTGCTGCATCTCCTGCACTCCCTGGGGGCGATGGGGTGTCTCTCCCTGCGAGCTTGCAGATAATCTGAGTTTAAAAGCAGACGATAAGAGTGTTTCGTGACGGGTAGCACCGGAGGAGGAAGGTGAGGGGACACGAGCTGCTGTCCGTGCTCACGGTCTGTCCGTTGTGGGTTGTTAGTCGGGTGGGTCGTGACGATCTTGGCCATCTCCTCCTCCGAGGGCTCTGGGTGCAGAGTTGCCTGTCGGTGCTGACCCCAGCCAGCCACGCTGGGCTGATCCTCACCGAGCTGCAGCCACAAGCTGTCTCCAGGCCAGCTTCCAGGCCAGCACTCCCATTTGCATTCACAGGTGCTGGACTGCGGGGTGCTGCGCGGTGGCACCAGGGTTTTCTGTGGGGGCAGGGCAGCGTTTTTGGGGTGAAGGGGGGGAGCATTCCTCTTTGTGTCCGGCAGCCCCCCGGGAGCTGAAGTTAACGTTCTTCTTGCTGTGCTTTCTGACCAGTTTTGCACATCCCAGGTTGAATTGGTCTGTCACTTCTAGCTCGACCTGGCAGATCTGCAGAAGGAGCTGGATAAAAGCCAGAGCATGTTCCTCGAGAACCCCTCTGTATGGGTGGAGGACCTGGCCGGCTATCTCAACTACAAGCTGCAGGTGCCCAGGAGCGACCCCATGCTCAGCCAGCACCCCCATGGTCAGTGGTGTTTAACCCCCCCACTGCTGGGGCAGGGTCTCCATCCTGGAGCTTTGCTCTGGAGGGGCTTTGTGTTTCGCAGAGGTGTGCAGAGCCGTGGGGCACGTGGAGCAGGCGCTGCTCCACAGCTGGGATGCTCGGTGTGGTCCTTAAACCCACGCGGAGCCGGGCGGTGGGGTGATGGGGCAGCTGGGCACAGGGAGCGGTGTGGGGTGGTGACTGGGAAGAAGCAGCCTCTGACCACCCCCCTCCTGTCCCCCCTGCGCAACCTTATAGAATCCTTTAGGTTGGACAACAAGTTCCCCATGAGCCAACAATGTGCCCTTGGGGCCAGGAAGGCCAGTGGTGTCCTGAGGTGTGTGAGGAAGAGTGTGGGCAGCAGGTCGAGGGAGGTTCTGCTCCCCCTCTACACTGCCCTGGTGAGGCCACACCTGGAGTAACTGTGTGCAGTTCTGGGCCCCCCACTTCAAGAAAGACAAGGAACTACTGGGAGAGTCCAGTGGAGGGGTACGGAGGTCAGAGGGCTGGAGCATCTCTTACGAGGAGATGCTGAGGGAGCTGGGGCTGTTCAGCCTGGAGAAGAGCAGACTGAGGGGGGTCTTATCAATGCTCACAAATACCTTAGGGGCGGGTGTCAAGGGGATGGGACCAGACTCTTCCCAGTGGTGCCCAGCGACAGGACAAGGGGCAACGGGCACAAGCTGAAACATGAGAATTTCCATGTGAATATGAGGAAGAACTTCTTTACTGTGAGGGTGCCAGAGCCCTGGCACAGGCTGCCCAGGGAGGTTGTGGAGTCTCCTTCTCTGGAAATATTCAAACTCACCTAGACACGACCCTGTGCAACGTGCTCTGTGTGACCCTGCTTTGGCAGGGGTTGGACTGGGTGATCTCCAGAGGTCCCTGCCAACCCCAACCAGGCTGGGATTCTGTGGAAAGAGCCTTAGGATCATTGAGTCTGACTGTCTGGGTCCCAGCAGGAAGACCAGAAGGAGTTCAGTGCTGTGTTTGTTGCCAGGTTTATTTGGTGCAGGTTTAAGAGCGCAGGTTAAAGGACAGCTCACCAAAGAGGCAGTTTTTAGAAACATCAGAGCAGACGGGACCAAAACAGCCACAGATGTGAAAGGAAAAAATCTCCTGTTTTCACTTGAGACAAATCGGGCTGAGCCTGTCCCGCACTCCAGGCTTGTTCCCTGCAAACTAAGACATTTGGGCTTTGCTTTTTTCCCCCCTCCAAACAGTTTTTTTCTGCGCTAAAACTGTCTTAGGAAACTTGGTAATAGAAAAGGCACAAGGCTGTGTTCTTTATTCAATAAATGAAATGGGGATTAGTTGCTGGGGTTTCACTACAATTGACTTTTCTTGACTACAAAGACCATGAGATTGTGTGTATGGTTGGCAAATCAGACTTTCCCATGTCCCCTGCTGTCTGTAAGGCCCTGTGCCCTGTACCTGCCGTGGTGGAGCTCAGGAACCAGCTCGCAGGTATCCCCGCTCATCTTTAGGAGGGATGTTCTGTGTTTCCCTTCTTACATGGGATCTGTTGGTCTACACTTGCTTTGAGCACTTGGTACTGCGGGTGGTAACGGGTAAAGGAGCAGAGTATCTTCTCAGAGCCTCTGTACACCCTGTGGCATCAACATGTAACAAGCAGCAGTCCTTTACTGCTGAATTAGCTGCACCTAACGTAGAATAATCAGAAGTCACTTGTTGACCGTGTGGTGTAGGAGGACGAGGTGCTTCTCTGCGACCACCTCCCACGCCGAGCCAGCTCCTCCTTGCAGCTGCAGCTAAAAGTCTCGCGAACGGGCGCTGACCAAACCCCTCCTGTCTTGTGTTGCCTCCAGACTATCCGTACTGCCTCGTGGGCAAGCGGCTGCGGAACATCATCAGGTCCCTGCTGGGAAGGTCGTCCAGCATGCTGGAGCTCTTCTTCAACCACTGTGTTTATACCATGCTGCAGGAGCTGGACAAAACCCCAGGCGAGACGCGGTTGGTGCAGGTCTGGGGCCCCAGCACACCTGTTGCACTGCCTTAGTGCTGTGGTTCTTCCATGGGGCAGTCTGGTGCCAGGCTTTCTGACCACGGGGATGCTGCTGCTCCTCGTCACCTGTTGTAAGAGCTCTTCTGAACTCCTCTGTAGAGAAGGTGAGGTGGGAAACTCCTCCTGTGCACCTTGCCCGTGGTGAGGGGCTGTTCCTGCCTGAGCGGCTCCTTGGTATGATGCAGAATGCTGCTGTGGGGGCTGCGGGGTTTGGGGCTGGAGGAGCTGGAGCAGGCGTAGCGGTGGGCGAGATATGAGCGTGGCTGGTGCTGTTCGGGGGGGAATTGCAGAAGGGAGAGTATGTGGTGGAAAGTGGCTCCCCGGGGGCTTTCACACTGTGGTGTGCGTGGCTGCAGCTTTCAGACAGAGCCTTGAGGCCTTGGGAAGCTCGGTCCTGGGCTGTGGTGACAGCGTCCCCACGGGTCCCGTCTGAGCTGCCGCACGGAGAGCAGGCGGCTGTGTGCTGGGTCTGTGGGCAGCCGGGCGCCGTGTCCCGAACGATGGCCTCTTCCTCTTAGCGGAAGGTCAGACACAAACCCCAAGTGCCCGTTTCCAGACCGTCCCGGCTGCACTGTCAGCTGCCAGTGGCTTTAGCAGCAGCACCCAGGTACCGCCTGTCCCCAGCCCCCGGCTCTGCTGCCTCCTGCGCTGCGTGGCCGGTGGCCCCGTGGCCCCATTCAGCCCAGATCCAGGTTGAACACTAATCAACTGTTCTGTCACCCAGTGACCCCTCCCCAGCCGAGAAAGGGAATCGGGAAAAGGAAAGGAGACTTGTGGGCTGAGAAGTCGTGGCAGTCCGGTGAAGTCCCCACTGACTGGGAGAAGGGAAACATAACCCCCATCTTCACGAAGGGGAAAAAGGAAGACCCGGGGAACTACAGACCAATCAGTCTCACCTCTGTGCCTGGCAAGATCATGGAGCAGATCCTCTTGGAAACTATACTGAGGCGCACGGAAATCAAGGAGGTGATTGGTGACAGCCAACATGGCTTCACCAAGGGCAAATCATGCCTGACAAATTTGGTGGCCTTCTACGACGGGGTTACAGCGCTGGTGGATAGGGGAAGAGCAACTGATGTCATCTACCTGGAATTGTGCAAAGCATTTAACGCTGTCCCGCATGACATCCTTGTCTCTAAATTGGAGAGACATGGACTTGATGGATGGACCACTCGGTGGATAAGGAATTGGCCACAGAAGATGTAGAGGAGAAGAAAGGAAAGAAGTGAGAGGAATAACATGTTATTGGAGCTGAGCCTGCAGGAGGAAAAGATAGAGGAGCTGCCTTCCTTCACCTGCTGCTCCTGGCCGAGGAGGTAGGAAGTCTTGAAGTGCTTTTTGCTCTGGCCTGTGCATCAGTCCATCAACAGATTTTAGGATATTCTACTATTCTACTATTCTGTTATTACAGGCCATGCTTAACTGACACGCAGTACATTTTCTAGAATTGAGATTTTTGGACAGCAAGGGAAAAATCAGTTCCTGTATTCTTGAGGTGTTGCTATTGATGGGTGCAAGCTTGGGCTTTTTCCTGATCCCAACATAAAATACATTTAGAGCTGGGCATGTGAACACTTCAGCCTGTATGAGCAAATCAGTCAAGTTTGTTCAGGAAGATCACTGATGGTTGATGTGTATTTACTCATATGCCATCTGATGTGAGCCCAACTGGAGTCCCTCCGTGGGCTTTGAAAGAGACCTAGATCTTCACTCAGTCCATGTTTAAGTCCATGTTTAATACATGAGCCAAGACTGCCAGGATGATGTCTGAAGCATCGTGAGGGTGGGGATTATGAAAGTGCATTTCTGGAGTAGTGAGCCAAGAGGTGGTTTCAGATTTTGGAGAAACTCTAGGCAACGTGATAATTACTTTTGGTTTGATTTTTCTGCATTAGAGATCACTGTCTTGTGCTGAGGTTCTATGCTGAACCCTGAGGCCAAATCCTTGACTGATGGGGTTTTTTTGTTGGTTTGTTTCATTTTTTAAACACAAAAGAAAAAACACAAATTCCTGCTCAAATGCCAACGCCACTTTGAAAGAAGCATTGTGCCTTATCTTGGTCTTTTAGTTGGACTATGTCCTACATTGTCCTGTTCAGTGATTTCCATCTGGCATTGCACACCTCCAAGCCTGCTTCATGCCCAGGTGATATTTTTTCACTTCTGAAGTGCTCTAATTCTGCTTGTTCCTTGGAACATGCTCTCTGGGTGTGCTTGTAGATCGGGGCGGGGGGGGAAGGACAAAGTTATTTCCTAATATAGGAGTTTGCTTCTTCTCCAGTCCTTGTTGGGAGGAAATGGCAAATCCAGAGGGGAAAGCATTCTCCCCCAAAGCAGTTTTTACATTTCTCTCAGACTTTTATCCCTTTAACTTTTCCTTTTTATCTGTGAAGTTGCTTATCTGGAATTTTTATTCCGATGCTGTGGGTACTTTAACACCACTGCTTCTGGGGAAATTTGATGCTGAAAATTGGAGGCTAGGGAACACATGAAAAATTGTTCTTTGGAAGGCTAACTTCTTCCTTGCTGAAAAAATCTTCCCATATCGCTGTTTCAATATCTCTTCCCCTTGGAGAGCTCCAACTCCCTGGGTAGCTACTTTCTTTGGCACACATTCTTATCGGGAACCAAATAATTCCGAAAACATGCAAAGGATGATGTTTTTCCCTCTTAAGTCTTTCATCTCTTCCTGAAATACAGGTTCTCCATAGCTTCCTTTCTCCTTGGTTGAGTGAATGAAGACTGCCAGAGGAAGGTGGTACAAACAAGACATAAGTTCCTCTATCTCTTTCTAGTGTTTTCTTTTTTCAGGAAAGAAAATCCAAGCTCAGTGTCCCCAGAAAGAAGAAAATGGAATAGGGCAAGTTACATAGGAAGGGCAGAAAAGGTGTTGAGTTGCTTAGAGGTGACTGCCCTACCTTACGTATTGGGGATGAGATGCCAGCCATGTCATTTTTTTGGCTGAACCTCCCCATTTCAGAGATAGCAAGGAATTCTTCCTCTCCCTTCCAGTTAGGTTAGAAACTGCAAGGCTGAAAATATACATAAAAGTTCAGATTTTTTTTTTTTTTTTTAAATTTCCTTCTGAATACTGAAATTCCTCAGATTGTATTTTCAGGCAGCAATTGAACAGTGAAGGGTTTCCTTAAAGCAAAGGAAAAAAAAAGACCAAGTGAGAAGCTCAGTACTTCAAGGTGCAGGGGCTCGTGGTATGAAGAAATCTATCCTATTTCCTAAAACTTCCAGTCCCGTCTCATTAAGGTCTCAATAACTAGATATATTTTTATGTTACCGTAGGACATTCATCCTGGTGGAGTTTCGGTGTCAGCACTACAAAGGGAAAGGCACAATACTTTGCAGGTCTGTGCACAGCTTTGTGTAAGTCTTGGCCTACACTTCTCTAGTTATATTTGTCTCTCCTGTCTCGTCTCTGCTGTGTATCCTGTGCCAGAGGATGGTGTGGGTGCCGAGTTCCCAGAGCTGTTATGATGGGTACAAAAGGAGATGGGTGACTCGTGACTGACAGCAAGACTGATGGCTCAGCTGGATGGGCTCTTCTGTGCTGTCTAAGGCCCTTTCTGGTAACGTTCCCTCCTAATTTCTTGCGTCTTCTGCAAATTTTGCTGGAATCGGTAGTAACCAAGGGGCTTGAATAACCTTTGTAGAGGAATTACCTCAGTTCACATGAACATGTACATCTGCTGTTGGTATGGATATGTATATATTTCTGGTGATAAATTCAGACATGCTTTAAGCCATAGATGTGTAGGGCCTGATTCAGCAGGCCAGTCTGGTGAAGCATTTTATTAACATTCGCTTCATTTGTATGCCTGCATCCCACCTTGCCTGGGGAACCAAAATGTTTGGCTGTTGGAAGATCTGAGATCCCAAGTGGCAGAGAGCGAGCTGTGATGATGCTAACAGAGAGGCTATGAAGGAGCACAACAGGGAAGGCACAGAGAATTTGGATCGCGTATCCTATAGCAAAGAGAATAGAGATCTCTGTTAGCTCTACATTGATTGGCACAGGAATGCAATTAGGCACCAAAAAAGCCGAAATGCTGGGCTTGTAAATGGAGAGTTTTCTGTCCAGGGGTGCATCTTTGAAAAATCCCTGGCTTGTTCAAACTTTGATCTCATTGATCAGGTTTTAGCATCAGGTAATTAAATGATGAAATAGAAAGGGAAAGTCCAATAAAAGCTCCTTTTTTGTTAATGATGATGAACTTAACTTTCTCGGTGGCTGTTTTCAGGGAGAAGAATTACATTTGGTATCTGGTCAATAGTGTATTTGCTTATTAATGGCATGAATGATTTAAACAAATGACCCCTCAGATGTTTATGTAGGTATGAGAATGCCCATGGTTCTAATATGGTGCTTAATTTATTTTAAAAAGTAACTTTCTCCTACTTTGCAATGGTTCCAGTTCCTGGCAATTGTTGCTTTGCTGGGGGAAGGACTGGCAAAGGAAGCAAAGGGATCACAGCCCAATCCCCCTTATGCATTGCCTGCTTGGTTTGGCACAAAATGCCCTTTTCTTCTTGTACTGTACCACCATCCCCGTATTGAGAGGAAAATCCCCCATTTTGAATCTTGGGAAGCGGTTTTTAGAGAGGAAGTGAGTAGGAGGCAAAAATAGCCAAAACTATTAGTTCTTCTAGGTGTGGGGTTCAGGAGAAGAAAAATTCACATGGCTTCTGGGAATGCTGAACTGAAGTGAGGTCAAAAAGACAAATACCGGTCAGCCATAGACTGAGATAAGCTTTGGGGGGTTAATGGCGTAGCTGATGGCAAGCTGAGAGCTCAGGGCTGGGAGGAGAAGGGGGCCCAAGGTGCTGGGCAGTGGTGCAAGGGCATACAGAGCTCTTTACAATTCTGGGAACCTTTAAACTCTTTTGCTCTTGTGTGAGTGCTCAGGGCAGAGCTGTATCATCGCGGTTTCACTGGTGTTGGGAAGCTTCCTAGAAACAAATGCTCAGAAAGCACTTGGGAGCATCCTGTGCCAGCGGAGGTAAGAGTGCAAAGCAGAAGTAATACAGGGCAGCTGAGTTAAGTGAAAAGCTATTTAAGTGGAGATGCTGGGCTGAACGGACCTCTGAAACAAGGTGGTGTGATGCTGTTAAAGGAGTGCGTGCCACAGGAGCTGGGTCATACCAAAAAGCATGATTCCCTCTTTTGCCTCCCCAGGTTGTGCCTTGGTTCCCATTGACATCTCCACTCTGACCCTTGGAAGCCCCAGGGTGGGCTTTCTGCTCCTGCAGAATGTGACCGACCCTTTCAGCGAGTGCCGTGGAAGGAGTTAAGGATGCAAGTTCAGCCTGAAGCTCAGTTTCCTGGCTTATGTTGGTTGTTGCCAAAATCTTAATGTTGTTTTAATGCATTTTTGTGTGCGTGAATCCATTTTCCAGAGCTGCCGATTGCACACGCTAACCCTTTTTATGTGACTAAAAGCCAGCTGTAGTATCCTTGAAGAATCAAATGCTCTCATAGTTCTGGAAATTGCTCTGGGTGTGCATGCGTGTTTATTTGTGCGTCAGCTCTTTTAATCTTTCTACTGAAAACCTAATATCCTGTAACTGGGACATTTTCAAAAAAGAGAACACTTCAAAACAATTCTAAATATAAATGAAATACGTTTCCAAATGGCTTGTTAAAAAAATGCAGATGGTTTATATTTATTATATCATTTTTTTGTTTTATCACCTTGCAAAATTTTACAGCATAGAATCTTATTTAATGCGGGGGCATTTTAAGCAGCAATATTAGACAGCTGTGTGTGCGTCATACTGAGAGATTTTTACAGGATATTAAAATTGGTTCTGATGTAACCTGGTGTTTTGAGAGCATAGATTAGGCATTTTCCACATTTGTAATTTTTTTTTGTTTAAAGTAGGTGCTTTTTTCTCTCTTTTTTTTTTTTTTTTCCCAAATAGCCTTTTAGTGTTTGATTCCAATTGTTCTCAAGGTATAAGGAAATTCAGGCCAGACGACTGAGAAACTGCATTCTGAGGATATACGAATAATAAAGCACGGCTCAGATATTATCTTGGTTGAAATTAGGTATAATTAGACTCTATAGCAAATTATATACATAGTTAAAATAAACAACAAAGCACAATGTTCATATTCTAGTGATTAATTTCCCCCCTCCCCCTTCTGTTTGCCTTTACAATTTTTCCATTGCAAGCAACCTGAGAATATGCTGGGTAGCAGCAGCTGAGTAAGTGCCAGCCCGATTTTTTTTCTCAGCCTTGAACAGGCAGGGGCAGGTTTAATGTTAACCTAACTCAACTACAGCTCCTCTGCTGGTTCTCACACCCTCCAGAGCTAAATCCCCTGTTAATTAAACAGAAATTATTTCTGAAATAAATCACTTGGCACAAGAAACCCACTGTGGAATTTTTTGAAAGATGTTTGCGATAATTGAACATTCTGTGACTGGTGACATTTTAAACAACTCTTAAAATTCCAACCTGGGTTGATATTTAAAATAGACTCTTCAGTGGAAAGGCAGCGATCCCATTGAGCAAATAACATAAACCACGTCATCACACAAAAAGGGAGTGGGGGGAATCATTCAACACCAACAAAAAAACCCTGCTTCTGACTGTTTTCATATGGCAAGAGTCTTGAAAGTCCTTTGAAGATATGGGTTGGGGGGTAATTCTGCAGATGCTTGTGAAGGAAGATCTGATAAACTTGCAATACCTGCTAACTCTGTCCCGGGCTGGTGTGAGGGCGTGAGGTGGTCTTGCTGGATCATGGGCACGGGAATAAGAACAGAAAAGGATCATGAATTTTGACTGGTCTTTTAGGGTTTTGCTGTCAGTTGTGTGCCACCTTCCGCACCTTTCCTCGCGACCTGGCAATTTCAAGGGCAGTTTGCACAGTCAAGTGGAAGCCCGAGTATTTTGTCAGTGTCCCCAGGCCTTGGAGCGCTTGGGCTGACGGGAGCTTGCAGGGGTATTGCTGCACGCTTGCATGGACCTGCCTTATCCTGTGCCCACTGGCTTTGTAAAAAATACAAACAACAAAAAGATACCCCACCACCACCAAAAAAAGAAAACCCACCCAAAAACCCCTTCATGGTTCCTTTCTCCCAGCATATGTGGGGGAAATAAATATTTAGTCTTGCCTGCGTGCAGGAGGAGGGGAGGTGGGGGAATAGTGGCGCAGGAGGAAGAGAAACTGCGTATCTCGTGGGTGATGGGAGGCCTTTTTGGCCAGGTGGGAACACCTTGGTGCAATGCCTCTTCCAGGCTGGAGCAGGGGAGAGATTTGGGTGTCTTGCGACAGCCAAGTTGGGGATCAGGATGGGTGAATTGGCTTTTGCACGTCTCTCTTGTGACCGCGTTAACACTGAAGGGCTAAGTGGCAACGGCCGCAACTGGGAGGAGGCAGAGGAGAGCAGCCATCTGGCCTCTGCATTGAGAAGGCATTTCTGCTGAGAGTTTGCCCAGAGCTGGGTGGACCTCGGGACCCCTCTGGCCTGTCCTTCCCCTGCCCCGGTCTTGTGGGAGCTTCTGCAGCATTAGAGCGTGTCCTGGCTTGGCCTAAACCAGGCCAATTTTCCTTTCAGTGATTTTTACTTTCAGCTAAGTCTCTTCTAAGTAACTGCACTTTCTGAAACTAACTGCATGTTTTGCAGACAGTGTCTGCTTCCAGGACTGATAATGCTCAAAGTTTGTAGTTATCGCTGAGGCACTGGTAGGGATGTTATGCAGAAAGGCTCTTGCTGTACTTAGTCTTAGAGAAACCAAGGTCACTGCTGAATTCCTCACTGCTTACAAGTGAAGAGCCGAAGGGGGGTCGCAGCTGCAGGGAGGAGCGGACAGGGCAGGTGACCCAAGATTGACCAACGAAGGTATTCCATCCCATCCACGTCATTCTCAGTATGAAGCAGGGGGATCACGAGGGTCTCGCTCTCTTTCTGCTATGGCCGGTGTCCGAAGAGGACTCTGTCCGTTTTCCTGCTGCCCCCGATCCCGATCCGTGCATTCGTGAATCCAGCTCTCGACCGTCGCTAGGCCCAGCCTGGGCCTTCCCGGAGCCTGCCCTGCAGTGCCGGCGGGGACGTGGCCGACATCGGGGGAGCTTGAGTTTGGTTTTCTGTATATATTTGTATACATTTGATTTTTTTCTATTATTAATTATTATTATTATACTCTTTTTCATTATTATAGTTTATTAAAACTGTTTTAACTTTCCAACCCATAAGTCTCTCTCCGTTTTCCCTTTCCCTTTGAGGGCGGGGGGGTGTGGGTTAACAGAGTGCATCTGCCACAGGTTTAATAGCTGGCCCAGCTTTAAACCGGGACAGATTTATTGGTGCCCAACGTGGGGCCCGAGAGAAGCTCCGACAGGTTGCTCTGATAAGTTGAATCCCGGCTCCGGCGGGAGGAGACGCAGAGAGCTCAGCCGAGAGAGTATCAGATTTCTTCCTCTGAGATTTACGAGGGGTTGGAAATTAAAACAGATAGCTAAGATGGTAATGTCATTTTTGAACGCTGTGTTATCTCGTCTCTATAGGGCTTTTTTCAGAGTTAAGTGTAATAATACCTTACTTGCCTTATGCGCTGTTTGTTAGTGTTTACATGTGGTTTAGCAGTGGGCGCTGGTCGAAGTGTATCGTTTTGGTATGGGTTTTGATACTGATTTATGTCGTGATAAACTAGGTAGTTATTATTCCAATCTCTTATCTCTGTGACACAATGATGGGCAGCTTTAATCGCGAATCAGTAGCAGCGACTTCATCTGCGCACTCCGGGCATCCTTTAGCTGATTCTGTTAGTACCTTCCCCTTTTTTGCCAAGCTGATTCCGCTAGATTCTGCGAAATTTGGGTGGGGCATGTTTTTATTTTCAGGTGTCCTGAACGTGTTTCAGTTTCTGATATGGTATAAATGTCGGTGCAGGGACAGCTGTAGGTGTTATGCTGCCGCTACAGCCACTAAATCCACTCAAACCCCCGCATCGACCCGATCGGTACCAACCACCCCTGTAACCAGGAAGAAACACCAAAAGAAATCAGCTCGTGAAGAGAAGGATGATGACTCAGAGCCTTCTAAGGCAGAGCCATCATATGACCCAGATGAGGGCCCTTCTCAGGCAGAGTCAGGGCCTGACACAGATGAGGGTATCCTTGATCGTCTTTTTAAAGCAGACCTATCATACAAGAAAGGTCTTTCTAAAGCAGAACTATCACAGGAGGAGAACTGGGACATAGAGATAACCAACCACTCCTTATCCCTGAAGGACCTGCGAAATATAAGGAAAGACTTCAGTCGTTATGACGGTGAGCCAATTATTACCTGGTTACTCTGATGCTGGGATAATGGGGCGGATTGCATGCAATTAGACGGTAGAGAAGCCAGACAGTTGGGATCCCTGTCCAGAGACGGTGGTATTGATAAGGTGCTTGCAAGAAGGTCAAACACTATCAGTCTCTGGAGGCGACTCTTATCAGCTGTAAAGAGCAGGTATCCCTATAAAGATGATGTTATGAGCCACCTAAGCAACTGGATCACTATAGAAAAAGGTATTAACTACCTCAGAGAACTGGCTGTGCAAGAGATCATTTATAGACACCCACGGGACATTGTAGATCCTGTAAATCCTGATGAAGTGGAATGCAACCGATCCATGTTCCGGAAGGTTGTGCAGAGTGCTCCACCAACATATACCCATACATTGTCAATATTAGTATGGGGAGCGGATGCTACGGCACGACCTAGTGTGGGCGAAATGGCTAACTGTATGCAACAGTATGAAGATAGTATTTCTTCCCCACTGCAGGCCCGTGTCTCGGCTGTGGAAAAGTGACTAAGGAAGATAAGGACTCATTTAAACAACTGTCAGACAAACTGTCCAGGATTGAGAATAAACTTGACTCTCTACCTACACAGGTCCGCGTTGCAGCCGTTAGGAGAAAACACCCTCCTACAGGACCGGCTCGAAGGAAACGGAACACATCACGAGGTATCCTGTGGTTTGCCCTGCGTGGATATGGGGAGGACATGAGCAGATGGCGTGGACAACCTACCAGTACCCTACAGGTACGAGTACATGAGTTGCAAGCTAAAAGAAATGCCAGAGAGAATTTTCCTAGGAGGATGGCTGCTCCAGTTACCAATGAGCAGGACTCCAGTCATGGTAGATGGGCCTCAGATCCCTATTTCCCAAATGTGAATAGGGGAAATGAAGGTCCAGTCCCTGTGAGCAGCATGAATCCATTCCTTAATTAGGGGGGCCCTGCCTCCAGCCAGGTGGAGGAGAGGGACAACTGAGTTTATTGGACTGTGTGGATTTGATGGCCTGGCACATTAAAACCACAAAGGTATCGAGCCCTGGTAGACACTGGTGCTCAGTGCACCCTAATGCCATTGAATCATAAAGGGACAGAATCTATCAGTATTTTGGGAGTAACAGGGATCTCAAGCGTTATCTGTATTGGAGGCCGAAGTGAGCCTAACTAAAAGTGAATGGAAAAAGCACCCCATTGTGACTGGCCCAGATGCTCCGTGCATCTTTGGCATAGACTACCTTAAGAGAGGGTATTTTGAGGACCCAAAAGGATATAGATGGGCCTTTGGTATAGCAGCTGTAGAGACTGAGGACATTAAACAGCTGTCTACTTTGCCTGGCCTCTCAGAGGATCCTTCTGTTGTGGGGTTGCTGAAAGTTCAAGAACAACAGGTGCCAATTGCTACTACCACGGTGCACCAACGACAATATCGCACCAATCGAGACTCCCTGATCCCCATTCATAAACTGATTAGACAGTTAGAAAATCAAGGAGTGATTGGCAAGACTCGCTCACCCTTTCATAGTCCTATATGGCCAGTGCGAAAGTCTAGTGGAGAATGGAGATTAACTGTGGACTATCGTGGCCTAAATGAAGTTACGCCACCGCTGAGTGCTGCCATGCCAGACATGCTAGAACTTCAATACGAACTGGAGTCAAAGGCAGCCAAGTGGTATGCCACCATAGACGTTGTTAATGTGTTTTTCTCTATTCCTTTGGCACCAAAGTGCAGGCCACAGTTTGCTTTTACCTGGAGAGGTACCCAGTACACCTGGAATCGACTGCCTCAGGGGTGGAAACACAGTCCTGCGATTTGCCACGGACTGATCCAGACTGCACTAGAAAAGGGTGGAGCCCCAGAACATTTGCAATATATTGATGACATCATTGTATGGGGTGATACAGCAGCAGAAGTTTTTGACAAACGGGAGAAAATCATCCAAATTCTTCTGAAAGCTGGTTTTGCCATAAAAAGAGGCAGGGTCAAGGGACCTGCCCGGGAGATCCAGTTTTTAGGGATTAAATGGCAAGATGGGCGTTGCCGGATCCCGATAAAGGTGATCAACAAAATAACAGCTATGTCCCCACCAACTAACAAAAAGGAAACACAAGCCTTCTTAGGTGTTGTGGGTTTCTGGAGAATGCATATTCCAGATTACAGACAGATTGTACGCCCTCTTTATCAAGTGACCAGAAAGAAGAATGATTTTCAGTGGGGTCCTGAACAACACAGGCTTTTGAACAGATTAAACAAGAGATTGTGCATGCAATAGCCCTTGGACCAGTCCGTACAGGACAAGATGTTAAAAATGTGCTCTACACTGCAGCTGGGGACAATGGTCCTACCTGGAGCCTCTGGCAGAAAGTACCAGGGAAGACGCGAGGTCGACCCCTAGGATTTTGGAGTCGAGGATACAAGGGCTCCGAGGCCAATTACACTCCAACTGAAAAAGAAATATTGGCAGCATATGAAGGAGTTAGAGCTGCTTCAGAGGTAATTGGTACTGAAGCACAGCTTCTCCTGGCATCCCAATTACCAGTACTAGGCTGGATGTTCAAGGGTAAGGTTCCTACTACCCATCATGCAACAGATGCTACATGGAGTAAATGGATTGCATTAATTACACAGAGGGCTCGAATAGGAAACCCTAATCGCCCAGGAATCTTAGAAGTGATCATGGACTGGCCAGAAGGCAAAGACTTCGGAATGCCACCAGAAAAGGAGGTGACACGTGCTGAAGAAGCCTCACCATATAATGAACTACCAGAGGATGAGAAGCAGTATGTCCTGTTCACCGATGGATCCTGCCGTCTTGTAGAAAAGCATCGGAAGTGGAAAGCTGCTGTATGGAGTCCTATAAGACGAGTCACAGAAGCCACAGAAGGACAAGGTGAATTGAGTCAATTTGCAGAGGTAAAAGCCATCCAGCTGGCTTTAAACATTGCTGAACGAGAAAAGTGGCCAAGGCTGTATTTCTACACTGAATCGTGGATGGTAGCAAATGCTTTGTGGGGGTGGTTAAAGCAGTGGAAGCGAAGCAACTGGCAGCACAAAGGTAAACCTATTTGGGCTGCTGAACTGTGGCAAGATATTGCTGCTTGGCTGGAGAAACTAGTCGTGAAGGTACGTCATGTAGATGCTCACGTACCTAAAAGTCGGGCAACTGAGGAACATCGAAACAACCAACAAGCGGATCAGGCTGCTAAAGTGTTCCAAATAGATTTGGACGGGGAACATAAAGGTGAACTATTTTTAGCTCGGTGGGCTCATGACACTTCAGGTCATCAAGGGAGAGATGCAACATATAGATGGGCTCGTGACCGAGGGGTGGACTTAACCATGGACTCTATTGCACAGGCTATCCACGACTGTGAAACGTGTGCCGCAGTTAAGCAAGCCAAACGGTTAAAGCCTTTGTGGTATGGGGGGCGGTGGTTGAAATATAAATATGGGGAGGCCTGGCAAATTGACTACATCACACTCCCTCAAACCCGCCAGGGTAAACGTTATGTGCTTACCATGGTGGAGGCGACCACCGGATGGCTGGAAACATACTCTGTGCCCCATGCCACTGCCCGGAACACTATTCTGGGCCTCGAAAAGCAAATCTTGTGGCGACATGGCATGCCAGAGAGAACTGAGTCGGACAATGGGACTCATTTCAAAAACAGTCTCATAGATAACTGGGCCAAAGAGCATGGCATCGAATAGGTATATCATATCCCCTATCATGCACCAGCCTCTGGGAAAATTGAACGGTATAATGGGCTGTTAAAAACTACTCTGAAAGCAATGGGGGGTGGAACCTTTAAAAACTGGGATAAGCATTTGGCACAAGCTACCTGGTTAGTTAACACCAGGGGATCTATCAATCGAGCTGGCCCTGCTCAGTCAGACCTTCTACATACAGTAGAAGGAGATAAAGTCCCTGTGGTGCATGAAAGGAGTCTGTTGGGAAAAACTGTCTGGGTTCTTCCTGCTACGGGCAAAGGTAAACCCATTCGTGGGATTGCTTTTGCTCAAGGACCTGGATGTACTTGGTGGGTGATGCTGCAGGATGCTGAAGTCCGATGTGTCCCTGAAGGTGATCTAGTCCTGGGTGAGAATACTTAATTCTGAACTGTATGATGTTAATTGCTGCATAATACTAACAGTGTTGATAAGTGTCTTTCAGGTTGAAGCAGTGGTGATGAGACTGGAGCTAGCTGCAAGTGGTGTCCAGTAACCTCCTCGAGACTGACATCTTTAACCTGCAACCTGTGGGCACGAACTGTGACAAAGCTCATACCATGTCTCCTGCCCTGAGAGACTGCTAGCCAGATGGAAACCCACAATCCTGAACTAAATTAACTTAATGAACTTTTTGTATGGAGATGAATCATAAACTAATGTTATCTGTATATATTTTAAAATGAGAAGGTAGTGGTGATCTGAGTATGACGTGAATGGTATGGAATAAGGGGTGGAATGTCCTGGTTTGGCCTCAACCAGGCCAGTTTTCCTTTCAGTGATTTTTACTTTCAGCTAAGTCTCTTCTAAGTAACTACACTTTCTGAAACTAACTGCATGTTTTGCAGACAGCGTCTGCTTCCAGGGCTCATAATGCTCAAAGTTTAGTTATCGCTGAGGCACCGGTAGGGATGTTATGCAGAAAGGCTCTTGCTGTACTTAGTCTTAGAGAAACCAAGGTCACTGCTGAATTCCTCACTGCTTACGAGTGAAGAGCCGAAGGGGGGTCGCACCTGCAGGGAGGAGTGGACAGGGCAGGTGACCCAAAATTGACCAACGAAGGTATTCCATCCCATCCACGTCATTCATTGTATATATTTGATTATTTCTATTATTATTATTATACTCTTTTTCATTATTATAGTTTATTAAAACTGTTTTAACTTTCCAACCCATAAGTCTCTCTCCCATTTGCCTTTCCCTTCGCGGGGCGGGGAGGGGGTGGGTTAACAGAGAGCATCTGCCACAGGTTTAATAGCCGGCCCAGCCTTAAACCGTGACAGCTTTATTGGCGCCCAACGTGGGGCACAAACCCACGCCAATAAAGCTGGCCCAGCCTTAAACCATGACAACAACTCCCCTTGAGGCCAGAGCCCTGAGGACCTGTAACACCTGGCCACAGGAAAGGCAGTGGCAATAGCAGTATAGAAGGAGGAGAGTTTGAATGAGAGAGTGAAGCAGCTGACATAGCCCCGTCTGGGCCACTGTACAATGGTTTGGCAAGATAAACATGTTTATATGAGGAACATGGTTATAAGAGCTCTCAGATGAGGAAGACAAGAAAAAAAATCACTCAATAAAGGAAGCAGGTGAAGATCTACCTAATGATACCTATTGTGCATCTCTGGCTTTGGTAACATATGGCCCAGCTCCCATTACCTGCCTCATTTTGCATATCTGCAATTTCACAGCACTCTAACGTGCACTAATGGCATTAACAATAGTGATTTCTGGTATTAACATTATACTTTATATTAACTGTTGTTAATAAATTCTATTTATTTTTAAAATTGTACTTAGATTTGAGCAATATGAGCAACTGTGAGTTGCATTAAGGGAGAGCAGGCACTGATGAGGGATTTGGAGGAGAGGACTAACTTCCCCTGAAATTAATTTCTCCAGAAATTCAGATGCTCACTCTCCCTGGAAGACTTTATATGAAGCTGGAGAGCCACAGTACACAGAAGGAATACAAACACACAATGGCACTTTGAATTCAAAGGCCATTGACTTGAGTAAATACTCCACAAGAAACTTGGGATTCTTGTCATTAAATGAGACAAGTGTTTCTGTACCCAAATTTTATACTCTGAATTCATGAGGCAGAGTGGAAGCTTTCAGCAAAGGAGCCTGGCATTTGGCGATACTTCCTTGAGGTCTCCCTGGAGCTCTGTTCTGGAGGAATGTCAACTGTGTTCCTCTCTAGCATCTGATACACATATGAGGTTGAAGCAACAGCTGACTTCTCAATTAGCTTTGTTCACTGAATTCAGGCAATAATGCCTCTATTTTTAGCACTGAAAAAAAAATCTTTTCATCAGTCTCATTGCTTCAAAGCAAGCTGGATCTTGGATGCGTTCAAGCCGTTCTGGATTTCCAGTTTGTTAACTTGAAGAGGATTCTGTAAAGTGGGCATATTTCTAAAAAAAAAAACCAAAAAAATATTTCCAAAGCTAACACCCAGACACATTTTCTGCCTTACAAACATCAAAGACCCAAATAGTTTCCTCAATGCAACCTGTGGCTTCTATGTTATGCAACCCATAAACCAACCCAGAATATGGCAAACTCTGAATTCAAACAGGTTGAATAGCCACATGCAGAATCTAGACCTAGACAGTCTGCAAAGATTACTTTTCAGGGCAATATTTGAATGGCAAAAAAATTCTACCGTGGACATACCATCAGTTAAATATTCATTCTTGCTTCCTAATAAACTCGCCTTTTCTGCCAAGTGGAATAATGCAATGCCATCTACAAAGCATCACAGAGCACAGAAAGTGATAAAGTCTGTCCTGACTTCTATACAGTGCTAGCAGAAGAACAGAGAGCCCTTTGAGTTTTGTAAGAGTGTAAAAGCACTGTGTCCGACAGAATGACTCCTGGCAGAAATCAGAAATACCTACTGCATACTTACAAGTGGAGTCACTCTAAAGAACAGAAAGAGAGTATTCTCTGCCACAGCTTTTAGATTATCTACTACTGCTTGCCCTACACCTCAAAAACCCACTGGAAGCCAATCATGATGGCCAGATCTATGTCATTAGGGTTCATAGGTTGGTATATATTTAGTAAACACAGTTATTTGGAACTCCAGTGTGCCCTTTTGGTCTATTCCCATTCTCTTGGTATATATTTAGTAAACACAGTTATTTGGAACTCCAGTGTGCCCTTTTGGTCTATTCCCATTCTCTGGTAATGAAAATAGCAAGAGACAACAGTAGCCCCATTAGATTTTGGCTAGCATCAGAGAGGCTGTCCTGGCCAGCAAGGAGAGCATACTTCATTCTCCCAAACATATGGCAGCTCTCCTCCTTCATCTCGTTTGCTTCCAACAACTAATAGGGAAAGTAAAGCAGTCCCATCCTGCCCAATTTTTAGAAACTGAAAAGCCTTAGAAGTTTCATCAAAGAGAAAAAAGGAAAACAGAGAGGGGGAAGAGAGACAAAAAGATTTAAAATAAAAATAACTCGCGGAACAGATCAGATCTTTTTTCCAAGTTTCCAAGCTTCAAGTGTTGCCAGTGCAAGCAGTACTTCCCAGGCTCAAATTAAACACCATTGTCAATGGTCACCTCCTCTCACACGATCTCCTTGCCAGCTTGCAGCCAGATCAGCCTTAGAGACCCTGACAGCACTGGCAAGAGATACTGCGATCCGAAAGCCCATGTAGCTTGAGCATTTCTTTAAAAACAAGCATTCCCCATAAGAGTAGAAACTTAGTAGAGGGATGCAACTGCTGCTCCCCTTGCTTTGGCTGTTCTCTGAGTGAATCAATTGTACTCTTAAGCACATCACTTACATTTAGTATAGCCCAAATATATTAATAGTCTAATTGCCAGGAGTAATAAGAAACTACAGGAACAAGAAAGACCTCATCAGTTTTCATTTAAGCTCAGAGTTCCTGTCTTTTCACCTTCTCATCACAAAGAATACAGGAGAAAAAATAAGGAGGGAGGAAGAAAAAAAAACTGGGAAAGCAACAACCAGATTTTCTCAGCCAACCTCCTACCACAGCATGCAGGGACAGCTTTCCTACCAGCACTGGCACGTAACTTAAATCCATTACAGAGCAGTCTCATTAAAATGGATATGTCCTGAATGGACACCACAACTAGAAATTACTTATCAATTCAGGTATATAGAGCTCAGCACCAGATTCATCTGGGCTGATTAGATGAATGTATCATACTCTCAGCTGCCCCTCATTCGATGGATGCTATTATTTCAAGCCCTAACAAACCTGTCTTCCACAAGAATTTAGTACCTCCCCACTTTCACCAAGGAACACATTTACCCCTGAAATAAAGAAACACTGAAAAAAAGATGTTATAGGAAGAGTTTTTTCCAGTAGAGGGAACATAGTCTAGTGCATTCAAAACCTCTTGAAAAAGCAAATGTTTATTTTAGGTCTTCCTCTCTGTGGATCTTTGTCAGAAACCTTGTTACCTCTAGACAAGGTAAGGCTGAAGGCTTTGGAGGGAACATAATCGAAAAAATGACCTGCACTGTGGAGAGAAGAAACCCAAGAAATACTAATATTAAAGAAGGCCATCTGAGGAAAAGCAACAGATAGCACAGAGTTTGAAAGGCAATATTACTGCATGCACATAAGCCAGGCCAATATTTTGTAGCAGACACTATCCCAGCAGAGCTCACAAAGCTGATAATTCCTCATGCTACATCGCTCAGATCCAGGATCGTTACACTAATTTGGGGGGATGATATTATGAGGATAGTTATTAATTAAAATGAGGAACAGAGAAGTGGTCAGGGAACTAAGGAAGCTGTCTTGAAGAAAGATGGAAAATGACACGCCTTCAGCTTGGATAGGCAGCCACGGGGAAACTCCTAACAAGCCACTTATCTTTAAAGGCTAGAAATCCCAGAGACAGAGAACTTGTTACAGTCACTGAACAAGAGGAGGTACACAGCCAGGGACAGCTGAGAGGAACAGTGTTAACAAGCGTCAAGCAGACTGGAGCTTTCACCGCTCTCAACTAGGCAAAGAGGGTTGTGTCAATGGAGCACACGGAGGGAGGCTCAGTGTGCTGCAATATAGTGTTTAGGATGCTCTCATGGAGAATTAACAAAAAATGAAAGCCACACCGACATTGGAGTTAAAATAAGACAACTACAACCTGCACAGGCTACAAATCGGTAAAATGGATAAAAATAAATCCATGTCTGATTTATTCTCAACCACAAACCACATTTTTCAGATAGCTGAAATGAGGCAAATTCTACCCCAAGCTTAAAATGCAAAAAAGAGCTTTTGTTTTTGTTGTTGGGCACTTGCAATAGAAGCCAAGGAAAGAAAGATTTGTGACCAATTCTTAAACAATAACCTCAAAGACGGGATACTGCCACATGCTGCAAGTGTTCAAATAGCTTCCTTTCCATGAGGTGATGTGAAGTTCAGCCTCCCACCTCCCAAAACAAAGCCATCAGAGTTTTCTGGGGTACCTTCACCTCTCCTGATGATCATGTTCCATTTTGCAGGCCCTGCTTCAATACTCCAAGATCAAAAAGAAAACTTTACTTTAAACATCAGTGCTTAGAGAAGATGACTGACAGGCTGCATACCTGGTTTCATCTTTTTTTTCAGTCTTCTCAGAGAGGACATCTCCATGAAAGAATTCCAACTCCTTTCCACCATGGCCCAAGCTCACTTGGATTTCATCCTGCAAACAGAGGTAATAACAGTTATCATTTCAGCAGTCCACACAGGCCTGCTGTTGGCATAGAGCTCCCTCAGATCTGTCTTGCCCTAACTGTACTCAGACTGGTACCCACACTATTTACCCTCGCTTTGTTTACTAGTACTGTGATCCCCTTCCCAAATACTCCAATTAAAATACTTCCAGGCATGAGATTAGTCAGATGTGGAGCTCCCTACCACAGGAAGCAGCAACAGTCATCCTGCTTGAAGCTTGTAATACAAGACTGGACAAACACTGAACAGCTACTGGAGGGAAAAATCTTGCCTCTAGGAAAGATAACCATGTTGAACATCCCTCCAATACACTGCTGAAGATGGTGGTTGTGAGACCTTAACATACTTTCAGTTCAAGAATGAATTTTACACCGATCCTCTGGTTTCCTCAGTTGTGGATCTACTGTTCACATTATCTGTTGATTAAGCCAGGATGAGAACTATTATTTCTTCTTCATCTCTTTACATACACACACAGCATTAAGACAAATATCATGTTTCAGCCCTTTCCTTAGTTTCTACACTTTTTTACCACAGCAAGAAGGCCTAATTTTCCTCCAGCACATGGGGGTAAAAAAAATCTAAAGCTGTCACACTGAAGTTAATGGAATCGTACCCATATAAAACTGGTAAAGGTAAACTGAGTCCTGACTCAGGTTTTCAAGCTTAAATGAACTAGCAAAACGCTTACGCAAATGATAGGATATGGAATGTAGCAATAGCTGCCTCATCAGGACGCCATGTAGAGAAAACATGATGCTACAACCATGTACTTGACTACAACAGTAGAGGCAGCACTGGAATTACAATAATGACCTCCCAGAGCTATTGTGTCTTTAATTAAGTCTTTAAGAGTAGGCATTTGCCACTTAATCCTAACTCACTGTAACTACTGCAGCGTATCATCTCCATTTTCACAAAGAATTACTGGGTCATATTTCTGTCAGAAAGATGAAAGGGAATATTTTAGGTCAAATGGCATTTACAGAATGATCCGTATGAAGTAAGAGGGCCCACAGCTGTCCTTTTAACAGCACTTCAGACCAAGGAAATGCTTCTGTTCCCTTTCTTTCTCCTACTACTCTGCTTCCTCCCAGCATAAACTGGGAGAAAGCAGCAGGAGGGGCTACACAGAGCCAATATCACACCTGATTACACGGGTGATAAAGCTGTGACAACAGATTTTAACCTGAATACAGTGCACAGCAGCGGTGCCACAAACTAACAGTTTTCAAGTTTCACTTAACTCTTTACCCCTCGTCACAAACAAACCAGCATATTGTCCTTATTGGTGCCCACCAACCCTCACCACACAGTCTTTGGATGGGAGAGCTTTCCTGAGATCCCTTTCCATTCTCAAGTGTTTTGAGCTACATCAATAGTCAGTGCAAATGGGTATGGTCATGGTATTTTCAACATCATTAACAAACTGCTATTTAGGGGTATTTTTCTAATAATGGTTCTGCAAAAGTGAAGAATTCTTCCCAAAAATACGTGTGTGTGTGTATGCAGAAGTTTCTGTCTGTTGTCTGAATGGCACCACTATTAACTCGAACATAGAGACTGAGTAGCTCTGTCAGTTCTACTTTAACAGACTCACAGGCACCGGAGATGAGAACAATTTTCAGCTTGTTTATTCGAGGGATTCTTATTCTAACTATGGAAACCCGACTCGTCCCAATTTCCACATCTTTTCCATGTCTTCTTTGATACGGGTATTTTCACTCTGCTTTACTACTTGCCTACATCAACTCAAATACCACAGCCAAACAGTCTGATGAATGAGAATAATTAAATCAAAACTAGAAACTATGGAAATAGTAGGGGAATTCAAAAGTGATCAGTCTCGTGTGTACTTCTATACAAAAGACTCTTGACACTTTTTCTTGACATTGCACACCAGGGAAGAAATAAACACAAGAGGATCTTAACTTTTCCCCATAAACAAGGCAGGGGCTTTTAGTCAACAGTCAGCACTGGTTTAGCTCAAGAGCTCTTATTGCTGTAGTCTTTTCAAAAGCACCCGCATCCCAGTATCCTACCACACTGATGTCTTCTCTGAGCCTTCTATTAATTCTCCAAGCAAGTGTATTCAGTTACTTCCCTGTCTGGTCTGGAAAATACTGAAAATAATGCATTGCTTGTATTAAGATGCTACTTGAATGACTCCAGAAAAAAACAGCACTAAAAATCTTCTCCCTTGTCATCAGGAACGCTAACGTATCTTCTGCAAAGTCCTATTTTCTTATTGTCTTTCTGACCTTTGTCATGCTGCTGCTTTCCTTCTACAAGATTTTTCACGAGCCTGCAAAACACACACTGTTCACCTCACAAGACAGATGTCAACAGTCACCTGAAGCCTCTTCCTTTCTCCTTTCCCTTTCTTTCCTACCACTTGCTCAAGTGTTAAGATAGTATTGCCTTCCCAAGCTGATCTCCATAGTAATCCTCAGTTTCTAGAGCATGAGAGGAACTGATATTGAGTGGTTGTTTTCTACCACTTCAGGTGTAAGTAATACTACTATACCAGGTACACAGATGCAACCTCCTCAGCAACTTCTAATCTCCTGCCCACACACCATGCAAGTCTAGTGAGATAATCAAGGCTGACACTGGGAAAAAGAACACCCAATATTTTATTCATACTACAAACCAAATTTAGCACACACAAATGGAAAGACTTCTATCGATAAATACCTTTTACATCATGGACAAACTACCTGGAGAAAGATAGTTAAAGGAAAGATGTTTCGCTTGAGGAGAAGCACTCTCTTTGGAAGTAATTTAAGCTCTAACATGTCAGAAAGGGTCTACAAGATTGGCCTATAACCAGCACTGCCTGGTGGGGTACCACACACACAAAAAGTACTTTATTAAAAACTGCGTTCCTACTAGCAGTGTTGTAAACAAGGTCTTTTCTCTTGTGACTCAATTGAGGATGAGGAAGAAAATGACAATACTTTTTTTTTAATTCTTTGGATTTCAGCTAACCAAAGGAAAACAAAGATCAAAAGAGCTTCCAATACTTCTGCTCAGTACAAGAAGTCCACCAAAACGATCTCATTTTTGATTAACCCCTTCTTATGAGCAGCTAATTGTTAAATTAAAACACTTTCTCAAAAAGCTCAAAGGAAAAATACTCCAACTTCCCAAATGAAAGGTATCACTTCAACATTTCAGAATGCTTCTCCTCGTGTTTTCCTCGTGTGTGTGATAGACACATCTTCAATTACTTCCCTAAGGTGAGAGAAAGGAGTTCAGCCTCAATGAACCAGCCCTCTTGCCAACACTTTTGCGTACCACCCTTAACCAGACCCTTCTCTCCTGGCTTGATGGGAAAAGGTCACTGGCCTTTTACCTGGAGAAGACGGCCCCTGCAAACTCCAACCATCTTTTCGTTTCATTTGACACCAGCCTCTGCTCTGCTGGTACAAGACAAGCCCCTCTGAATGCCTGATCACACATGTCTCTACTACAGCTTGACAGGCTCGCAGTGTGAAGGATGCGTTGGAGTTTATTCCATTTGGAAAAGAACATCTTTAACTGCTCAAATTGTATCTTTCTCTCTCTAGAAGATGTGCTAAGTAATTGCAAGTTCTTCTTGACAATTAGAATCACATCCCAAGACTTGCCATTGATTTCAGCAAGCTTTAGATCAAGCACATGTTTACCAAATGAGAGTGTCTGGGTTTGATTTGTTCAAGGAAATTAGGTTGAGTCCATAAATGCTACAATATTCTCAGGCAGCAGCACAACATGACCTACAAACTCTCATCATTTCACAACTCAAGCAGGTTTCCCCACACACATAGAATTGCTCCCTTTTTAAAATTTGATTACATCACACAAAAATAGTTTACTGATAAAATTCTTATTTCTACACAAGACAGATTTTTTTAATTCCACTAAGCTGAATCATTCTCTCAGATACTACTTCTGGGTAGGCTCTGAAACAGTTTATTTTAAAGTCATCCCAGGAGTGTGAAATAGGTATCTTTACAGAGATTTCCAAAATTCTATTCTCTCAAAGCCTGTGTATCCCAACACATAACCTTATATTCCCTAGGAACAGGAGGAGTCAACGAACTCATCTCTTTTTTTTTAAAAAAAAAAAGACTTTTTTCTCTTATTTTGGACAGAAATCCCTTTCATGCACTGAAAATCTGGCCAGCTTTAGGCATGCAAAACACCGACAGGGATTCAGTAGGTCAAACCTTTCTGATGACAGAATCTATCTCAAAGACAAAAGTAAAGCAAAAGTCCAATTAAGTATATGAGTAGTAACAAGAAATGAACAGGTACATTCAGCTGCAAGCTCAGAGACTACAAAAAAAAGAAGCTTTAAGAAAAGGCAGAAAAACCTGTGGACAGGCAAGTCTGAAGAGCAGACTGAAGGGGATGGGATAATAGTCTGCCAATGCAAACAAGGCTGTTGCCAGCAGGAAGGGGCTAATCTGTCCTCCTCCTCCTCTGTGGCAAACGGGTCAAGAAGTTATATGCTTAGCTTGCCACAGAGAAGACTCAGGGGAAGACAGGAAGGGTAGAGAACCTGAAGCTTTCTAATGGTGAGGAAACTGAAGCGTGGGAACAGATTGCTGCTGCCTGCAACGGCAGAGGCTCCACCAGTGGTGGCCTTTGAGGACACGGCTTTCTCCAGAGCAGCACCAGCTGAGTTGATCCTGCCTCAGGGGAGAACAGCATATATAATACCCAGATTCTTCTTAACTACTTAAGGTGGGAGCAGGATCTCACTTGCCAGAGATTTTTGCTACTGATTTTAAATGCATGAGGGTTTCTTTCTCTTTGTAAACTTTCCATTGATGAGTAAATATGGCCTAAGGAGGTGCATTTCTGCTGAAGAGAATGCAAAACCTGTGGTTACAATGCCTTGTGAAAGCCATGCAGCTCACCAGTGACAGCAGAAAAGGTGGGGAATGGTTCCCCACCCCCAGCATCAGATGTTGTACATTGTTATATACAGAACTACTCTTGTTGAGTCTGAAGTGAGCCAACGGGAAAGAAGACAGAAGCAGGTACTGATATTACACCAGAACATACTGTCAACTGCTAGAGCCAACTTACCCTCACCAAAGCTGCCAATTATTCCCAAATCACTGATACATTTTTTTTTTTAATCCCAGAGAATGATCTTCTGCTGGAGGCTTTTTCACACCCATGACTCTGAAGTATCCCTGGTGGCATGTTGGCTAATTAAGAGCAAAATCCATCTCTTGATGAAATAATGCTGCCACTGAAAAAATTTCTACAGTTAGGAAAAATGCTTAATCAGGCTAGAAGGAGCAGCATCCTAACACTTGCACTAAGCACAGGAAAGAGGTTTACAGCTAGCAATTAACAATGAGGAAAAGGACAGTGATTTAAAGCATATTGCCATGATATTTTGATCAAACGAAATGAGTTTGCTAGGCTCAGCGGCTGCATACGCTTATTGGCATTTAATGTTTGGATAGCAACACATCAGGCACTGAGTATAAGGAGGTGCCGAATTTAATAAGTCATTTTGACACTGGTGTGAAACGAGCAAATCAGCATTCTGAGGAACGTGTTCACACTCTGAGCAGACAGACAGACATCCTAAGCGTGTGTGGTGAATCAATCAACAAAAAAAACAAATAGGGGAGGCAGGAAAGAGGGAGAAATAAGTGAAAGCCAGGAGAAGACACAGGCAGCAATACTCTGATGAAAAACTAGTTCTGTCCTGTCTCCTGCTTTGGCTGCTTGGTGTCAACAAGGCAGATTTCTTTTCACTAAGGCTGAGATACACTGCAGAGCTTCGACGGCACAAACTCATGTATTATTTAAGCCCTACATGGATTATCTCAAATGAACTAAAATTAATGTCATGGAAACCTTTCAGGACTTTTTATTGCTTTAGCAGCAAGGCGAAATTCCTGCCACGTGCACAGTTAATCAGAACTTGTTCTTTAGCACAACAAGGCTGGCTCCGCACACATACCTTGAGAGCCTCTCAGATACATTTCTCCCCGAAGCCCAAGGGAGTTGTGCCTGTGTGAGCAAACTAAGTCTCTGGCTTTTCATGACTTTCAAAGAATATACAGTGGTTTTGATCCTAGCTCCTCTGCACATTGGCTGCTCGCTCCATCCCTCACCTTCCAAACCTCTTTATATTCTCTTTACTCCAGGGTATGTCTGTAGTGCAGAGGTACCCCAGTTAGCTATAAAACTCACCAGCTCAGGTGCTGTTGGAGATAAGGTTATGTGGAGCTGGGTCAGCTGCCCTGGCTTACTGCTAATGGCCTTGATCAACATACAATGGCTGTCCACAAACTGAAACAAAATGGAACAGAAAAGTGATTCTATAAATTTTATCCCCATGAAACCAGGACACCTCTCATCCTGTCACTACATGCCCCTGTAAAAAGTCCCTCTCCAGCTTTCCTGGAGGCCCCCTCAGGTACTGCAAGGCTGCTCTAAGGTCTCCCTGGAGCCTTCTCTTCCCCAGACTGAACAGCCCCAACTCTCTCAGCCTATCTTCATAGGAGAAGTGCTCCAGCCCTCTGATCATCTACCTGGCCCTCCTCTGGGCTCACTCCCACCAAACATGGTTATAAAACCAGCTTTACTTGAACTCGTCAGTTTTCTCAGCTGTGTGGTGCTGAGCTGCTGGCCAGGGTTAAACCACAACCACCTGGAAGCAAAAGAGTTACTTATCCACAGTGACAGCGCTCATCCTTCCTCCTCCCTCACAGTGCAGCATCCCCTCTATCGCACCAGGACACACGACAGCCTCAGCACTCCGGCTGCTGTTGGAAAAGCTCCAAAAGCTTTTTGGGCGAGCTGAGGCATTTATCCCACCCAGCATGGAAGTGAACCTCTCCCACTGCCAGCAGTTAGGCGGGGTCTGAGGAAACTGCCTGACAACCAGCGTACAAGGAGGATGGCTGCAGGGGACAGCAGGCTGCATAAGGACCTGTAGCCCTTCCTGGACACCATGCCCTGCCTACCTCTTGCCCTCGCTCTGACCTCATGCTGCTGCTCCCAGCACATACCCAAAACTCACCAGGACATGGGCCTGGGCAGCCTGCTCCAGCTGAGCCTGCTTGAGCAGAGGGCTTGGACCACATGACCTCCACACGTCCCTTCCAACCTCCACCCTCCTGTGTCACTCTGGGCTTTGCTTTCCCTCTTAAAGCACCTCAACTCAGCCCTCATGCCTGCTGGAAAGGATAGTGGAACAAGGGATGATCCCAAACTCCTCCCCGAGGATTCATCCCAAAACAACACCTCCCCACTCCACAACAGCCTATGGCAGACAAAATCAGAACAAAGAAACCAGCATTTTATTGTGGACTTCAACGGTGGAGGGGGGCCCAGGAGTCACACTGGTTCAGCTGGTGAAAACTGGTTCAGCACCTGCAACAACAGAGTCAGAAAGCTCTGAGAAATGCATCAAGTTAGGAAGAGGCAGGATTTTGTTCCCCTTTCTTTGGAGAACACCCTTTATGAGGAATTGTTCAGGGCCCAGAAGAGAGAGCTATGGCTGGCATTGGCTACGGGATGGCTCTGGCACCTTGTCCCCATGGGTAATGCCCTCAGAGACCTGTGCGTGCGCAGAGATGCACAGTGCCCCTGTGCCACGCAGCAGGGCTCCATGGGGAGCCCCGGGGGAGCTGCCATGGAGTTCTCTCCTAACCATGCACAGCACCAGCCCTTGCCGTCCCTTGCCAGTGAGCTGGACTCCCTTAGAGCAGCATTGAGAATGGAGCGAGATGGGCAGCAAAGCCTGGTACACACCTGGGCTTCCTGTCCCTCTGCGCCTTCCTGCATCTTCTCCCTGCTCCATTCCCCAAAGCTCTTCCTCTCTTTGTCCTCTTCTTTCTCCACGTCGCTTTCACTCTTCTCTCCTGAGGCTTCTTCTTTTCTCTTCCACTGTCTTCTCTTTTCCTTGTCCTTGGGAAAGCCTGCAAACCTTCCCATCCCACAGTGGTGTTAAGGAAAGCCACCACCCACTGGAGTCTCTTCTGAGTTCAGCCCCAGCGAGCTCATGTTACCTTCTGTCCTCCGAGAGCCTCGCCAGCTCTTCTGGGTGCCCCAGGGACTCTGCCACGCTCTCAGGATGCATGGAGGCAAAGCTGGAGGTGCCTACAACAGAAATGTTGGAGTTGGCAGGTGGCAAGAGACCACCTGGAGCTCTAAGTGACTCTTTGTCTGCCAAATTGCTACCTCAGCTCTCCAGAGGAGGTCCCTTTGGCTGCTTTGCATCAGCCACATTTCGTACAGTCCCCTCGCCCCCCCAAAATAGACTTGGTGAAGCTCTAATGAAAGTGACCTGAGCAAAACCCCTCTGGGGTTGACAGCTCCTCCCCTCTGTCTCTTTGTAAGCATGTTGGGGACATTCTGTTTCATTAAGCACGTGCCTAGTGCATTGGAGAAACCACTTCTCCACTTTTCCTCACTATGTATCATCCCGGCGGGTGGAGCAGTAACCCAGACACACACCAGCTCTAGGGCCAGGGAGAGGCACAGCAGCCACTTGGCCTCATCACAAACTCCCCTCCTCCTCCACCAGACACGCTGTCACGGTGCTTGGGGACCTGACATATCTCTCCCACCGCATCTCCCCCAGCATCTTGGTCGACACTGAGTAGAGAGGGGGGTGCCTGCGGCAAGGCTTCTGCCTCATGCTCGCTGATGTCAGCTCTATCTTCAGGGGCACTTGGCTCTTCCAAACGCACATCTAGAAAGAAAAAGCACGCGCAGCAAAGTGACTTCTTGGCAGTAAAAAACAGCTCAAGCAAAACCCACATGAAGCCCCACACCACTGATGCTTTCAGCCCTCTGATGCCCTGTCTGCAGGCTTCAGCTCACCTTGCACAGCAAACCTTTCCTGCCCCGAGAGCCAGTGGCCAAACAGAGGCCACGGGACAAGAGGGGCTGAGAAGACAACACCCAATGCCCAGGCCCACCAGAAACCACGCTGATGGTTCTGCTGTCCCCAGCCCCAGCCTGTGACAACCCTCAGGCCCTCCTCTTACCTCTGGATGTCTCCGCGGAAGCTGGGCACTCCTCAACTGCTGGGCTGCAAAGATCTCTTGCCTCCTCCTCCTCAAAGAGTTCCCTGCAGTTCTCAATCAGGAACTCCACCAGCACCTTCACCTGCACACATCAAAGCCTTGCTCTCAACCCAGCTGCTGGAAAATGGACCAAGCAGCCTCTCCCATTCCTCAAGGGAGGAGGCAGCCAGACACCTCTGAGCAGCCAAGCTCTGATGGGCCGGCAAGGCTACAGCCAGCTGCTCAATACAGCATTACCTTCTCAGTGGCCTCCAGCATGGCCTCAAAGGGAAGAAGGTCCTCGTTGGGTGGGCTCAGCAAGTTTGGCTCAACGCAGATGGCCAGATTGCTGCAGCTCATCCTGCTGGTGGCTGTGTTGTGGCCAATGTGCTGCAGGAGGGACAGCAGCTGCTTCAGGAGGAGGAGGTTGGACACTGGCAACTTCTCAGCCACCCTGAGGGAACAGCAACACAAGGTTAACAAAGCACATGTTGCCCATGGCCATCTCCCAGGCTTGCCCAGGGCAGGCGGGAGCCAGCGGCTGCCTTGCGCAGCTTCCCAGGTGCTCCTAGCCAGCGCTCAGGGCTCCTGCTCAATGGGCAGGCTGCTGCCCACACTTACGCTTTCAGCTCTTCCATCTTCTCTTCCTTGCTGGGCCTCTCCATCGCTGCCATCCACTCCTCGTACAGGTTGTTCACGAGGAGCTTGGCAGGGATGCTTCGCAGGAAGTCCTGCAATGCCAAGGGCTCCAGATGAGCCTCTCAACACCCCAGCCCAGCCAGGAGCTCCTCCAGCTACAGGTCAGGCACGCTCACCTTCAGGATGACGGCCAGCAGCAGTGCAGGCTGGCTGCGCAGCTCGACGTCCGTCCCACGGTCCAGGGCCTCCCGCAGCTCCCGAAGCTTGGTCCCGGTCACAGCTAGGCGGAAGATCCCCTCCGTCGATGGTCCTTCCTGCTGCAGGACAGACAGCAGCTCCTGCAGGAGAGGCAGGAGGACAGTTGCTTGGCTGAGGAGCTGCCGCCTTCCAACAGCGCTGGCCAGAGCGCTGCCCCAGCCCTGGCTCCTTGCTGGGGGTGAAGAGCCCAATCCCCCATCCCCAGAGCTCCTGGGGACACCCACTGCCTCTGTGGAGCACTCAGAGGGAGGGCTGGGGACCCCCTGTCCAGGCTGGCTCACCTGGATGGGCCGGGGCAGTGTGCCCTCCTCCCCACAGAGGAGGGCTGCCAGGGGCTGCCCAAAGAGTGCCCTGCTGCTGCCGGAGCCCGCCTGCCCTGGCGCCGGGGCAGTGGCCGGGCTCCGCCGCACAGCAAAGGACCAGGGCAGCCCCCTCCTCCTCCTCCTGCTGCTGCTCCCTCGTGCTGCAAAGGAAAACAGAGGAAGAACCTGTCAATGGAGATGGCCAGGCCAGCGCTCCCGGAGCCTGCCCTGCCCTGCCTGCAGCATGGTACTGAGCGGTGTGGCAGGACGGGCAGGGAGCCGACAGCTGGAACCGAGGCTCAGGCTCAGCAGCTCCGGCTCAGAGACTCCGGAGAGCCGGCGTGCCACCGGGACAGCCTGTACCAGCCCCTGTCCCCTCCTCCAAGCCGTGGGCAGCAGCAAAGGCTCCGAGTCCCCACAGAACCACGTCCAGTGGCCGCTGCCCAGCGGTGTGTCCTTGCTCCTCCAGCTGATGTCCTCCCTTGGGCTGCCCAACCTGCATGGTGAGACTCAAGGGACAAGTGAGCACAGCTCAACCGCTTGCAGGAGGCTGCCTTTCCTTCCTTTTTTTAAGTTATAGAATGGTTTGGGTTGGAAGGGACCTTAAAGATCATCTAGTTCCAACCGCACTGCCACAGGCAGGGACACCTTCCACTAGACTAGGTTGCTCAAAGCCCCATCCAACCTGGCCTTCAACACTGCCAGGGAGGGGGCATCCACAGCTTCTCTGGACAACCTGGGCCAGTGTCTCACCACCCTCACTGTCAAGAATTTCTTCCTACTGTCTATTCTAAATCTCCCCTCTTTCAGTTTAAAACCATGGCCCCTTGTCTCCATTCTTTAGCCCACACCCAGGGCTAAACAATAAGCACTTGTTCTATCACCCAGCCTCCCCTCCCCTACTGAGAAAGGGAATTGGGAAAAGGAGGGACACTCATGGGCTGAAATCTAAACAGATCTAATAAAAGAAGAAAACCAATGTCGATACTACCACAAAAGACACAAAATTATACTGAGCCCATAGAGTGGTGGCAAGTCCCTCCAGGGATAGTAAGCATTGAGAACAGAAGAGAAGGAGTGAGAAGAGAGCAGAGCAAAGAGCCCCCCATCCCCAGCAAGCTTTGCCCTGAATAATTCATAATGCTGACATCAAGTCACCACTTGCCAGGAAAATCGTACTGGTCACTCACCATCACATGAGACGGGCCCGACTCCAAACAGCGCAGATTCAACCACTGCTGAAAATGGCATGTATTCATAAGCTTTTCCCAACTGACTGCCTGTTTCCCAGCCATGAGGGTTTTGGTAGTTCGCCCTCCAGCCTTGCTAACAGCACTCAACTGAACATAACAACATCTCTTCTGAGCATGCTGGGGCACTAGCAGACACTGCAAAGGCAGGTCTGCCCCTGAGGGCTTGCTCAGAGCTCTTAGAAAGGCTGACCTTGGCTAACATGGGCCTTGGGTCAAACTCCACTCCCTCATATCAGGCTACAACAGCCAGCAGTGGGGCGAGGAACCACGATGTGGACTCACCCACTAGATCTTACACCACTGATCACAGTTGGTTTACCCTTAATTTATGTTCAAGGTCTCTCCAACCTAACTGAGCCCTGTCGTCTCATTCTGAAATGTTGGCTGTGGATTTTGTCTTCTTGTTCACAATCACATTTTGGTCTTGATTGATGAGTTATTGAACTCTCATGGAGCGCTTTCACTCCCTTCTGTCACAGTGTAGCACTGTACCACATGAATACATTTTCCTCTCAGAGTTTTAGGAAAGGGCTTCTGCAGGATGCCAACTTACACTCCCTCAGGCTTTAAACTATCCATTCTTTCAGTGCTAGAATGCCAGCACCCTGGGGGCAATATGGACAGTCCCTGGAAAGGACTAGCAAGAGGATCTGGAACTTGCTTTTATTTCTACATGTTACACATTTTTGGTAAATGCCCTCTACACTTTGGCAGAAATACTGAACTACTAGAGAGCAGAAACAAATTCCTGTAGCTTCATTCTAATAGTAGCCAAGGCTGTGTTGGCAGGCCAGGTAGTTCCTGTCACCTTTAAATGGATTAATTCTGCTGTTTGGAGACACATGCAAGTGAGTCTTGGCAGAACAGGAGTCAAGATTTCAGAGCGGTTGTCCTATAATAGTAGTTTAGCTTAAAGAATTACAGGTGTTCCAGATGTGGGCCACCATGTTCAAACTGGTATTCTTAATACCAATTCCCAGACTGCTCAGGACTTGTAGCTCCACCTTTCTTCAAGAGTTGTGATTAGTTGACTTCACTGGAAACCTGAGCTTTTGTCCCAGTCAAGCTCCCTTTTCCATTTCTTCCCCCTAGAAGAGATAAATTTGTTTCTACCTATTTTAACCTATTCTATTTCTTACTCTTTTCTCCCAGAAGAATGTTGGCTGTTTCTAGCCTGCAGTTTTTTGGAGGAACAGAAACCTTAGTTTCAGGCCAAAAAAAGCAGGTAAGTCAGTTTGCAGCTGTTATGGCAGGAAGCCATTTTTCTTCTGTGAACAGTGAAAGGGCAGTCTCCACAAAAGCGCAGGATGTTCTGGACGCTGCCACCAAACCGCCCACCGTGTCAGAGCCAGCCTAGCTAAGCAAGCACAGTAGTCTTGGCCAAGTGCACTAGCAGGCCTAACTACCCCTAGAAGAGACAGGTTTGGTATTGAGTGCCTCAAGGCTGCCCTTTGCTTGCAATACAGGCTATTGCCTTTGATACTTTGCTCCCAGGTAAGTGCCCAAATACTTCTGGGAATTGAGGAGTCCCCTGCAAATTTGCAATGTCAGAAGTATGAGTGACAAAGGACATGCTATTGCTCAGCGCTTCCCATTTTTCGGCTCAAGGGATCTCAAAGGCCGTGGACTTTTAGCAGAGACCATGCTGAGCTCACCATGCACTACTTGGGACCCATGGAAAAGACTCCCACAAATATTCATGGATGTGAAACAGAGCCACTAATAAGTGTTGGTAGGTGAGTCCTATTACTCACACTAAAGGAGCTTAACTACTTCTAAAAGAGAGGAAAGAAACTACACTCCTAAGTATTATTTTAAATAACTCCAGTGCTCTAAATAAGTGCACCAAATATCTATTGAAGTGTCAGATTCAGAATGACTCTGCTCTTGGTAAATGAAGGCTTCAGTTTTCCTGGTAGCAAGATGGAGATCTGGTGCATAGAGATGAAAAACTTTTCTCTCATTAATTTCAACGGGTCTGCCTAGAGACCCAAATCTTAAACACATGCTTATGTACTTGATTGAACACAGAAAGGACTTAAGCACATGTTTAAGTGTTTTGGTGAGTGTTGCCATATGAATTTCAACATGGATTTACAGATCTATGGCTTGACTGACAGACTCAACCCTTTCAAACATAGATTATCTAATTAGCGCCTGAAGGGAAAGGCCTAGATATAGAACATTTGTCTTTTAGCACACAACTCACACAGCATTTCATGATGTCTTGCCACTTATTAATTGCATTCAGTTTGAATATAAACACTGTCACATGATCCTTAATCGAGAATTGGCTGAAATACCATAAATAAAGGATTACAAGCAGAGAGTGGGGAGGATGTGTCTCAGGGGATGCCATGGGGAATTGTGGTTGTGGCCAGTCTTGTCCTCCAATGATAAGGAAAACAGGATTAAAAACAGGCCAGAGTTTGCAGATGGCAGAAAACAGACATGAGAGGAGCTAGGAAAACAGAGTACCAGAAGTGTTTGAAACTTGGTGGAAAGAAAGAAAGGAAGACATTTCTATCTTCTTCCTCTCAGCTGGAACAGAGACAATATTCTTGACACCTTCTGTCCAAGAGTTTAAAAAAACCCCACAGATGATCCAAAATATGCACAGAGCAATAGCAGAGACAGTATCACAGTATCACACAGAGCAGTAACATTGAGATACTGTGTCCAGGAAGAAAGGCAGAGGAAGGTGTCTGTAAAACTACCATATCTTCTAAAAAAACCCTAGCAGCAGGAATTGCACCAGTATAAATCCCCTTCCTGCCTCCCCTCTGTCTGCCAACCTTCTTCCCCGAGGGTGTTCCAGCTTTGCCATCTCCAGCTCTATGGACTACGCACTTCAGTCATCCCAACTCTTGTTACAGGCTGGGACTTGTGACAGAGGCAAGATGAACTACTTTTCCTAGCTTGTCTTGACATCTGGGAAATTCCTTCCTTGCTCAAGCAATCAGAGCCTGGGACCAGGATGTGACTGCCGCTAAGAGTCACTGGAAGAAGTAGATGACACAGAAGCACTCCTGGGTTTTAGAATCTCCTACAGGCATGTATGACTTCCCATGTGTTCATAAGAGCATGGAAGCTCCTAAGGGACTGCAGGACAAGAGCCTAAGCTTGCACTGGAAACTAAGAGAAGGACTGCAAACTCTGGTACCCTCTTTCAGGATGAAATACGCTCTACCCTTCAGCTAAAAGGATGCAAAATGCTGGAGCCTGCATTCTGTATTTGTAGAGCTGCAAGAAGTTAGCCCAAAGGCATTCTTTCACATTAGTTTGGCATTTGCTAAAAGCCACTGCAGTTGCATTTATAGCACATCATTTTTCAGATGACCAGAAGACTTACTTTCATCTGACGGTCAATTAGTTCATTTATCATTCGGACTTTTCCTTTAAGTAAAAGTGTTCTCTCATAACTTTCATGCCATTGTAAATTTTTACCATGTGGGGGAATCAAGTAAAATTCATCAGAGCTTTCAATCAATGGGAGATATATATATCTAGAGAGAGAGAGAGAGCAAGATGAAGGAAGTGCAGCAATGGTATTAAATTTCAGAACAAAATCATTTATTCTGCCTAACAATGAAGCTGCTATCTAGAAACAAGACTGATTATTCATAATACTACCCACTGCTATTACCAGAACTCTTTACGGCCCCTGATAAGCTTTTATCCAACATGTTTAACATGTCAAAGTCAATTTGCTTTTCCACGTGTATATTTCATAATGTTACTTAAGTATATAACCAGACACCCAAGGATTAAACAGAGTATACATTTGTTTGTATTTATTTAATATTGCCCTAGCTCTTGACAACTTTAAAAGACAGCGGCGGCAGCAGCGAAAGCGGCGGCAGCGACTTGAGGTTAGTGCGGGGGCGAGGGCGACATCGGGCTTAACCGGGCGGTTTTTTGTACTCTGGGCCCCCCCTAAGCCCCCCGCGAGCATCAGCCCCGAGCTGCTTCCTCCTGACCCCGGACCCGGAGGTTCCCGGCAACGAATCAGGAGAGGAGGGGGCGTAGCCAGAGGCACCGCGGGCGATTTAAACGCTCCACCCCCTGTTATCGGGTGATAAAGAGCCTCCTGGAGGACAGAGACTAGTCCCTGCCCAGAAGGGAGAGGGAGAGGGAGAGGGAGAGGGAGAGGGAGAGGGAGAGGGAGAGGGAGAGGGAGAGGGAGAGGGAGAGGGAGAGGGAGAGGGAGAGGGAGACTCAGCAGTGCCTGTGTGAATCAGCAGTGACTGGGTGTGTCCCAGGGCAGGAGAGGCTGCAGTTGTTTGCAGCTCGTTGGGGAGGGCACTGACTCCCTCCCAGTGCACAAGGCGAGGAAGGTGCCAAGGAGCTGTGAACCAGGGGTGGCACCAACAGGTATTTCCCAGTTCAGTGGAAGAACAATGGTATCTACCCGGTGGAAGAAGACCAAAATGGATGTGGGAACCCAGACAGAGCTCCCACGGAAGGAGGCGATGGTGCAGGTTGCGGGCTGCAGGGAATGCTACACCGTCTCTGTGGTGTCAGGGGGCTGTGTGCGCTGTGAGCAAGTAGATGATCTGCTTGGCCGAGCAGCACAGCTGCAAAGCCAGGTTGAAAGGCTTCAAGCCGAAGTAGAAAGGCTTAGGAGCATTCGGGAGGCTGAAATGGAGATAGACTGGTGGAGCCAGGCTCTGCCCTCCCTGCAACAAAAATGGGAGCACCTGCCGGAGAGCTCCCAGGATCGAGGGACACCTGTACTCTGCCCCTCTCAGGTGGAAAACAATAACCTAGAGGAGAGGAGTGAGTGGAGGCAAGTCTATGGCCATGGCAAAAGGCGAGTGCCCTCCTTGCCTACCTTGCCTCCACAGGTGCCTCTGAGCAATAGATATGAAGCCCTAGTGGAATACAGCCGGTCCAATGGGGATGTGGTGGAGAGGCAACCTATATCAGAGGTCCCACCACAGTCAGAAAAACCTGACGGGCGTATAGCTACCTCCTCCACAAGGAAGAAGAGAAGAGTTTTAGTGGTTGGAGACTCCTTCCTAAAGGGATCTGAGGGCCCAATATGCAGAGCTGACCCCCATCACAGGGAGGTCTGCAGCCTGCCTGGAGCCCGAATCAGGGATATCACCAGGCAACTCCCCAACCTGGTGAAGGCCACAGACTACTACCCCCTGCTGATCTTCCAGACAGGTGGGGAAGAAGCTGCATCCCGTAGTCTGAGGGGGATGAAGAAAGACTACAAGGCCCTAGGACGGTTGGTGAAAGAGTCTGGGGCACAAGTTGTTTTCTCCTCCCTCCTTCCATTTTCAGGTGATGACGTGGGATGGAACAGTAGGATTCTCTCTATTAACGCCTGGCTACGAGACTGGTGCTACAGGCAGGGCTTTGGGTTCTTTGATAATGGCTGGTTTTATAAGACACCAGGCGTGACAGTGATACATGGGAAAGGTTTATGTCGTAGGGGCAAAAGGGTTCTGGACAGGAATTAGCAGGGCTCATTCGGAGAGCTTTAAACTAGATTCGAAGGGGGATGGGGTGGTAGCTGGGCTTGCACCACTGGGGCAACGCTCTAGTGTTGAGGTAGACCAGGAGGCCTCCCATCCCCCTGGGGTGAAATCAGGGGGTAAATCTGGGATGAAATCGGTGTGCCCAGCTCGCTTCCTGAAATGCCTGTACACCAATGCACGCAGCATGGGGAATAAGCAGGAGGAGTTAGAAATCCGTGTTCGGTCGGGGGGCTATGATCTAGTGGCAATTACAGAGACTTGGTGGGATGCCTCGCATGACTGGAATGTGGTAATGGATGGCTATGTCCTGTTCAGGAAAGACAGGCCACTAAGGAGAGGTGGTGGAGTTGCTCTTTATGTGAGTGAGCAGCTAGAATGTATTGAGTTCTGTCCCGAGGCGGATCAGGAGCAAGTTGAGAGTTTGTGGGTGCGAATCAAGGGGCAGGCTGGCAGGGGTGATACTGTTGTGGGTGTCTATTACAGGCCACTGTATCGGGATGAGGAGGGTGATGAGGCCTTCTACAGGCAGCTGAGAGCAGTCTCGCAATTACAGGGCCTGGTTGTTGTGGGGGATTTCAACTACCCTGATATTTGCTGGGAGGCCTACTCAGCCAGCCATCCTCAGTCCAGGAGGTTCCTCCAGTGCGTTGATGATAACTTTCTGATGCAAATGGTGGATGAGCCAACTAGGAGAGGAGCGCTGCTGGATCTTATCCTCACTAACAAGGAGGGTCTGGTTGAAGAGGTGAAGGTTGAGGGCAGCCTTGGTTGTAGTGACCATGAGATGGTAGAGTTCAGGATCTCATGTGGCAGGAACAGAATAGCTAGCAGAATCACAACCCTGAACTTCAGTAGGGCCAACTTTGGCCTTTTCAAGCAATTGCTAGGGGAAATCCCATGGGACAGGGTACTAGAAGGTAAGGGGGCCCAAGATAGTTGGTTAGCATTCAAGGACTGCTTCTTCCGAGCTCAAGATCAGAGCATCCCAACAGGTAGGAAGTCAAGGAAGGGTACCAGGAGACCTGCATGGTTGAACAGGGAGTTGTCCGCAATGAAGACGACTCCAAGAAGCCCGAACGCCGCCGGCTGAAGACCACGCGCCTGAAGGAGTACACCATCAAGTCCCACTCCAGCATGCCGCCCAACAACACGTACAACACGTACATCGGTGGGTTTGCCCACCGTTTGCTGGGCAAACTCAAGTGGAAGAAGAGGGTGTACAGATCATGGAAGGAGGGGCTGGCCACTTGGGAGGAATATAAGTCTGTTGTCAGAGGATGTAGGGAGGCAACTAGGAAAGCTAAGGCCTCCTTGGAATTAAACCTTGCAAGAGAGGTCAAGGACAACGGAAAGGGCTTCTTCAAATACATTGCAGGTAAAGCCAACACTAGAGGCAATGTAGGCCCACTGATGAATGAGGTGGGGGTCCTGGAGACAGAGGATAAAAAGAAGGCGGAGTTACTGAATGCCTTCTTTGCCTCTGTCTATACTGTTGGAGGCTGTCCTGAGGAGCCCCGGACCCCTGAGGCCTCAGAAGAAGTCAGGATAGAGGAGGAATCTGTCTTGGTTGATGAGGGCTGGGTCAGGGACCAATTAAGCAATCTGGACGTCCATAAATCCATGGGCCCTGATGGGATGCATCCGCGGGTGCTGAGGGAGCTGGCGGAAGTCATTGCTAGGCCACTCTCCATCATCTTTGCTAAGTCGTGGGCAACGGGAGAGGTGCCTGAGGACTGGAGGAAAGCGAATGTCACTCCAGTCTTCAAAAAGGGCAAGAAGGAGGACCCGGGTAACTATAGACCGGTCAGCCTCACCTCCATCCCCGGAAAGGTGATGGAGCAACTTGTTCTTGGTGCTGTCTCTAGGCACATCAAGGACAGGGGGATCATTAGGGGCACTCAGCATGGCTTCACCAACGGGAAGTCTTGCTCAACCAACTTGATAGCCTTTTATGAGGATGTTACCTGGTGGATAGATGATGGTAAAGCTGTGGATGTGGTCTATCTCGATTTCAGTAAAGCGTTTGACACGGTCTCCCACAGCATCCTCGCAGCTAAACTGGGGAAGTGTGGTCTGGATGATCGGGTAGTGAGGTGGATTGTGAACTGGCTGAAGGAAAGAAGCCAGAGAGTAGTGGTCAGTGGGACAGAGTCCAGTTGGAGGTCTGTGTCTAGCGGAGTCCCGCAAGGGTCAGTTCTGGGACCAGTTCTATTCAATATATTCATTAATGACTTGGATGAGGGATTAGAGTGCGCTGTCAGCAAGTTCGCTGATGACACAAAGCTGGGAGGAGTGGCTGACACATCAGAAGGCTGCGCAGCCATTCAGAGGGACCTGGACAGGCTGGAGAGTTGGGCAGGGAGAAATTTAATGAAATATAACAAGGGCAAGCGTAGAGTCCTGCATCTGGGCAAGAACAACCCCATGTACCAGTACAAGTTGGGGGCAGAGCTGTTGGAGAGCAGTGTAGGGGAAAGGGACCTGGGGGTCCTAGTGGACAACAGGATGACCATGAGCCAGCAGTGTGCCCTTGTGGCCAAGAAGGCCAATGGCATCCTGGGGTGTATTAGAAGGGGTGTGGTCAGCAGGTCAAGAGAGGTTCTCCTCCCCCTCTACTCTGCCCTGGTGAGGCCGCATCTGGAGTATTGTGTCCAGTTCTGGGCCCCTCAGTTCAAGAAGGACAGGGAACTGTTAGAGAGAGTCCAGCGCAGAGCCACGAAGATGATTAAGGGAGTGGAACATCTCCCTTATGAGGAGAGGCTGAGGGAGCTGGGTCTCTTTAGCTTGGAGGAGACTGAGGGGTGACCTCATTAATGTTTATAAATATGTAAAGGGCAAGTGTCAAGAGGATGGAGCCAGGCTCTTCTCAGTGACATCCACTGACAGGACAAGGGGCAATGGGTGCAAGCTGGAACACAGGAGGTTCCACTTAAATTTGAGGAAAAACTTCTTTACACTGAGGGTGACTGAACACTGGAACAGGCTGCCCAGAGAGGTTGTGGAGTCTCCTTCTCTGGAGACATTCAAAACCCGCCTGGACGCGTTCCTGTGTGATATGGTCTAGGCAGTCCTGCCCCGGCAGGGGGATTGGACTAGATGATCTTTCGAGGTCCCTTCCAATCCCTAACATTCTGTGATTCTGTGATTCTGTGAACACACATCTTAGAAAAAACATAACTTTTCATGGCAGCTCTTTTCCAAAAGAAACCTCAGTTATTTCTAAGCAGCTTAATGGTAGAGGGTTACTATTTTAAAGTAAGAAAAAACATTGTGTGAATATATACCTTTATAGTTACATATTGCAATATTCAGTATCATTTACATAGCCAGAGTAACAAAGGACAAGGATATCTCCCCTAACAAACGCCCAGCAATGGCGAACTCCAGGTAACATGAGAAATAATGGGTACGTCGGGGAGCACACAGCAGACAAACTGACCACACAGATTCAGCGCTGATCCATCAGGCCTCCTGACCCCTACAACAGCACCAGTCTCAAGCCAGCTCCTGCAAGTACTGACAACGCACTGTCCAGCTGGGGCTACAGTGCCTCAAGTAAAGCGACAGTACATAGACACAGACGAGGTCCAGCGCCGTCAATCCTGAACCAGACTGAAAAGCCACACTGACACAGGGACAGGCTGTCTGTGCCTGTGCTCCCACTTCTAGAGGCACCACATCTATCAGCTGACTGCTCAAGGGCTGCTTAAGAGCAATGCCATCACTACTGGCGTCAAGCTGCTCCCGAAAGACATAGAACAATTCTCACTTACTCCTGCACCTGAGCCAACACACCCTATGTCTCTGCATAGATCAAGCTCAGGTCACCCCACATCCATAGCCCAGCTATAACCCACAACCCAGACAGCCACTCACAGAACCCTGACAACATCCTGCACAGAGCTTCATTTGCCCAAGGAGCACCACACCTTCACCCGGAGCACCTGCGAGGATAATACCCACTGCTTCCTCCTCACAGCCCCCCTGCCCACCACCAAGCCCATCCTCATCAGCTCCCAACACAGCCAGGGCAGTTAACAGCACATCACTCACCCTTTAGAGAGCAGCTTCTGCCGCCTAGGAACCTCAAGGTCCTGCTGCACCTCAAACACAGGGTCCCATCTTCAGAACCCTCCTTCCCACAAAGGCACAGCTCTCCCACTCCACTCCAACTCAGTATTTTTTCATAGCTCAGCCTCCTCATGCTGCATAGGAGTCTTAGGCTCACTGAGTGCATTTTAATGCTCCTCTGCCTGCTGAGAGTGGGAATGTGCCTCCCCACACACACAAATACTCAACAACTTCACATAGACTCTGCAGGACAGAGAAACTGTCTTGTCCCCAATGGGGAAACTGAGGCAAGCAGCTTGAGCATCACCTCTGCTGACTGTCAGCACCAAACCTGTGCCTCTCTTACATGAGCACAGTAAGTCAGGAGTAGCTCTGTAGGCCATAAGCAGATCAGCTCCTCACACACAAAAAGCCTGTCTGAAGTGCCCAGCACCAATGAGCTCTGAAGCTCATTTCCACACAGTACTAGCAGGGCTCCCTTTTGTATGAAGCACCTTCACAGCCAAAATTGAAAGCCTGATGAAAGCTTATTATCCATGAAATGCAGACTTACCAAAAAAAATACAAAAGCCCTTGGCATTTTGAATTTAGCTTCCCTTGGAGCATCCCTGCTAGCTTAATGGAAACACACATAAGCCTGCAAACACTGATGTACAGGTTAAGAACAGCCAGCTGAAACCTAGGGCCCAGTTTTCATCCTTTTCACATTTCTGAAATAAGCCCATTTGGGGCCAGGATGTTCCTCTGCTTTTATATCACCAAAATCATGACCAAAATCTAAAATATTCCTGGTAAAATACTTCTGGAACATTCAGCTTTAAAATACATGTATTCCTCCTTCACACTGGACACCGCATGTATCTGACGGCACAAGAGAATGACAAAATGCAATGTTTTTCTGTGTTCACTTGTGTTCTTCTGAATAAATACAGAAAATACTGAAGATTTTCCCCTAAGTTACTTTGGAAAAGCTCCTGCAGTCATTCTTGCAGTCTACTGAGCGATTCCTCCAATAAATGCAACACCCAGAAAGATCGAGTTCGTGTCACAGAGACACATCCTTACAGCTGAGAATCATTTTCAGGCTTTGAATCCAGCTAAAAGGAGATGCGTTGGCAAATGCAGATGACGCATTACTATCTCCTTTTAAAGGAGGTCTGACCAGCACACATGATGAACTCTGAGACCCTTACACCATATAAATAAATAGCCATGGGTTCTTTTAATTATTATTTGGGGCATTAGGCAAGCTTTTTCAGTTTAAGATTTAAACGAAAGAGACCACACTTCTTCCCTTTTACAGCGCACACCTTGGACAGCGCTGACAACAATTACAATGGGGTAAAAAGGCTTCCCAAATACCTTGGCATTCTCTGGATGACCACTGAACTTTAAGAACAATTTCAATTAATTAAGACAGGAAAATACCAGCATCATAACAACAGTGCTATTTTACTAGCAGGATACTGGGGGAAAAAAAGGAGGATTCGTCTGTTGGCCAGCAATAAAAATCAGAATAACTGCAAGTAGCCTTGGGGCTAGGTTCTGCTCTTATTTACACCATCCAGGTAATTCCATTTATTGCAGTGGGATTACTTCAGGCAGATATTGTGCTCATGCAGCTGTTAAACACCTCGTGAAGAATAGAGTCCTTCAAGGAGAATTTGGCTCTGTGCATTTACGCTTTCTATCAGGCACATACCCCTAAGGGGTTAAAATGAAATCTTAAATAAATAAAGTAAAATAAAAATAGGGACTTCTGGCTCAGGTTTTCGCTCTGCCCTCCTGCACAAGGTTCCAACTGATTTACCAAGTTAGTGTTGTGCCTGGGAGGCACAGGAAAGTATGAGGGGTAAAGAGCTCATTTCTTCATTACTAATTCCTGTTGTCATTAGTTGGAGTCAAGACCAAGGTGATTCAGAGTGAAGATGTCAGAAAAAAAGATTAAATAGCTTGAACAGGCAATAACAGCACATTGGCTGGCTATTGCAGCTGGATTACAGGTGGTAGTTCTTCCTCCCAAAGAATGGCTGGCATAGGAAACAATTTTCAGGGTGAAACATGGGATGCTGCTCAGGAGAATACAAGAAGATACAGTCGTGGAATGAATTCTCCATTGCAACAACCCTAAAGGAAGATATCCTCCCAGAAGGATGACGATAGACTCTATATTTTCACATGCCCTTATGTTTCACAGAATCACAGAATGGTTTGGGTTGGAAGGGACCTTAAAGATCATCTAGTTCCAACCCCCCTGCCACAGGCAGAGACACCTTCCACTAGACCAGGTTGCTCAAAGCCCCATCCAACCTGGCCTTCAACACTGCCAGGGAAGGGACATCCACAGCTTCTCTGGGCAACCTGGGCCAGTGTCTCACCACTCTCACTGTCAAGAATTTCTTCCTAATATCTAATCTAAATCTCCCCTCTTTCAGCTTAAAACTGTTACCTCTTGTCCTATCACCACCTGCCCTTGTAAAATCTTTTCCCCTTTGTTATTATGTTGAAGTTGAAGGGGGGAAAGGAAAAGCAGATTTTCCTTCTTCCCCTGCACCTCCCAGATTTTCAGGCTGGCTGCACCCAGTATAACATGTTCCCTTATGCTCCCTTATGTTTCTTAGTCACTGTGGAAGAAGTGTCAGCTGAGGATGAATGTATTGCTGGAAGGTAAGCGAGTGATACGGCTGGAGATCTACCCCCTGCAAAGGGTCTTTCTGTGAGGCTGCACATGAAGATGTCTTTGGTTGAGGCCAGTGCACCAGGAAACGTTCGTGCACATCAGTAGTTCAAAATGGTGTGATCAGGAATAACAATAGAAATTCACTCACTGCCACTAGCTCGGGCAGTAGGGTCTTCATCTAGGTGGCTGTTTTCTCCTGACCTTTCTCAGTTGTGGCCCACTGGTAGAGCATATTAAAACACATGGACTGCCTCCACCAGATCCCTTCAGCTCCTAAGTAGGTTCTTGTGACCTCATCACAGTAAACTAGGAAACAAATGATCTGCAATATAAAATGACTTCCAACCAAACTGATTCAATTTCACAGGTCTTTAAGGACCAAATGCTTAAGGACATGGTTTCAAGAGAATGTATGCAGATGCTTTTAATTAGACAGAGAAAGAAGTGTTTTGCTGAATGAGAAGCTAACGTGCAGCTGTGAAAGAGAATGGTTGGCTTGTTAAGTGTAAGATTTCTCACATACCTGGAATAATACACCTGCTTAAGTTTAAGAGCAGTAACTGTTTTGTACCTACACTTCCCACTGAAGGCCAGGCAACCAAGTACGTCTTTTTTGTCTGCACTGAAGTTGCAGGAAAGTCTCAGGCAAACACCTCAGCAGAGAGAAAACAGTGTGTTCCATTGCACAATGTGGATGACGTTTTTCTTTACTAACCACTGCAGGTTGATGGCATGGTATCGGCACAGCAAAGTTGTCTGTACTTGGTGACTAATTCACCTTTGGAGGATATTGTTCCTACAGCTGATAACAGACTCAGACAGGAGTCCTGCCCCTGAAATCATTTCCCATCAATCTCAATCACTCTGAAAGGCTCAGCCACCAAGGGTTCCCAGGTCAGCTGGCACACAAATGTCCAGACCCTGCCAATATTTTGTGATCCGCTTACTGTAAACACACAGCTAATGAATGTTCATTCCCTTGATGATCCTTTTGGAAAGTGGAGACATGTCTAAGAGTGTTTAAGAGGTATGTAGTACTCCAAAAACCTGATAAATATTCTGACATATCTTAAAACAGAAGCACCAGTGCCTTCAGCTGAATAAATGATGCTAATGTTGTAGAAAGACATGAGTTATCTCAAGAGCCTATTAATGTCATTACCACCGAACATCACAGTTGTTAAATATTCTGACCCCATAGCTTGGGGAAGGACAGGAACAAGACTAATGCAGATGAAAATTGTTAGTTGTTAAGGAAACCTTTGCATAATTGTGATGGTGGTTTTGTGTCAGTCTGTGGATTACGTAGGTCCACCATCAGCAATGGCCATTGCTAACCCATAATGTCCACTTAGCAGGATGTGAGACTGTGCAGCTCTTCCAGCAAATAGGATGCCCTGACTGGGAGAAATGCTGACCTGCAAGTGAAAACGAGATGTGCCAGGGCTGCTGCCCACTTTCCCACTGAGCAAAGCTAGAACTCAGGAAGGCGGTATCAGTAGCCTACAGGAATACTTGAATCCTATTTGTTGTGATGCCCAGAGAGACCGCTCTTCTAAATAGCTGGGCACAAGATAAAAATGGTTGTATAAATGCACTCGTGCACACAGACAGGCATGCACTTAAACAGAAAGTTGAAAATTATGTTTTAACAACAGCAGAGTATTACATTAGTAAAATACAGATTCTCCTGATTGTCAGGGTCCTATACTTACTTGCAAGTATCCTTGGTGATCAAAGTAACATGGCTAGACATAAAAGACAAATCTAAAGAATATATCTGTTAGGTCTCATTGCGCAGGTTTTTTCCCCCCAAACCACACATGCGCCTTCCAGCCCTTCCCGGAGAAGGTGCTGGAACACTCCTTATTGGGTTGGGGGTGTGGAAATCCATTTTCCTACTGCGTATGCAGACCCCAACTCCAGCAGACCAGGGCAGCATGGCCGCCAGTCTCCCTGTCGCGACGCAGGCGGCGAACTCATCTGCGAATAGCCAAACTAATTGCAAGAACTAAAAAAGGGACAGAATGTGGCTGGCGCTGGCAGCTGCAATTATGATTTTGATCGCACTCTTCCTTTTAGGTATTACTTTAATCATTATTGGAATACTTAACCTTCTGGCTTTTTATGGTTATGATTTATCCTGTAGTTGTCATTGGCCTTGTCTTTGCAATCGTAGACAATCACCTCCTTCTTCTGATCGCCCAGAGCCATAAACCTCCAACATGGCATGGGATACGCTTCTATTCTCTTTCCATTGTTGAGATATTGTTAAGTTTCTGTTCACTTTAGATTGTCGTTCTTTAGATTGTGTCACGGTTTAAAGCTGGGCTGGCTATTAAACCTGTGGCAGATGCTCTCTGTTAACCCTCCCCCCACAAAGGGAAAGGGAAAGGGAAAAGGGAGAGAGACTTCCGGGTTGGAAAGTTAAAACAGTTTTAATAAACTATAATAATGAAAAAGAGTATAATAATAATAATAGAAATAATCAAATATATACAAATATATACACATATATATACAAAACCAAGATCGAGCTCCCTGAAGTCAGCCACGTCCCCGCCGGCACTGCAGGGCAGGCTCCGGGAAGGCCCAGGCTGGGCCTAGCGACGGTCGAGAGCTGGATTCACGAAAGCACGGATCGGGATCGGGGGCAGCAGGAAAACGGACAGAGTCCTCTTCGGACACCGGCCATAGCAGAAAGAGAGCGAGACCCTCGTGGTCCTCCCGCTTCATACTGAGAATGACGTGGATGGGATGGAATACCTTCGTTGGTCAATCTTGGGTCACCTGCCCTGTCTGCTCCTCCCTGCAGGTGCGACCCCCCTTCGGCTCTTCACTTGTAAACAGTGAGGAATTCAGCAGTGACCTTGGTTTCTCTAAGACTAAGTACAGCAAGAGCCTTTCTGCATAACATCCCTACCAGTGCCTCAGCGATAACTACAAACTTTGAGCGTTATCAGCCCCGGAAGCAGACACTGTCTGCAAAACATGCAGTTAGTTTCAGAAAGTGTAGTTACTTAGAAGAGACTTAGCTGAAAGTAAAAATCACTGAAAGGAAAATTGGCCTGGTTGAGGCCAAACCAGGACATTCCACCCCTTATTCCATACCATTCACGTCATACTCAGATCACCACTACCTTTTCATTTTAAAATATATACAGATAACATTAGTTTATGATTCATCTCTATACAAAAAGGTTCATCAAGTTCATTTAGTTCAGGATTGTGGGTTTCCATCTGGCTAGGAGTCTCCCAGGGTAGGAGAGATGGTATGAGCTTTGTCACAGTTCGTGCCCACGGGTTGCAGGTTAAAGATGTCAGTCTCGAGGAGGTTACTGGACGCCACTTGCAGCTAGCTCCAGTCTCATCACCACTGCTTCAACCTGAAAGACACTTATCAACACTGTTAGTATTATGCAGCAATTAACATCATACAGTTCAGAATTAAGTATTCTCACCCAGGATTAGATCACCTTCAGGGACACATCGGACTTCAGCATCCTGCAGCATCACCCACCAAGTACATCCAGGTCCTTGAGCAAAAGCAATCCCACGAATGGGTTTACCTTTGCCCGTAGCAGGAAGAACCCAGACAGTTTTTCCCAACAGACTCCTTTCATGCACCACAGGGACTTTATCCCCTTCTACTGTATGTAAAAGGTCTGACTGAGCAGGGCCAGCTCGATTGATAGATCCCCTGGTGTTAACTAACCAGGTAGCTTGTGCCAAATGCTTATCCCAGTTTTTAAAGGTTCCACCCCCCATTGCTTTCAGAGTAGTTTTTAACAGCCCATTATACCGTTCAATTTTCCCAGAGGCTGGTGCATGATAGGGGATATGATATACCTATTCGATGCCATGCTCTTTGGCCCAGTTATCTATGAGACTGTTTTTGAAATGAGTCCCATTGTCCGACTCAGTTCTCTCTGGCATGCCATGTCGCCACAATATTTGCTTTTCGAGGCCCAGAATAGTGTTCTGGGCAGTGGCATGGGGCACAGAGTATGTTTCCAGCCATCCGGTGGTCGCCTCCACCATGGTAAGATTGTTAAGATATTGTTAAGATAATTACTATGTACATATCAAGACGGTGGATGAAGCTGTCCACCCTCAATGTAAGCGTGTCCAGTTTTATTTGTTGTGTGGAACAATATTAAGTTTGCTTTATTGTTAAAATAAAAATTTCTGTATAAGGGCTGCCACATTTTTCAATACTAACTTTCATGAGAGAGATGAATAATATGTTTGCCTACAACTTTCTGTTTGAAAAAGCAATAAGCATATTTTAAACTAATGTCTGAAGGCTAATTTTGTTTGAATTTATTTCTGTCTGACAAATTGCCAATTGACATATTTAAGTTGTTAAACGATGAAACAAAGAGGCATTGCCTTTGTGTAGTATTCTTCTCCTGCCTTCCAAGTGCCCAGTGGATTAAGCACATTCTGTTTTAATATGTTATGTGGTGGTGTAATGTTGTTGTTCTTATTGTGTATTGTCACTGTTAATACTATAGAACTAGTACCTACCTCATCACCGGGTGGCATTGAACACGCCAACCGAACGCATCCATTGTACAAATGGTTTGAATTTGTTGATTGTTTACAATTTTAGGATTATAGCCAACTGACTATAAAAAGTTGTATGTTAAATGCTCTTTTCCTACTTTACTATCCTTTTCTTCTCCCACCACCACGGGATCCTGAAGACAGCGACCTGAGACGACGTAAACTCTATCGGGTAAATTGCGTTCTTCAAACACACAGAATAAAACGAATGCCACCGCCGCGTCCACCTTTGCCTCCACCTGTCCCACTCAGCACCTCTCTGTCATCTTCCTGGAGCACACTAAGCCTTCACTTGACATTCAGGTCCAAAATGTCACAGAGGTTTTTCGTGACATGCAGAGGCTGGCTGGCGGCATGCTCCTTTAGCCTGGAGCCCATCTCTTGGTAGAGGCTCTTTGCAAGCCTGGCAACCACAGCCTTGACATTGCCGCTTCGGACAGGCAGGACCCTGTTTCCCAGGAAGAACCAGAGCACGGGCAGGGCGTAGCGCTTGATGGCTTTGGGTTTCCGGGGATAAACAGATGCCACGAGCGCTGCAGGCCAAGAGAGACAAGCTTCTTACCAACCTTAATGAAAACAAGTACCTACCTTTCTTTTTGGTTCTTGGAAGCCTTTTCTGGCTAATATCAGCAAGCACAAAGAACTCGATGATCCATAAACAGGCAACAGTGGCTGATCATCCACTGAACAGAACAACCAACCTCTGAGGGCCTTAATTTCTCCAAATCAGAGGCTTTGGATCCGTGATAGACTTAGTAAAGTGAATCATACACATTTTGTAAATCATTTCGCTGTCTGCTTCTGCATTACAAATGGCAAAAACTGTCAAATCGCTGTTTATTTCCATCAAGTAGTTGCCTAAACCAGCTGCTGAAGATTTTGAAGTGCAGCTGAGAGAGGTAATTGGAAGATTTCTAATAAAAAGGATGATTACTTTTTTGTGACCTTTGATGAAAAATGCCAAAAGTCTAAGCTGGCAGTTCCCTTTGCTCAGTGGCACACAGCAAACGGCAGTATTATACCACACTTCAAAGCTCCAGCCCACAAAAGGTGTGTGCTGCTTGATAGTTTTATTGGAAACACCAGAGACTAACTGATGTCTTTGGCAGAATGGTCTAATTTGAGCTTTTTTTCCTCCTCATACTTGCTGGCTTCTAATGAACAGCTGTTTCAAACTTCAAGATGTCTTAGATAATTACCCAGACCCCACTGCCATGGCATTTGAGCATCTCACAACTTTAATGGCATTTACCCTCACAATGTTCCCTGAAATAGGGAAAATCTTACACAGGGGGCTGACATTTAACCAAAAAACAAGCGTTCCCACTCATTCTCCCTGAAGTCTGTTCTCGGCTCATTTGTGGAACTGAACTATATTAAATGCAAACAAAAATTTGCTACCAATAGGCTCCTTGCGTGGCAGATTTTGCTGAGAGATCAAAATCTGAAATGGTCTGGAGACAGACTTCTTACTTTCTGTTCAGTGGAAATGTTATGCAGTAACCATTTATTATTCTGTAGTGGAAGGACCTTCATTTCCTCTACGCTGTTAATCTAGCATCAGTCATCTACAATTAAACAGCTCCTGAAAGTACCTAAAACCAATTCTGGTAAGCAGGAAAAGGGTTATGGTACCTATTTTAAAATGGGAGTCAATCTGAGTATAAATGCTCAGAGCTCAGAGCCCGATGTCGTATCTGCAATACAGGCAGGGAGCCTCGGTGCGTTGGGCTGAACTGCCCGCTTCTGCCCATCTGCCCCCAAATCCTGCCTTGCACAAAATCCTTGCCTGTAATACGTGTGTTGAGTTTTCCCCTACGCTATGACCCTCAGGCTCTGCAGGATTCAGCCTCAAAAGTTTCCAAGAGGAAAACAAGAATCCTGTGATGACAAAACAAAGTGACCCTCAGAAATACCAGTTGCCACATTTTTTCTAAAGGATGGTCGTTCGCTGTAGAAAAGGGACCTCTTACAGTCCTCCATGACCTTCACTGTGCTGTCCTTCAAAGAGAGGAGCCAGCCAAGGGTATTTTTAGCCCCTCTCCTTCCTGGAGGCAGGTCCTGAGATGCCCCAGTTAGAGCCCAGCGCTGCAGCCCGAGCGCCGTCCTCATCTCACATGCTGCACACCTCTGCAGCAGCCAGGCAAACCCCTGCCAAATACACCTAGTTTGGGTATTTTGCAGGAGGGACAAGCTCAGGACCTTCTGGTGTTTGATGAGCTACTGTCTATTGAGAGGCATTCCCTCTAAATATTCCCTCTGAAGACTTTGTGACTTAGAAGTGGAGATTAGCTGAAGCAGGTGGTACCTGAGATATGTTCTGTGACATCCAGCAGAGCTTGGCCGCTGAGGAAACACACTCGCTGGGCAAACGCTTGGAGCAGCAAGGTGTTATCTGAAAGAGAAACATTTATTTCTGCTTGCTCTTCTGCGGTTATAAGGAAAAACAAAGAAAATGGGGGAGGGGAAAGGGCAGGGGTAGCTGCATTTTGTCAAATAAAGTAAATTCCTGGCAGTTTCTGAGTCCTTTTCTTCTTCTTTCCTTCCAGCTTACCTGGAAGGATTTTAAATTCAAAAAGAAAAGCTCTCATTTCACATTTGTGAATCCAAAGGTGACTGCTGTACAAGGAGCCCTGTTAAACATTTTGCATCAGGGCCCTCAAAATTTAAATCACATGTGAGAAGTGAAAAGGTTTCATGTCCCGGAGCTTTGCGGAAGTGACCTCCTCCCTCCTCTAAGGCAAAGGGTGAGAAGGCTCAAAAGTCCACGCATCCACTCACACTTTAAAGACAAGCTCATGTTAAATCTTTAAGTTTCCTGTTGGGATCTACGGACAAGACCCCAAGTTACTCTTACAAGAGAGAATTACTGCTCATTACCAACATCATCCGCTCTTGGGGGCTCTTGTAACATCTCTGAAATCAGATCTTGGCAGAGAGACTGGAAAACAAACTCATTTCCCAATACTTGACTGTCACGTATAGTTTAGTTTTTCCTGTGCTGCCTGTTGTTGCTTTGGGGTCTTATTTTAATTTATAAACTGTTGCCTGGATTGGTCTGCAAGCCTCCAGTCTGACCGCTTTGATCAGCCAAGCAAAGCTTTTCTTGCAGGCAGAATGCGCATGGGATGCGCTACGATACCTCGCGGTGTCACCAGGAGCGGCACCGATAAAGCAGGCAACCTGCTGCTTTGTGAATGACTACAAAGCCAAATCCCAAAGTGGTTTTAAGTAGCACTGTGCTATTAAGTGCTCCTTTTTGCATGAGGCTGTCCCTAATGATGTTCTTGCAAGCGTGCAGTAAAGAACTGATCCTGCTATGCTAATTAAACTTCTGCTTTGGTAATTACACTCTTCTCATTCACCTTGTCAAACAGACACTTCACTTTTTGCCTCACACTCTTGCAGTATTGGCAGACACTGTTTCACACTTGCTGTTCCTCCCCAGAGAGTTACCTTACAGCTTCTGCTTTGAAAAAAAGCCCTGAGATCTGCAGATCTTGAAGGAGCACAAAATGTTAATTAATCGTTAATATCGTTAATATGAGCAAAAGAAGAATCTGCTTCTCCGCGCTCTCATTTTCACTGCGTTCCCCTCTTTGCTACGTTAACACCTACAGGGGAAATTTCCCATCCTCACTTGCAGAGGGCTGGTTCCTCTGGGAGCTACTCGGGCTGCTGGCTTGACTCCATGCCCTGGTGTCAGGCAGTGGCCATCTGAAGGGCATCTCTTTCATGACAGAGGACAGGGTAGGACAGATGTCAGAGGAGAGCAAGATCTATGTCCCGGTTCCACTGCAGTCAGGCTTGATTTGCTGATTCACCCCCATCTCCAAGGTGGCTCCCTCGAGTGGGATTAGGGTCCCAGGTCACAGCTAATGAATGTATGTGACCTTCAGCTGGGATGTCCAAGCCAATGTCAGGGTTAAGGTAAATAAATGATCCAGGCATTATTTGGAAGCAAATTAGTTTGTTTGTAGGTAGAATTTTGGTCTTTGGGATGGGGGGTTTTTGTTTTGTTTTGGGGGGATTTTTTGTTCTAACATCGAGAGATCAAGCAATTTTAAAACCAGCTTGCATTTTTGCATGGATCATTAAAGATGACAGATGAGGAAGTCTCATCTAAAACTCAGAATCAGAGGCAGGTCAACAGTGTCTCGAAGCAATAGCTGGGCTCTTAGCTATGAAACTCAGCGGAGCAATGGGGCAAGATGTTGCGCTCACTTACCCTAAGCTAGGAGCGCTGCACAGTCCTTTAGATTTCTGAGGGGTTTTTGTCATTTGCCACTTCATTTTAAATTGTAAAGGCAGACAATTTTAAAGCATGCAGAAAGGTTTTGCTCATGCATTTTTCCAGTAGAGCCTTCCTTTCCCCACTAAAGCCCTAGGTCTTTAATTTTGAAATATTTGTGATTCAGTTGCCTGTTTGAATTTTTGCAAATGTCCAGAAAAATGAGCAGAATCAAAAAAATATATCCCACCCTGTTTGCTTGAACCTGTCTCTGGGTAAAGTCAGTGCGATGAGAGGCAGTTGTGCCTCGCTCCTGTTCTGACATATGCCAGCATGGAAAATTTACAGTCATCTCCCAGAACTGGTGAGAGGGGAACAACAGAAAGCTCCATCCAAAACCCTGAAGGGATCTGTTTGCCGCATCCTCTGTTAGCAGGATTCTGCAACTTTCCCCAACCTTCACCCAGGCACCACAGACAATTGGTAAGGGCCATGAGCAGTACAGGTATCACACTCTTCTCCCTACTCATGGTCAGGAACAACCCTATACCTGGGACACAGCAAGGCAGCAAATTCACCGAGTTCACAAAGCAGCTGATGTGGAGAAAGTTGCTAATTCCCCTTTAAGACCTGCCTCTTCAACACTACATTTTTTCAGGCATATTCACCCAGTGCTGCATTTTCACAGCTGCCATAAATCTGCACGGCAAGGGAATTTATAGCAAATGCTTTTTGACAGCGATAATGGTTGGGCTGGAGGTGCACTCTGCAGGGCAGGTGCTCCCAGCTGAAACGAGCCTGAGCATCCCTGAGAGCTTCAGCACAACCCTGGTAGGCAGCAGAATACATGCTGCACAACCTGCAGTGGGCCATATGGTTCAAGACGCAGGGCAGATCAGGACCTCACCCTCTCCCTCCTGCAGGTACATATTTTACATCAACAGGCATACTTGCGGCCCCATGCTCAAGCATCCAGAAAAGGGGACGATAATGGGCTCCTTACCCTTCTGGAAGAAGGGAGCCAAGGCACTTCTAACCCCATACAACCTCCAGGCTGACTACGGAACAAGCATTTCATCCTTCATCTGATCTCCAACACGATCCTCCATAACACAGTATCTTATTAAATTCAAGGGCTCAGTCTTTCAATTCAAAAGGACGTTTTCATTTGGGCTTTACGTGGCTAAACTACTACCTGAAACAGCAAAAGGAGTAACTGAGTTCAAAGCTTTTCATACTGGGGTAAACGTAACAGAATGCACATCTTCCAAACCCAATTCAATAAAAACAAAACGCACGCAGTTTCCCAGGAGGAAGTGGGAAAAACAGTCATGACAGATGCTAGTCACTTCCTTCATGCTGTTCTGGCAGGAACTTCAAATAATCCCTAGAATGTCTTCTCTACTGAGTTAATAGTCAGGCATATGATCCAGGTGATAAGCAGCATCCATTCAGCTGCACATCACAACATGATACAACAGATTGGGACAGAAAGAATGCAGGCAGGACTTCAGAAACATCTTGCAGCAGCTGGATATTTCCACAGACAACAACAGCTAACAACAGACTAGGTGTTCACTTGGCTCCAAGATGGAGGAGCCGCAGCTGAGGAGAGTCAATGTTGGAGCTCAGCCTTACCTAGATGAGCAATGGATGCTTCCAGCACCTTCACAGCTGCAGCATAAATCCCCAAGTGCTTTGAGTTCAGGTTCTCAGTGACTGCTTCTACCAGAGAGACCACCACTGGGTGTAAGGCGCCTTTGAGCATGGGCGTCATCAAAGCCAGCGCCTCCAGCGCCTGCTGGTTCACTTTCTTGTTGCAATCGCGAAGTCTCAGGACAAAGACATCAAAAATCTGTTAAGAAAACAAACGACATGAAAGCTGGATTAAAATGTCTTTGTTTCAAGAAGGGATGTAGAAAGAAGTACCCAGCACTGTAAAAGATGAAGGTTATGCTTTCTGTCAGATCAGCGCTTGCTAGCACAATTTCACTCTTTTCCTGTGGGCTACTCACTGTAGTGGTTGCACAGCCTCATGCTGTTTGAAAAGATTTTCGTATTTTATTGAGAGGTTTGAGTGGGGGCAGGGTAGATCATATGGTGTTTCCCTTTACCTATAAATCATTAAATTAATCCCATTTTAATAATGCAAAATAGTATCTTTGGTATAGAGGTATGAAAACAGGTTTTTACGATGCCCATTTTTCCATAACGTTGTCTCAAGTACTGAGGGTAGTTTTGATTTTGCCAAAACTGTGGCTGGATGAGATCCAAGTTTTGTTTTATCCATCTCAGAACCTGCATCTGAAGGAATGCAGGGCTCTGATGAACTCTCCAGGATCCAGACCATTTGTCTAGCTAACAGGTAGCCTTCTGAAGTTTAATGTGCTGTGCAGTTCTCATTAGAGCAGGTTCAGTCCCTTGACAGCCACATTATCAGGTATCATTTTCTGGAAAAGGGGAAAAAAGCAGCTGCTGGGAGGAGAAGGAAGAGAAGATCTATCTCTAGCCATTTTCCTCCTCTTTCCAAAGAGTAAAGAGGACCCCCAGGAAGGGTGAGAACAGTCTTTCCCAAGCAGGAAAGGGATGAGGACAGAAGTGAATCAGCAGAGTCGTGTCTGCGCAAGACAAGATAAAGTTTACAGGACCATCCTTTAAAAAACATATGTTTTTTTATATCAACCCAGCCTGATACTTCTCTCCCTCATCCCAACCCATTTTTCTTCTAGGGAATAATTGCCAAGCTTTCAGTGGCTGGATTGCCTTTATTTCAACCTAACTGGTAGTAGGAGACATCAAAAGCTACAGCAACAGTAAATTCTGTCATCATCTCATGAGCAGCACCAATAGGCACCTGCCAGAGAAATACATCTGGACTGAAATTAGTTGCCCTGAAGCCTGGAGCTCAATTAAATTATTTGGGGTAAGAAGGGACCAGCCTGTCCCAAAGGATTAGTACGTAGTGCCAAGACACACTGAGTTAACTTTACTGCTACAGGCTTGGGAAGGGAGCTAAGGGGAAAGGAGCAATAGAGAGGCCCTACATACCTGGACAATGTTAGTGGAAATGAGCTGGGGGCTGCTTTTGCATTGATCTAGGAGCAGCACCACTCCCTCCATTCGTGTCTGAAACTCCTTGGCTGTCAGGAGCTTGTAAAGCTCCTCGAGATGTTCAGTCTCTTCCACAGTGCGACGTGGCATGTGACGGACTCTCCGACGGGGTAAGGCGAGTACGTCAGAGCCAGACCTGAAAGTGGAAAATAAAACAAGGTAAGACCTTTTGGAGATAATATCGTCAGTTAATCACGAGGAAAACATCTCAAGGAGACTTCCTAATGATGTGATTTCAGCTAGGTCCTGATCTGAAAAGCAACTTTGATCTCCTAACAATCATTACAGGAGACAGTCTGCAAGTAACATTATTGCTAGCGCTTACTCAGGAAAACCAAGGCACTGAGGATGAGACTCGTCTCATTTATCTTCAGATGTCTTCCCAGGTACTCATCTAGCATCCCTTTGTGGGGAAAATAGGCACTACTTCAAAGTTTAAATGCCTCATCTTAATGGAGGTGTGTGTATTATAAGGAAATTAATTACTCTGGAGAAGTGTCTCTCCAACAGGTATGGGAATCTGGATACAAGGCTCAGATGCATCTGAACAGATGAATCCTACCCAGAGAGATTAAGGGGCATATCTGAAAGGATCCAGAGGATCAGTAACAGAGATAAAAACAGAAGCCAACCATCCCGCTACTATGCTCATCTTATTGCTTCCCTAGGGACTGGATCCACAGCTTAACAAACCCAATGGGAACAATTCTCTTGGGTCAGCCTCTCTCTGCCATGAGCATGGGGAGATCCTAACTATGCAGGTGAGGCATGTGGTCACCTTCCTGCCACTGCTGAGCATGTGGCGATGGGTCTGAATGACAGGGATAGCTACAGAAAAAGTCCATGTTGAGACATGTGTCGACCAGAACTGCTCAGGGATTGTTTTGCTCGTACTGTTTGAGGGACAGAAAGGAATGATTCAGCCAGGCCAAACCCCATGCATGGAAAGTGCTATTTTGGGGAGTGGCATCTTGGTTCTAGACTGGGACTTCTCATCAAACCACCCATCTAAAAAAGACTCCACTCAGATAAGAATATCCCGATTGAAATTACTTGTCCCAAGTCAAACTGCAGAGACACAACCCTTGCACAGCCTCTGCAACACTGTCCTCGCCACTGCACTGGATCTTCTGAGCTGCAACCAGTGGTTGTCACTTCCTCTCTCTCAATTTTTGTGGAAAACCTTCCAGAGAAGTTGTGTTCAGACTACTGCAGAAGTAGACATTTTTTATCATAGATGATTTGTGGGGCAAGAAAACAATCTCTGGCGCAGCTCGTCTTCACCAGAAAGATTTTACCGAGGAAGAGACAGGTAAAGCTTGTCACGTGCTTTGTCAGATAGAACAGAAGTGCTCAGTACCTTCCATCAGAAGGCAAGTGTTCCTGGGCCATCGTCAAGTCGCCATTCCTAGACTTCCTGGGGTCCTTGGCAGATGGAGGTTCACGTTTATGGTCTTCTAACCCCTATATATATGTATAAAAGAGCATGAATCTATAGAAGATAAAATAGGAAACTACTTATTTAAAACACACGTTATAACCAGGATCTCTGCTACCAAGAAAGGCTTAGCAAAACATTTCATATCTTAGAGAGGGAGACAGGCCAGAGATTCAGTGATGTCTACTATTAGTTTTCAATAACCCAAGGCAGGTGACAGGTGCTACCATAATGGGCAGCAATATAAAATCCCAAATTCATTAGTCTGCAGCACAAATGGGAATAATGCGAACTGGTAGGGAACAAGCCTTCTTAAAGGGAAGAGCGGGAAACTTTTGGACTCTCTGGAGGCTGACCCATTCTGCTGGGAGTTGATTTGGTTCACACTCACTCTCCTATTCCTGCACAAAGGCCCATTCCTTCCTAGAATGTAAATGGCGAGGAATGAAAAAAACATAGGGATGATTTTCCACTGGATGCTGAATTCACAAAGCTTCTTCCAGCTCCACAGTGCATGACAGCAGGGCAGTGTTCCATGAAGACAGACAATATATGCACTAATTATGATTGCCTTGTGCATCTTCTGTATATTTGGAAATTTTCTTGGCACTACTACTTCCTTCACCTGTTGCAAAGACCCCATTACCTTCAGAAGCACCATTCTCACTTCCTTGCTTTATTAGCAGGGGTGGGGGTGGTGTTGGGTTTTTTATGCTTGAAGGTAAAACCATTTTCTCCTACTTCCCTTTCCTGTTTGTGGCTGATATTCAAAATACACCCACTTTATTTCTAGCCATACTAGTCCCTTCACTGTCTGCACATAAACAGGCTAAGGATCAACAGTCCATTCCCAGGAGCAAAATGATTCAGCGGAGGAGGAATGAGATAAAGATTAGGTATGTTTAATCTCATATTAGCAACCTCAGTACCTGCATAAAGGAGACATTTCTCCTGCCAGACACTTACTTTCTGCTTAAGTGTTGCCATTACATCTTCCAAGTCACGTGAGGGGACAGCCTGTTTCAAATACCTATCAAAGTTTTTATCACTCATCAATGTATTCAGCATCTTCTGTCCATAACACCTAACACAGGAAAGAGAAATGAATGATTGTCTTTTCTCACTTGTGAATAAACAAAGGAAAAATGTTAATAAAATAAGCTGATATTTTAAACTCGTCCTGTGTACTACCTTCAACTACCTTCATGAGAAGGTATTACCTATTCAGCAGAGAGATATTTACCTCCACTTACTGCCACTGCGCAATGCTGCCAGCTGAACACAAGGGGAAAGAGGAGAACACAATTTCACTCTGAAATTGTGGGTATGCTTCCGTGGGATCGCAGGATCCCGTGGGACGAGCAAAGCCCATCTCCTGCTTTGTTGTCATGGCTTATTTGCAGTGGCTTGCTGCCATTGCACAATAATTTACCTGTCTTTAACTGGCGGAGAAGCTAGGACAAATCACCTCATGCTTACTATTTATTATTCTACACTACATGTATGCGCATGGGCAGCTAGTTGCTCATGTGTTCTTGCCATCTATTAATAGGAATCTAAATTAATAATCAAAGTAAGGTTTTTTTTGGTTGTTTGGTTTAGTTTTGCTACTATGAAACTACAGCTATCTTCAAGAGGAAATTTGGAGGTCCTTCAGCCACAGACAGCAACATTATACAATGATTGGGAAGAAAAATTTGTGACTACCTTAGGCAACCAAATCTGCAGAAGGATTTAGAAAGACTGAATACATTGGTTGAAGACAGCTGGCATTTTTCTAGGACAGCCTTAGCCTTACCAGAAGTAAATGTTTGGGATCATTCAGTGATGAACACTGGCCAACGCTTCAGCTTCGCATTGCGCACATAAGACCAAACAAAATTGTCTGACTGACTATCTGAGCTCTGTTGATCTGAATAAAGAATCATTCAAGTCTCAGGAATTCGGCAATGGTCCTTCTTGCTGGAAAACCTCATGTTACCCAGTACAGTCATTTCCCCAGACAACATTATCCACACTGTGAAGTAACTTTCTTAATATTTACTCTACCTTCCACTCTTCTGTGGTTTTATGATTTATGGCCAGACATCAAACAGTTTTAAAATTTTAGGAGGTGAAATGAAGATCATCACCTCGTGTCCTGATGACAGTCCTGAGCAAGCTTCACCACCGTGCGCACCAGCAGGTCGGTACTGCTACGCGTGCCCGACAGGAGCTTCTTGGCTCCGATTTTCTCCATCACGGTCAGTAGGTGTTCGGCCGCACATTTCCGCACCAGGACGTTGCGGTGCCTGGAAACAAGAGAACAAACGCTGGGGCAGAGGGAAAAGGAGGGCCAGAAGCACAGGCCTCGGTTACAGCATGGTCCCTGTCATTGCTGGGGGAAGAAGGCATGTGTTCTTGCTGTGATTTTAGCCACCTGTAGAGGATTCTGTCCTCAGATAAACACAAAATTGGTATTGTACAGAGGTGCTACCTGTAAGGAAGAGGGAGGAATTTAATCTCCCTGGACTGTTTGATACTCAATTTCTTTCCTGAAACTAACTCTGAGAAAGAGGGAAATGGAAGACAATTCATGCTGATTCGTTAGAGGGCTCCCAAAACACAGACAGAACTGCAGCAGGACTGGGGCTTATTCCACTCATTTATCTCCAAATCTGCAGATCCTTGAAAAAAACAAATGGGGCGAAACACACTGTGGGGCATGAAGCTGCAGAACATCAAGCTATGCAGCCAGTTTGTTCTCTGAGCTTGGCAAGAGGTACATTTGAATGCTTTAGCCTTTTCAAAAGCTGAGGAAAGGATAGCAGTTGTTTTAGCCAGGTTGTCCTTTCTAGAGGACACTATCAGGCACAGCACCAAGACTTTAAGGCAGCTTTTTCTTCAGCTATCCCATGGCAGTCGGCCTGTGAAGGCACCTGTAAAGTGGCTCACCATCTCAAGGCTAACATGCAGTATCAATTTGAATAGAAAGAGGAGCTCTAAGGACACGGCAGTCAGACAGACTCCTCTCGGCAGGAGCTGCGCCTGCTGAGCAGGCTTTGCTGCGCCCAGTGGCTTCTCCCCTACATGCTCTGTGCCCCAGCAATTAGCCTCCTTATTTCTCAAGTTAATGGCATAATGATGATGCATGATTTTTCCCAGCGCCTCTGTGGTTAGAACTGCAAAATATCAAAGGGCGCTGGCTGCTCGAACTGCCATTGTTCCTCTTCCCACAAAGCCACAAGCCTGTATCACCACCCTTTGCAGGAACTTTTTCTTCCCCATTATTCACCACGTCTGGGCAGCGTTGACAGACTGTGAGAACAATTAGGCTGCAGTAGGGCAGAAGGAGATGACAAGAGAAAGGGAGTGAGGTTGATCAGAGAATCTAATCACCAAGTTCCCAGAAGACGGAGGAGAAAGGACCCTTCCCTCCCATGATTCCCCTTCTGCCTCCCGTCCCTTCCCCCTGCCCACACAATTTAAGGTGAAGGATATCACTAAGAGAAGAATGACATACTGGACTCCACTAGCCATGAGAGCAGTCATTGCTCGTGCAGGAGTCACGTTCTGCACCATGATCTCCAGGGATCGATTGGCTGCTTTCCGAATAAACTTGCTCGAGTCCCCCATCTTCTGGAGCAAGACCCCAGCAACCTCATCCACCCTGCAGTCCATGTGCTTCTTCATGGTCCTGAAGAGCTCTCCAAGAGTGCCGATTGCAAAGCGAGACACCTTTGAGCGGAGGTTGTTCACCTGGGGAAGACATGAGGGGAAACATAAGAACCACCCTGTAAAGAACATCAGTTCCCCTAGACAGAAGTCCCAGGGAACAACATGACTTCTCACTCTGTCCTGGTGGAACACAAGAGCACGGTAAGAACAGAAGGCCACAAGCACAGAAACACACCCTGATATCAACTTCTTCTCTGGCCTCAGGCCCATTTATACAATACCATTTTAATGAGACTACAGGCCTAAAAAATATTGTTTCACCTAGAACAAAGTGTGCTACTTAGCCCATAATGTGCCCTGCTTTGATTTTAGTCCCTTTTATTGAAAACAAACAAATAAAAAAATTAAAGCAAGGGCTGTTTTTAAACTACAAAGGCACAATTCATAAAGACCAGATAGAGGAAAAGTAGCACTTTCCTCCTGTCCAGAAATGCAGCACTGGCAGCTTGAGCACTCAACCAGGCAACAGAAAATACGGGCTCAAGTCTACAGACTAATTCGCAGCAGGGACTTGAGTCCATCTGCTGCTCTGTCTGCTCAGGAGAACCCCAGCTGTTGGACTTAAGGCACTCAAGGATCCTGGAGATGACATGCAATTACAGCTGCGACCAGGGGGGTTTTACAGCATTCAGGGCTGCTCTGGAGTGACCCCTGCTTCCAAAAGGCTCTCCCACAAGGGTAAGGAAGAAGCATCTGAGAGTCACGTGCTTCATTTGAATGATACTTTGAAGGAGAGATCAGTGCTTCTTTCTGCCAGACTTAGTTGTGCCTGTTAATAAAAATGTCTCTGCACGTGAGTGTGTAGAACAGAGAGGAGGAAGTTTCCTCAGAAGTATAAAAGTTACTCCTCTCCCAGGTGACAAGTGATAGGGCGAGAGAAAACAGCCTCAAGTTGTGCCAGGGGAGGTTTAGATTGGATATCAGGAAAAATTTCTTCACTGAAAGGGTTATCAAGCATTGATTGATTTGGGCTGTGGCAATTCACCTGATTAGTGTCTCAGTTTCTGCATTTGTATCTTGCATTAAAATGTCACCTAGCTCAAAGAGGAGAGAGACAGATGCTCTGCATGCCAGCAAATACAGCCGTATGTATAGACAGATCATATAGACAGGTGACACAGCAGATCATATAGATAGGTGACATAGGTATTAGAAAAATGAGCACTAAAAATAGTAATGAAGGCAGACTCTGAGCACACACATAAATGAACAAGCAGATATCTACTCTACGCCCATGTACAAGGAATGTGGGACACAGTTAACCACAATATTCTTACCTCTTCGATAACTGCCAAGGAAACATCATGAAATCTACAAAGAAGGACTTCTGAGTGGCAGATAGCCAGGTGCCTGATGCAGATGAGTCCCTTCACTTTCTGCTCCCTGAAAGGCAATTACCAAACAGATTGATTTTTCTCACCTCCCAATAACGAGGCAGCTCTGAAATTACCAGGGTGTCAGCTCAAACAAACAATGGTAGCTGCTTCTCATACACCACTTAATTAATTATCATGGAACTCGTTGTCACAGGATGCTGTGGCAGTCAAAAGCGTACATTAATCCAAAAGGCAAATAGATGGTTTCAGAGTGGATGGGTTAATTTGTGGCTCTTAAAGAAGACAGCCTTTCTGAAATCCCTGGCACACCAAGTCTCTATGTCGCTGCTTCCTAGAAGCTGGGACACTGTGCCATGTTTGTGCTTCTTGTACCCTCCCCGTACCCTGTCCCTGAGATACAGTCCCGTCCAGTTGTTACTGGGGCATTTTCCCTCTTTGCCACCCCAGAGGGCCGTTCAGGAGTGAAAGCCTGCACTGCCACTCCATAGCTGAGTTTGCACCCTGCAATCTAGTCGTCCCCCCTTGTGCTCAGCCCACCCCTCCGAAAAAAAGAAAAGGCAGGGTGTCCTTAAGGATTGCACACCTGGGCAAGAACAGCCAAAATGCTGGATTTTCCAGAAAATCCCTACTTGAACTGACACCCACAACAGTGACATGTTATTTAAAAGGAGTAAAAACCCGCCTCTTTGTGAAGGGCCTGAGCTACGTGAAGGCACACAATGCAGTCACTGGTTCCCCAGGGCTGCAGGGCAGGACCGGGGACCCATCCCCACTGGGGTCTCTGAGTTTAACCCGGACCTCCAATAGCTGCAGCAGCTCTCTGCAGCTCACAGGACACCAAACAGGAACAGGGAAGAGAAAGAGGAGAGGAGCAAAACAAAGCGACCACACAAGGAGATGGAAGATTTTTCATGGTTATCCCAGTGCGAATGGAGCCCTCATGCGTGTATGCTGACCCAGAAATCAGAAAGACAACCAATATCTGAATAGCCTGAAAGTCGTAGCGTCTCCTCCTGTCTGTGCCTAATTTCAGGATACACTGTGATTATAAACAAAACATCTTTGGTCCATATTAAGCAGTGAGGGGGAAAAAGTTTAATTCTAAAAGTGCAAGGTGCCTAAATGATTTTTTTCTTTTTCCTTGTCTTCTGCCACGAGCCCTTCAGGAGAAATGACAGGCTGAGCAACTCAACCGTATCTCAGTCCGTTTCTCAGAAACAGGAACTCCCTGTAGGCGCTCCTGGGACTCACGTGCAGGAGGTCACAGGGAGGCCCTGTCTTCTGCTGCTGCTGCCAACAGTGGGACCAGAGACAAATCCTTGCTCAGTCCTACTGAGGCCAGTGGCCCGCGGCCCTCAAATCTCTAAACTCAAGACCACTTCCATCCTGCTTCTGGCTTCAGCCAGCAAATCGTCTTGTTCCACGACTTTCTCTCTTCCCTGAAGATTTCATTTGCAGCTACATGGAGCAGAAGGCAAAGCTAGGAAACAGCATGGACCTGCTGTGGCTGTAGCAGGGCTATGGACCAAGGCAAATAAAAGGCTGCTCTCACATCTTTATACTGTGACTGCTCTGGGGTGGGTTCACTAGTTCCCTTTGGACATCTGGGCTGTGTGGGCTCAGAGGCACTAGAAAAAAATGTTTCTAGCTTACCTTAGCACTGAGAGAGAGAAAGAGTGAACAGGGGGCTTTCTTACCAGTCGTTGCTGCTGAGCCATGTGAGCGCATTGAGCAGCCCCTGCTGTGGGTGAGGGAAGGGTCTGGCTTCCCGGGTGTCCTCACTATCCTGTCCCCACTCCAGGAAGTCCAGAGCAATGTCCGGCAGTGAGTTCACTGTAAGGAGAGGGTCAGACACTAGCATCGCATACCCCAGGGCAAGGCACCCCCTCACCGAGCAGACAGCAACCCAGTCTCCCAGCCAAGATTATATGTGGGTGCAAACTGGCATTGGTTCAGAGACTTCCCTGCTCTCTGGCTCATTGCTTTCCCCAACACCCACCCATCTCCCAGTCACCCCCAGCTGGGCACCAGCTCCTTGTGTAAACCTGAGAACTGCACACAGAGCCAGCTCCCTAGTCCAAATAGAAACCACAGCCAGCTTGAAGATCCCTAGTGCCACAGGGCTCATGCTCACGGAGAGCCAGTGCCGCCCAGCAGGACTTGCTCCCCTAGGAGTAAGCTCCTGAGATGTGCACATACCTCCCTGTATCACCTCCCTGCTACCTGGAGCCCTGGGGACAGAGGCACCCTGTAACTTTCTGAGGTAAAACCTTCAGCTGCCCCCAGTGAGCACCGAGCAAGAACAACCAAGTCCCTCCTTGTCGGGAAACACAATCTCTTGATGATAAATAAACAAGATATAAGAAAATTCAGATGACAAATGCGTTTCTTATGAAACCTATTTGTCATCAAAAGCACCATAGGTCAAAAACTTCATGTCTTGCCCTCAAAAGCTCATTTTCTAAAGTGTAGATGAAACACCTGAGCTGTCTAAAAGTATTGAGTATAAATATTGCACAGAGGCTAGATGAGATGCTATGGACTCTGTAGGGTTTTTACTCTACCTTGTGTGTTCTACAAAGCATGGAGGATGGAGGAACTGTAAAATCAAAAATATTCAGATGGGGACTAATTTGGGTGTCACAGATATCACAGTCACTGCCATCAGTGATGTCACTGCACAAGTATGTACGTTTAAACATCTGTATTCAATATGAATGGAGAGCCGTGTCAGGCTAGTTCTGGTCAATTTTGAAAATCAGAGTAGCATCACTAGAAAAGAGCATCCAAAGTATCATTCCTAGCTGCCTTTTCCTTAACTCACGCTACCCAGGATCATAACATGAGGTAGGTGACCCCCAAAGAAGAGACAAGAATCACTATCTACTCACTATCTGCTGTATATTTACTGCAGGTAGCAAGCAGTCTGGGAGCACCAGGCAGCCTCTCAGGTATGCCATCTGCTACACACAGCCACTGTATTTGGGTGCGGTGACCGAAAAGGTGCTGCTTGTTCCGAGTTTGCATTGCAGGTGGTGGGATGAGAGAGGCTAGAAGCCGTCAAGCACTTGTAGGTGCAATGCCATGATTGTACCAAGTCACTCATTTCCATGCAGAGACAACCCTTGCTGTGATAGTAGCAAAGCTGGCTGGAGACCCTGACAGCAGCACAGGCAGAGGGCCAAGATGGTGAGTGGCTAATTGATCATGGTGGTGCACATATGTGCCCAGTGAGCACAGCCTGCCAGGCTGCACCCAAGCTCAGCCCTGCAGTTACAGCTGCCTCCCGGCACCAGTGTTCTAGTTTGGACTGTCAGTACGGGCAAAAGCTAGAGCTTAAGCTTTACCACTACTTTATTCAGCTAAACTTTCCAGTGGATCTGAAAGCACCAACTGCTCTGGTATCACCAAGCTGGCGTGGATCCAAAGCAGGTTTGCTCTCAATCCTCAGGACAGGCTTTGGACCTCAGATCCTGCCTGTGGTTGAGGACGAGGCAGCGTGTGCTCCCTGTGCAAGGAAAGAGCTGGTGCAGGGGCTGCAGCGGAGCGCGCTCACCTGAGGAGTTGCATGGGAAGCTGCCACCCTGGCTGATGGTGGGGATGCTGGGCAATGAGGGCCTGTTGACCCGCTTCCCCAAGGCAGTGCCAGCGCTCTCTCTGTGTGTGTTGCCCGTGCTGGGGCAGGTGGAAACTGTCCCATTGACAGGCGGTGGGCCAAAGCCTGCAGAGACCCAAAAGGTCCTTCTAAGCGGAGAGTGCTGGACAGGGTGGCTGTGGGCTTGGAAAGGGCTAGAAGCCTTGCTGGAGCTGGGTAACATCCCTTTGTTGTCCCAAACAACTCGAAGCATAACAGTTGCATACTAACGTGGGACACTGATCACAGAATACAGTGATGCTTTCCCTAAGAAACGAGGAAAACTCAGTACTGCTTTTCTGTTGCTTTGCCTAATTTCCTTTGGAAATTGGAAATCAATCCTATTTGAACTTCCACTCAGATGCAAGTGTCACAGCCTTCCAGTGCGATTTCATGGACATTTGCAACACTATGCAAATAGCAAGTGAACATAAAGGCCCACAACTCTAGCGACCACTTACTTTCTTCGGCTGCATCCCCATGGTCAACACTCTGTGTAAGGAGCTGCAAGGACTTTTCTTTATCTTCTTCCCTCTCTCTATGCAAAAGCTCCACCGCTCTCATTCGATGTGGCTGGATCTTCTTCTGAGCTGACTTGGACAAGGTAACACGGATCTAGTTGCAATGGAAATACATCATGGAGCATAAAGAGAGATACACAAACGATACACAACACCTCATCAGGAACACAATGGTAGAGTGTCATAGTCTTTAATGCAGCTCCATACACATCCCAATAGTTTCAGAATAATTCCTCCTTTCCGCACCTTGGCATACAATGACACCCAGTGATGTGTAACACATCATTGCCATAACCTAGTACTGGTCCAAAATACTCCTTCTCAATCTACAGCAGGAGGGCCTGCTTGAACCAGGAGAGTCATAGGAGTGCTCCAAGACGTATGAAGAGCTCACAGGAGCAGTGAACATGCAGTTCAGTTCCTGCAGGCCAGGGCAGAGGAGTAAAACCCATCTGCAATAACCAGCAATGAGAGGTAATTTGCTGTTTCCTAACACTCACAGCCAGTAATTGCAGCTGCTTCTCACTTCCTTGCTTCTGAAGGACTCAGCTGCTCTCTGAGAACACGAGTCCAAAAAAGGAGTCATGTGAAAACAAGTTTGAGACACATTGCTCTTAACGAATAGAAACATTGAGAATGAGAGGGCTGTGAGATACAGCAAGAAAGGTAACCAAGGAAAAGCAAGCTCTCCCACTTTATTTTGCAGCCTTGCTTACACTCAACATTATAATCTTTGCTTCTGTGCTTCTGAGCATGCACTTTGCACACATTCACTGATGTGGAACTTCCTCTACCATTCACCTCTGCTCTCAATTGGCCTTTGTACATAAAGAACGCTTCTTGCATAACCTTAGCACCATCTCCCAACCAGTGACATCTGCACCAGTGAAAATAAGCAATTGCTCTGTATCTGGCAAATGTACTCCCAAGAGAATCTGCTCCCCAAGAGAAGAAGATTATGATTTTCAGTGACATTTTGCTAAGCACTGAACGGTCACTGAAAAGGCAGCCTGCTCACCCCTGTCCTTAGCCCTTACCCTTCCATTGCTGTCCTTCAAATCATTGTCACTCAGAAGATGAGGGTTCAGGAGATGATCCATCTCCTTGGCCTGGCTGAGTGGGAGGCCTGTTAACGGGGGCACAGGTTCATGCAAATGTCCAGCAGCCTGCACACCACCAACACCACGATGCTGGAGAACAGGCAAGATGGGTTCCAGAGGCCGGAGCTCTGATAAGACACGGGTACAGACTGTGTATGAGAACAGCAAGGAACAAATAACATTTCAGGCAGATGGGGTACTACCATATTGCCCTGGCAGCAGAAAGGACATTGCTCTCTTGGCCATCAGACTCAAACCTACTGCATGATAAAGGAAGGCCGCAGCCCTTGGTTTCTGGTGAGCAGCTGTGTTTGACAGAGAGGAGCAGAGATTTCCCTTGCCAAAAAGGTTCTTGTCTGTTCCTACCCATTTGGCTTTTAGTAAACATCCTCTTTTTCCCAGTTACTAAAATAACTCCTGGGTTTTAATAGCTGTATTTAATAGCCTTTGTAGAGGTAAGAATCTACATTTCCTCCTCTTCGATGGAATATTTTAGAGGGCATTTAAAGAAAAGCTTAGGATTGTGAGAGTGTTGTCAAAGACAGAATTAGGTTCTTGAAGCTAGAGTTCATTTTCCTTGAGGGGTTTTGTTCTGAATTGTAGCAGATCAGTGCACTTTCTGGGCAGCCCCACTAAAGGCTGATTTTCTTAATGGGAATAGCACAGTGCAGCTCATTCTGAAACACTCTCCAACAGAGCCGTTAAAACTCAGAGAACTAATAATTCCTTACATGGCTTCACAGATGATAAAATTATGTGATAGCCAAGCAGTAAAAAAGGAACAACTTCCTTAAATCTGTATTGTTTTTCCTGCTGAATAGTCAGGTCAATAATAAGAGAGAGAGAGAGAGATGGTTTAACGATACAGCTCATTTCTAGTCCAGAATGTATCCAGCAAAAATGTCACCTTACTTACTCAGCAATACTTCTCCCTAGTTGCACTCAGCATCCTAGCTGCATATCAGCAATAAAGGAATCATTCCTATGGGGCATGCCCATTATTTGGCGGGGCACGTCCATTATTTGGCAGAACACTGAGCTGAGGGACCAGTGGATCTTATCGCTTTTTCTGCATCAGCAAAATTATTTGTTAAATTCTCATCTCTCCTATAGCTACAAACCCACAGATGGCAAAGGGACAGCAATGGTGTCATTGAGGTTTTCAACTTGGAAGTATTGTCTGACACAGATGCCCCAGACACTGCATTTTGTCTTGAAGAACTCTTACTGCTAGTGATAATGCAAGGCAGGGAGGCGGGAGAAGCCAGTAGGCATTTCCTACCTCAGCCTCAGTTTGCAGTACTGATAGGGGAAGAGATTTGTAATAATAAACCTAGCATATGTGGTTTGAGGTTGGAAAAAGGAAATATCAGTTCATTACGCAGCATTTAATTTAGGCTTGTGCTTTACGAGGACAGAAAGCTCAGATCCTGCATTGGCTGCATCCTTTTGTGTCTTTCTCTGTAAATGGAAAATTCACAAGGACTTCCTATCGCACACGGTTTCACTCTTTCTCCCAGTGCCAAAATACGCAATGTTGATTAATCTACTTCAGATCTCAAAGGGTTTGGTTTTTGATTTGGAAAATCAGATCTCCAAGGGTTTTGTTTTTGAAAATCAGAGTAGCATCACTAGAAAAGAGCATTCAAAGTATCATTCCTAGCTGCCTTTTTCTTAACTCACGCTTGTAAAGCTTCTCGGGCTGTTCAGTCTTTTCCACAGTGCGAAGTGGCGTGTGACGGACTCTCTGATGGGGTAAGGCGAGTACGTCAGAGCCAGACCTGAAAGTGGAAAATAAAACAAGGTAAGACCTTTTGGAGTTAATATCTTCAGTTAATAGCGAGGAAAACATCTCAAGGAGACTTCCTAATGATGTGATTTCAGCTAGGTCCTGATCTGAAAAGCAACTTTGATCTCCTAACAATCATTACAGGAGACAGTCTGCAAGTAACATTATTGCTAGCGCTTACTCAGGAAAACCAAGGCACTGAGGATGAGACTCGTCTCATTTATCTTCAGATGTCTTCCCAGGTACTCATCTAGCATCCCTTTGTGGGGAAAATAGGCACTACTTCAAAGTTTAAATGCCTCATCTTAATGGAGGTGTGTGTATTATAAGGAAATTAATTACTCTAGAGAAGTGTCTCTCCAACAGGTATGGGAATCTGGATACAAGGCTCAGATGCATCTGAACAGATGAATCCTACCCAGAGAGATTAAGGGGCATATCTGAAAGGATCCAGAGGATCAGTAACAGAGATAAAAACAGAAGCCAACCATCCCGCTACTATGCTCATCTTATTGCTTCCCTAGGGACTGGATCCACAGCTTAACAAACCCAATGGGAACAATTCTCTTGGGTCAGCCTCTCTCTGCCATGAGCATGGGGAGATCCTAACTATGCAGGTGAGGCATGTGGTCACCTTCCTGCCACTGCTGAGCATGTGGCGATGGGTCTGAATGACAGGGATAGCTACAGAAAAAGTCCATGTTGAGACATGTGTCGACCAGAACTGCTCAGGGATTGTCTTGCTCGTACTGTTTGAGGGACAGAAAGGAATGATTCAGCCAGGCCAAACCCCATGCATGGAAAGTGCTATTTTGGGGAGTGGCATCTTGGTTCTAGACTGGGACTTCTCATCAAACCACCCATCTAAAAAAGACTCCACTCAGATAAGAATACCCCGATTGAAATTACTTGTCCCAAGTCAAACTGCAGAGACACAACCCTTGCACAGCCTCTGCAACACTGTCCTCGCCACTGCACTGGATCTTCTGAGCTGCAACCAGTGGTTGTCACTTCCTCTCTCTCAATTTTTGTGGAAAACCTTCCAGAGAAGTTGTGTTCAGACTACTGCAGAAGTAGACATTTTTTATCATAGATGATTTGTGGGGCAAGAAAACAATCTCTGGCGCAGCTCGTCTTCACCAGAAAGATTTTACCGAGGAAGAGACAGGTAAAGCTTGTCACGTGCTTTGTCAGATAGAACAGAAGTGCTCAGTACCCTCCATCAGAAGGCAAGTTGTCCTGGGCCATCGTCAAGTCGCCATTCCTAGACTTCCTGGGGTCCTTGGCAGATGGAGGTTCACGTTTATGGTCTTCTAACCCCTATATATATGTATAAAAGAGCATGAATCTATAGAAGATAAAATAGGAAACTACTTATTTAAAACACACGTTATAACCAGGATCTCTGCTACCAAGAAAGGCTTAGCAAAACATTTCATATCTTAGAGAGGGAGACAGGCCAGAGATTCAGTGATGTCTACTATTAGTTTTCAATAACCCAAGGCAGGTGACAGGTGCTACCATAATGGGCAGCAATATAAAATCCCAAATTCATTAGTCTGCAGCACAAATGGGAATAATGCGAACTGGTAGGGAACAAGCCTTCTTAAAGGGAAGAGCGGGAAACTTTTGGACTCTCTGGAGGCTGACCCATTCTGCTGGGAGTTGATTTGGTTCACACTCACTCTCCTATTCCTGCACAAAGGCCCATTCCTTCCTAGAATGTAAATGGCGAGGAATGAAAAAAACATAGGGATGATTTTCCACTGGATGCTGAATTCACAAAGCTTCTTCCAGCTCCACAGTGCATGACAGCAGGGCAGTGTTCCATGAAGACAGACAATATATGCACTAATTATGATAGCCTTGTGCATCTTCTGTATATTTGGAAATTTTCTTGGCACTACTACTTCCTTCACCTGTTGCAAAGACCCCATTACCTTCAGAAGCACCATTCTCACTTCCTTGCTTTATTAGCAGGGGTGGGGGTGGTGTTGGGTTTTTTATGCTTGAAGGTAAAACCATTTTCTCCTACTTCCCTTTCCTGTTTGTGGCTGATATTCAAAATACACCCACTTTATTTCTAGCCATACTAGTCCCTTCACTGTCTGCACATAAACAGGCTAAGGATCAACAGTCCATTCCCAGGAGCAAAATGATTCAGCGGAGGAGGAATGAGATAAAGATTAGGTATGTTTAATCTCATATTAGCAACCTCAGTACCTGCATAAAGGAGACATTTCTCCTGCCAGACACTTACTTTCTGCTTAAGTGTTGCCATTACATCTTCCAAGTCACGTGAAGGGACAGCCTGTTTCAAATACCTATCAAAGTTTTTATCACTCATCAATGTATTCAGCATCTTCTGTCCATAACACCTAACACAGGAAAGAGAAATGAATGACTGTCTTTTCTCCCTTGTGAATAAACAAAGGAAAAATGTTAATAAAATAAGCTGATATTTTAAACTCGTCCTGTGTACTACCTTCAACTACCTTCATGAGAAGGTATTACCTATTCAGCAGAGAGATATTTACCTCCACTTACTGCCACTGCGCAATGCTGCCAGCTGAACACAAGGGGAAAGAGGAGAACACAATTTCACTCTGAAATTGTGGGTATGCTTCCGTGGGATCGCAGGATCCCGTGGGACGAGCAAAGCCCATCTCCTGCTTTGTTGTCATGGCTTATTTGCAGTGGCTTGCTGCCATTGCACAATAATTTACCTGTCTTTAACTGGCGGAGAAGCTAGGACAAATCACCTCATGCTTACTATTTATTATTCTACACTACATGTATGCGCATGGGCAGCTAGTTGCTCATGTGTTCTTGCCATCTATTAATAGGAATCTAAATTAATAATCAAAGTAAGGTTTTTTTGGTTGTTTGGTTTAGTTTTGCTACTATGAAACTACAGCTATCTTCAAGAGGAAATTTGGAGGTCCTTCAGCCACAGACAGCAACATTATACAATGATTGGGAAGAAAAATTTGTGACTACCTTAGGCAACCAAATCTGCAGAAGGATCTTGCTCTTTATGTGAGTGAGCAGCTAGAATGTATTGAGTTCTGTCCAGAGGCAGATCAGGAGCGAGTTGAGAGTTTGTGGGTGCGAATTAAGGGGCAGGCTGGCAGGGGTGATACTGTTGTGGGTGTCTATTACAGGCCACCGGATCAGGATGAGGAGGGTGATGAGGCCTTCTACAGGCAGCTGAGAGCAGTCTCTCAATTACAGGGCCTGGTGGTTGTGGGGGATTTCAACTACCCTGATATTTGCTGGGAGGCCTACTCAGCCAGCCATCCTCAGTCCAGGAGGTTCCTCCAGTGCATTGATGATAACGTTCTGATGCAAATGGTGGATGAGCCAACTAGGAGAGGAGCGCTGCTGGATCTGATCCTCACTAACAAGGAGGGTCTGGTGGAAGAGGTGAAGGTTGAGGGCAGCCTTGGTTGTAGCGACCATGAGATGGTAGAGTTCAGGATCTCATGTGGCAGGAACAGAATAGCTAGCAGAATCGCAACCCTGAACTTCAGGAGGGCCAACTTTGGCCTTTTCAGGCAATTGCTAGGGGAAATCCCATGGGACAGGGTACTAGAAGGTAAGGGGGCCCAAGATAGTTGGTTAGCGTTCAAGGACTGCTTCTTCCGAGCTCAAGATCAGAGCATCCCAGCAGGTAGGAAGTCAAGGAAGGGTACCAGGAGACCTGCATGGTTGAACAGGGAACTGCTGGACAAACTCAAGTGGAAGAAGAAGGTGTACAGATCGTGGAAGGAGGGGCTGGCCACTTGGGAGGAATATAAGTCTGTTGTCAGAGGATGTAGGGAGGCAACTAGGAAAGCTAAGGCCTCCTTGGAATTAAACCTTGCAAGAGAGGTCAAGGACAACAGAAAGGGCTTCTTCAAATACATTGCAGGTAAAGCCAACACTAGAGGCAATGTAGGCCCACTGATGAATGAGGTGGGGGTCCTGGAGACAGAGGATAAAAAGAAGGCGGAGTTACTGAATGCCTTCTTTGCCTCTGTCTATACTGTTGGAGGCTGTCCTGAGGATCCCTGGACCCCTGCGGCCTCAGAAGAAGTCAGGATAGAGGAGGAATCTGCCTTGGTTGATGAGGGCTGGGTCAGGGACCAATTAAGCAACCTGGATGTCCATAAATCCATGGGCCCTGATGGGATGCATCCGCGGGTGCTGAGGGAGCTGGCGGAAGTCATTGCTAGGCCACTCTCCATCATCTTTGCTAAGTCATGGGCAACAGGAGAGGTGCCTGAGGACTGGAGGAAAGCGAATGTCACTCCAGTCTTCAAAAAGGGCAGGAAGGAGGACCCGGGTAACTATAGACCGGTCAGCCTCACCTCCATCCCCGGAAAGGTGATGGAGCAACTTGTTCTTGGTGCTGTCTCTAGGCACATCAAGGATAGGGGGATCATTAGGGGCAGTCAACATGGCTTCACCAACGGGAAGTCTTGCTCAGCCAACTTGATAGCCTTTTATGAGGATGTTACCTGGTGGATAGATGATGGTAAAGCTGTGGATGTGGTCTATCTCGATTTCAGTAAAGCGTTTGACACGGTCTCCCACAGCATCCTCGCAGCTAAACTGAGGAAGTGTGGTCTGGATGATCGGATAGTGAGGTGGATTGTGAACTGGCTGAAGGAAAGAAGCCAGAGAGTAGTGGTCAGCGGGACAGAGTCCAGTTGGAGGTCTGTGTCTAGCGGAGTTCCGCAAGGGTCGGTTCTGGGACCAGTTCTATTCAATATATTCATTAATGACTTGGATGAGGGATTAGAGTGCGCTGTCAGCAAGTTCGCTGATGACACAAAACTGGGAGGAGTGGCTGAGATGCCGGAAGGCTGCGCAGCCATTCAGAGAGACCTGGACAGGCTGGAGAGTTGGGCGGGGAGAAATTTAATGAAATATAACAAGGGCAAGTGTAGAGTCCTGCATCTGGGCAAGAACAACCCCATGTACCAGTACAAGTTGGGGACAGAGCTGTTGGAGAGCAGTGTAGGGGAAAGGGACCTGGGGGTCCTAGTGGACAACAGGATGACCATGAGCCAGCAGTGTGCCCTTGTGGCCAAGAAGGCCAATGGCATCCTGGGGTGTATTAGAAGGGGTGTGGTTAGCAGGTCGAGAGAGGTTCTCCTCCCCCTCTACTCTGCCCTGGTGAGGCCGCATCTGGAGTATTGTGTCCAGTTCTGGGCCCCTCAGTTCAAGAAGGACAGGGAACTGCTAGAGAGAGTCCAGCGCAGAGCCACAAAGATGATTAAGGGGGTGGAACATCTCCCTTATGAGGAGAGGCTGAGGGAGCTGGGTCTCTTTAGCTTAGAGAAGAGGAGACTGAGGGGTGACCTCATTAATGTTTATAAATATGTAAAGGGCAAGTGTCAAGAGGATGGAGCCAGGCTCTTCTCAGTGACATCCCTTGACAGGACAAGGGGCAATGGGTGCAAGCTGGAGCACAGGAGGTTCCACTTAAATTTGAGGAAAAACTTCTTTACTGTAAGGGTGACTGAACACTGGAACAGGCTGCCCAGAGAGGTTGTGGAGTCTCCTTCTCTGGAGACATTCAAAACCCGCCTGGACGCCTGGACGCGTTCCTGTGTGATATGGTCTAGGCAATCCTGCCCCGGCAGGGGGATTGGACTAGATGATCTTTCGAGGTCCCTTCCAATCCCTAACATTCTGTGATTCTGTGATTCTGTGATTCTGTGATTTAGAAAGACTGAATACATTGGTTGAAGACAGCTGGCATTTTTCTAGGACAGCCTTAGCCTTACCAGAAGTAAATGTTTGGGATCATTCAGTGATGAACACTGGCCAACGCTTCAGCTTCGCATTGCGCACATAAGACCAAACAAAATTGTCTGACTGACTATCTGAGCTCTGTTGATCTGAATAAAGAATCATTCAAGTCTCAGGAATTCGGCAATGGTCCTTCTTGCTGGAAAACCTCATGTTACCCAGTACAGTCATTTCCCCAGACAACATTATCCACACTGTGAAGTAACTTTCTTAATATTTACTCTACCTTCCACTCTTCTGTGGTTTTGTGATTTATGGCCAGACATCAAACAGTTTTAAAATTTTAGGAGGTGAAATGAAGATCATCACCTCGTGTCCTGATGACAGTCCTGAGCAAGCTTCACCACCGTGCGCACCAGCAGGTCGGTACTGCTACGCGTGCCCGACAGGAGCTTCTTGGCTCCGATTTTCTCCATCACGGTCAGTAGGTGTTCGGCCGCACATTTCCGCACCAGGACGTTGCGGTGCCTGGAAACAAGAGAACAAACGCTGGGGCAGAGGGAAAAGGAGGGCCAGAAGCACAGGCCTCGGTTACAGCATGGTCCCTGTCATTGCTGGGGGAAGAAGGCATGTGTTCTTGCTGTGATTTTAGCCACCTGTAGAGGATTCTGTCCTCAGATAAACACAAAATTGGTATTGTACAGAGGTGCTACCTGTAAGGAAAAGGGAGGAATTTAATCTCCCTGGACTGTTTGATACTCAATTTCTTTCCTGAAACTAACTCTGAGAAAGAGGGAAATGGAAGACAATTCATGCTGACTCGTTAGAGGGCTCCCACTACACAGACAGAACTGCAGCAGGATTGGGGCTTATTCCACTCATTTATCTCCAAATCTGCAGATCCTTGAAAAAAACAAATGGGGCGAAACACACTGTGGGGCATGAAGCTGCAGAACATCAAGCTATGCAGCCAGTTTGTTCTCTGAGCTTGGCAAGAGGTACATTTGAATGCTTTAGCCTTTTCAAAAGCTGAGGAAAGGATAGCAGTTGTTTTAGCCAGGTTGTCCTTTCTAGAGGACACTATCAGGCACAGCACCAAGACTTTAAGGCAGCTTTTTCTTCAGCTATCCCATGGCAGTCGGCCTGTGAAGGCACCTGTAAAGTGGCTCACCATCTCAAGGCTAACATGCAGCATCAATTTGAATAGAAAGAGGAGCTCTAAGGACACGGCAGTCAGACAGACTCCTCTCGGCAGGAGCTGCGCCTGCTGAGCAAGCTTTGCTGCGCCCAGTGGCTTCTCCCCTACATGCTCTGTGCCCCAGCAATTAGCCTCCTTATTTCTCAAGTTAATGGCATAATGATGATGCATGATTTTTCCCAGCGCCTCTGTGGTTAGTACTGCAAAATATCAAAGGGCGCTGGCTGCTGGAACTGCCATTGTTCCTCTTCCCACAAAGCCACAAGCCTGTATCACCACCCTTTGCAGGAACTTTTTCTTCCCCATTATACACCACGTCTAGGCAGCGTTGACAGACTGTGAGAACAAATAGGCTGCAGTAGAGCAGAAGGAGATTACAAGAGGAAGAGAGTGAGGTTGATCAGAGAATCTAATCACCGAGTTCCCAGAAGATGGAGGAGAAAGGACCCTTCCCTCCCATCATTCCCCTTCTGCCTCCCATCCCTTCCCCCTGCCCACACAATTTAAGGTGAAGGATATCACTAAGAGAAGAATGACATACTGGACTCCACTAGCCATGAGAGCAGTCATTGCTCGTGCAGGAGTCACGTTCTGCACCATGATCTCCAGGGATCGATTGGCTGCTTTCCGAATAAACTTGCTCGAGTCCCCCATCTTCTGGAGCAAGACCCCAGCAGCCTCATCCACCCTGTGGTCCATGTGCTTCTTCATGGTCCTGAAGAGCTCTCCAAGAGTGCCGATTGCAAAGCGAGACACCTTTGAGCGGAGGTTGTTCACCTGGGGAAGACATGAGGGGAAACATAAGAACCACCCTGTAAAGAACATCAGTTCCCCTAGACAGAAGTCCCAGGGAACAACATGACTTCTCACTCTGTCCTGGTGGAACACAAGAGCACGGTAAGAACAGAAGGCCACAAGCACAGAAACACACCCTGATATCAACTTCTTCTCTGGCCTCAGGCCCATTTATACAATACCATTTTAATGAGACTACAGGCCTAAAAAATATTGTTCCACCTAGAACAAAGTGTGCTACTTAGCCCATAATGTGCCCTGCTTTGATTTTAGTCCCTTTTATTGAAAACAAACAAATAAAAAAATTAAAGCAAGGGCTGTTTTTAAACTACAAAGGCACAATTCATAAAGACCAGATAGAGGAAAAGTAGCACTTTCCTCCTGTCCAGAAATGCAGCACTGGCAGCTTGAGCACTCAACCAGGCAACAGAAAATACGGGCTCAAGTCTACAGACTAATTCGCAGCAGGGACTTGAGTCCATCTGCTGCTCTGTCTGCTCAGGAGAACCCCAGCTGTTGGACTTAAGGCACTCAAGGATCCTGGAGATGACATGCAATTACAGCTGCGACCAGGGGGGTTTTACAGCATTCAGGGCTGCTCTGGAGTGACCCCTGCTTCCAAAAGGCTCTCCCACAAGGGTAAGGAAGAAGCATCTGAGAGTCACGTGCTTCATTTGAATGATACTTTGAAGGAGAGATCAGTGCTTCTTTCTGCCAGACTTAGTTGTGCCTGTTAATAAAAATGTCTCTGCACATGAGTGTGTAGAACAGAGAGGAGGAAGTTTCCTCAGAAGTATAAAAGTTACTCCTCTCCCAGGTGACAAGTGATAGGGCGAGAGAAAACAGCCTCAAGTTGTGCCAGGGGAGGTTTAGATTGGATATCAGGAAAAATTTCTTCACTGAAAGGGTTATCAAGCATTGATTGATTTGGGCTGTGGCAATTCACCTGATTAGTGTCTCAGTTTCTGCATTTATATCTTGCATTAAAATGTCACCTAGCTCAAAGAGGAGAGAGACAGATGCTCTGCATGCCAGCAAATACAGCCATATGTATGGACAGATCATATAGATAGGTGACACAGCAGATCATATAGATAGGTGACATAGGTATTAGAAAAATGAGCACTAAAAATAGTAATGAAGGCAGACTCTGAGCACACACATAAATGAACAAGCACATATCTACTCTAAGCCCCATGTACAAGGAATGTGGGACAGAGTTAACCACAATGTTCTTACCTCTTTGATAACTGCCAAGGAAACATCATGAAACCTACAAAGAAGGACTTCTGAGTGGCAGATAGCCAGGTGCCTGATGCTGATGAGTCCCTTCACCTTCTGCTCCCTGAAAGGCAATTACCAAACAGATTGATTTTTCTCACCTCCCAATAACGAGGCAGCTCTGAAATTACCAGGGTGTCAGCTCAAACAAACAATGGTAGCTGCTTCTCATACACCACTTAATTAATTATCATGGAACTCGTTGTCACAGGATGCTGTGGCAGTCAAAAGCGTACATTAATCCAAAAGGCAAATAGATGGTTTCAGAGTGGATGGGTTAATTTGTGGCTCTTAAAGAAGACAGCCTTTCTGAAATCCCTGGCACACCAAGTCTCTATGTCGCTGCTTCCTAGAAGCTGGGACACTGTGCCATGTTTGTGCTTCTTGTACCCTCCCCGTACCCTGTCCCTGAGATACAGTCCCGTCCAGTTGTTACTGGGGCATTTTCCCTCTTTGCCATCCCAGAGGGCCGTTCAGGAGTGAAAGCCTGCACTGCCACTCCATAGCTGAGTTTGCACCCTGCAATCTAGTCGTCCCCCCTTGTGCTCAGCCCACCCCTCCGAAAAAAAGAAAAGGCAGGGTGTCCTTAAGGATTGCACACCTGGGCAAGAACAGCCAAAATGCTGGATTTTCCAGAAAATCCCTACTTGAACTGACACCCACAACAGCGACATGTTATTTAAAAGGAGTAAAAACCCGCCTCTTTGTGAAGGGCCTGAGCTACGTGAAGGCACACGATGCAGTCACTGGTTCCCCAGGGCTGAAGGGCAGGACTGGGGACCCATCCCCACTGGGGTCTCTGAGTTTAACCCGGACCCCCAACAGCTGCAGCAGCTCTCTGCAGCTCACAGGACACCAAACAGGAACAGGGAAGAGAAAGAGGAGAGGAGCAAAACAAAGCGACCACACAAGGAGATGGAAGATTTTTCATGGTTATCCCAGTGCGAACGGAGCCCTCATGCGTGTATGCTGACCCAGAAATCAGAAAGACAACCAATATCTGAATAGCCTGAAATTTGTAGAGTCTCCTCCTGTCTGTGCCTAATTTCAGGATACACTGTGATTATAAACAAAACATCTTTGGTCCATATTAAGCAGTGAGGGGGAAAAAGTTTAATTCTAAAAGTGCAAGGTGCCTAAATAATTTTTTTCTTTTTCCTTGTCTTCTGCCACGAGCCCTTCAGGAGAAATGACAGGCTGAGCAACTCAACCGTATCTCAGTCCGTTTCTCAGAAACAGGAACTCCCTGTAGGCGCTCCTGGGACTCATGTGCAGGAGGTCACAGGGAGGCCCTGTCTTCTGCTGCTGCTGCCAACAGTGGGACCAGAGACAAATCCTTGCTCAGTCCTACTGAGGCCAGTGGCCCGCGGCCCGCGGCCCTCAAATCTCTAAACTCAAGACCACTTCCATCCTGCTTCTGGCTTCAGCTGACAAATCGTCTTGTTCCACGACTTTCTCTCTTCCCTGAAGATTTCATTTGCAGCTACATGGAGCAGAAGGCAAAGCTAGGAAACAGCATGGACCTGCTGCGGCTGTAGCAGGGATATGGACAAAGGCAAATAAAAGGCTGCTCTCACGTCTTTATACTGTGACTGCTTTGGAGTGGGTTCACTAGTTCCCTTTGGACATCTGGGCTGTGTGGGCTCAGAGGCACTAGAAAAAATGTTTCAGGCTTACCTTAGCACTGAGAGGGAGAAAGAGTGAACAGGGGGCTTTCTTACTGTGGGCTTCCCACGGGACAATGGTGGGAACGAGGTACTGAACGAGCTATGTCCAGGCATGTCCAGGGGGTGGTAATGGGGTGGTAATGAACTAGCAAACATAATACAGAACAAGGGCCTTGGCTATGAGACCAACAAGATATGGGGGAAGTTGAAAAATAAGAAAGAATGCTGCAGCTGCAAGATATAGCTTTTTAGCATAAGCCAATCAGAACTAATATAGAGGCGTGTGAACAAAGCATACTAACCAATCATAATAGAAATGACATGTACACAGAGTGTGTACAAAAATAGAATAGTATAAATATACCCTCAATAGAATAGTATAAATGTACCCCCAGATATGCAAATAAACGAGATCTGCTTAATGATCATATTGGTCTGCGTGCATTTACTCCGTGCCCTCTCAAATTAACAGACTCAAGTTGCGCCCAGTGTGGGGCCTGACCCCGGACCAGGGGCCTTCGGCCGGAGACTGCAGAGAAGCAGCGGACAACGGCACGAAAGGGAAGGGTGAGAGGAAGCCAGCTGTAGAGTGCTGCCCCGGCACTGGATTTTCGCACCGGCAGGAACGGATGCGGTAAGCCTGAGTTTTGCTAGCAAAGGAAAACCTGGGTAGGGCTTCCCAGGCAGCTGGGGGAGGAATGGGGTCTACCCTGACCAAGACAGAAGTGGCAGCGGTGAAACTCCTCCAACATATACTCTCTGAGAGAGGAATTAAATACGACGAAGCTGCGTTAAAGCAGTTACTGTCTTGGGCAAAAGATAAAGGACATTTTACAACCTTTAATGATGTCTTTGAAGTGCCTTTATGGGAGAAGATTGGTGGCTCTCTCTGGGATGCGGTGTGAAGTGGTGATAAGGAAGCCTTTAAATTGTCTACTACATGGAGGCTGGTTAGCGAAGCGTTAAAAGAAATAAAAGCAGAGAGAGAAGTCACACATAGAGCTTTTATGGCTTTAGGACCGCAGGCGCCTACTACTACCTCGCTATTTGTGGGACCAAAACCTCCCATGGCCCCGGTGGCTGTACCAGTGGCAGCTCCTTTATCGCCGTGGGTACGGACGGCTCCGAAAAAAGCTGAGGAGCGGGGAGCGAGTAAAATAGATACAGATCCATCAGAACCGGTAGTGCGCCCTAAAACACGAACTCGATTTGGACTAATTGATTCAGACGCTGAACAGGAGACTTGGCCGAAACCCCCTCCGAACCCCCCTCCTCCTCTCATTGATCTCTCTATGGATGAGGCTGAGCAGGAGGACAAGTAGGAGGGTAAACCTGCTTCGTATCCACCTTTACCGGATTCACCGTTTCCTGAGTCTGTTGAACAAAGTTTATATTCTGGCGCTAAACAACCACCGTTAAAGTCGCCATTTACGGAGTCAGCAGTACCAGAGTCACAAGGACTTAAAGGACCGTTACCATCACGAAATGGACACGAACTTGACATGACAGAGCTTGGTAGAGGACTGGAAGAATTAAAGAAGGAATTGCAGCAGCACCATCCAGCCAACACCTCGGGACACGTGACTATGTCTCCCCCAAACCCCCCTCTGTGTTCGGGACAAGTATTAGGGCCATCTCAACCTCCTTTGCAATTCCCTACTCCACCTTTAGATCAGGGCGGGGGGGAGGTCTGCGTCCATCTGGTAATGTGGGAGGTGAGGGAGAGGGTCAGCGTCCGCCCGCGTATACAGGGGAAGAGGGGGGAGGAGTGAAATGGAAAGGGATCATTCGAGATGCGTTATTAGAAGGGGTTATAATTCCACAAGCATATCCAGTGATTGTGGGTGCGGGTCCTGAGGGAGGAAATATTTGGCAACCATTAGATTGGAAAATTGTAAAAGAAGCATTGTTACTACAGTTAGCGAGGGACAACACAGATGAGGACTGCAGGAAAGTTGTTGCAGGGATGGCAAATCGTAACCCCACCTTAACTGAGCTAATGGATGCTTGTGGGAAACTAGGAACCACCACATTTCAGATGGAGCATTTAGCAAAAACTTTTGCGGTGGCAGTTAAGGTAGTTCATCGTTGTTATACATGCGAGCAAGAAGGTCACTTTAAGAAAAACTGCCTTAAGAAGTCGAAGCTGAGTGGGAGAGATAACTCTGTTTTGATGTGTCATTGCTGTGGGAAGCTAGGGCATCTTGTGAAGCTGTGCAGGTCTAAGTATAATGCTCCAGGTCAGCTGATAACAACCAGCTGCAGAGTGCAGGGAAACTGGAGAAAGAACGCGGAGAGAAACTGTGTGCTGACACAAATGAATCTTCCCAACCAGTTCCAGGCCTAAGCAATCAACTTGTAGCCCGAACCGCAGGGAGCGCAGGACTGGTATTTCCACACAGGGTTAACATGCGCGGCTGCCAAGCCTTGGACCTGTGGCAAACGGCCGTTGTGGAACAAGTGCAGATGCGGGACATAAGGCTCAAGTTATGGCTGCGGCCGTACTTGGGGCTTACGTCGTCACAATTGCAGTCTCTAATCCAGTTGTTAGCAGGGAACACAAATTTAACAGCACCACGACAGACTACTGCAGAGGTACAGCAACTGATTACAGAAGTAGAAAGCAGGCTACATTCCAAGTTTGTACATCGTATTGATTTGAATCAGGAAATACAAATTATCACTTTGTTTGATAGGCAAATTCCGTATGCAATAATTGGTCAATGGAATTCAGAATGATCAAATTCATTACATATATTGGAATGGTTGTTTCTACCTTTAAGAACAAAGAAAACTGTCCCCATGATTGCAGAGCTATTGGCACAGATTATCATCAAAGGACGGATGCGATGTCGGGAGCTTGTGGCCAGAGATCCTGCATCACTAACTGTTCCTATTGCAGCTCAATATTTTGAGTGGTGTATGGCCAATAGCTTTGCTTTGCAAACAGCCATGGAGAATTTCTCGGGACAGGTTGTTTACCACTTGCCCTCCCATCCTGTTATAAAATTGAGTGCGGAACTTCCAATTGCCACAGGAGTGTGGTGCGCAGACACTCCTGTGGATGGAATTACCATTTTTACAGATGGATCTGGGAACACAGGCAAGGCGGGCCTTGTCTGGTATTCTGACGGCAAGTGGGAATCTATGGTAGTACAACAAAAGGGTTCACCTCAGGTGGTAGAATTATGAGCTGTATTAGAAGTATTTCAAAATTTTCCCATTCCCTTTAATTTGGTTACTAATTCAGCATATGTAGCTGGCATTGTAAACCAATTGGATAGATCTGTTATAGAGCATACACGTAATCAGTGTGTTTTTGAATTGCTGCGAGCTCTGTAGCAAGAAATTCAAATCCGAACTGCATTGTTTTATGTTTTACATGTAAGAAATCATACTAATTTGCCTGGGTTTATTGCAGAAGGCAGTGCTCGAGTGGACTCTTTGGTTTTTCTTCCTAAAACAACAATTTGTACCAGAGTGGAAGCAATAGCACAATTGCTTGTCAAAGTGCATAAAAGGACTACAGACATTACCGGACTAGACTCAGATGCTATCTATTTACCTATTAAGAAGGAATATCTACAGTGGTTAACAAATCAGTCAACTATTTTTCAAATGTCCTTACAAGACTTTACTGGACAATTGTTAACACATTTGCCAAAAGATAAAAAGCTACAGTTTATTTGCAAACAGAACTGGGAAGAACAACCTATCAGATCAGAGATACCTGTGACTGGACTAACTGTTTTTACTGATGCAGGAAAGCAATCACACTCAGCAGTTATTACCTGGCAAGAGGATGGACAATGGAAACATTGCAAATTCTCAGGGCAAACTGAGGACTCATTGCAGACACTTGAACTTTTTGCAATATACCAGGGCTTTGTAAAATGGAAGGACTTACCTGTAAATATTGTAACAGACTCTCTTTATGCAGCAGGCATTGTAAATCGAATTGAAAGAGCTTTTATACGACCAGTGAAGAATATGCGACTTTACACCATTTTGCTACAGTTGCATCAAGCAATAAACCTCAGAGAGGTACCTTATTTTGTTACTCACATTCGTAGTCATCAATTTGATCAAGGTTTGAGCATTGGAAATAATAAAGCAGATACACTTGTGTCCTATACACATATATCACCAAATTTATTTGAACAAGCGTGCCTATCCCATCAATTCTTTCATCAAACAGTGAAAATGCTAGCGAAACAATTTCACCTCACCATGGCACAAGCACGCGAATTGGTCAGTGCTTGTCCTAGTTGTCAGAAAATTGTCATGGGAATTGGAATAGGGATAAATCCTCGAGGACTGAGTGCGTTGCAACTGTGGCAAATGGACGTTACTCACATTGCAGAATTTGGAAGGCTCAAATATGTTCATGTATCTGTTGATACGTTTTCACATGTAATATGGGCAACAGCACAAACTGGGGAAACAGGTCGTCATGTCAAACGACATTTAATTGCTTGCTTTGCAAGTCTTGGGGTTCCACAACAACTTAAGACTGATAATGGACCAGCATATTGTTCACAGATTTTTCGTCAATTTTGTCAACTATGGGGTATTACACATGTCACTGGGATTCCTCATTCGCCTTCGGGTCAGGCGATTGTGGAACGTGCTCATAGTACATTGAAACAGCTTCTGCAAAAACAAAAAGGGGGAGAGGTGACTGAACCTTCTGAGAGACTTGCAAAAGCTGTTTATGTACTTAACCATTTAACTTTAGCAGGAGATAAGGAGCAACCCCCAATTGTAATACATTGGGAGGCAGTTCGACAGGGAGCGAGCTATGTGCAAAACAAAGGCAAAGTGTGGTATAGGGAACCAGGTACTAACGAGTGGTTAGGACCAGGGGAACTATTACTAATGGGTTGAGGTTATGCTTCTGTCTCTACAGGCACAGGAGTACGTGGGTTGTGTTAAGACAATCATTGAGAAAAGTATATGGAAGTAGTGAGATAATAAATCTAACTACTTCCAAAGGAGGAAATTGATACCAGATGGTTTAGCAACGGTTTAGCAAGAGTAGGCCTCAGAGTAGGCTCTAAAAGGCCTGCTCTGTGTTACCTTTACACAGAATCAGCTTTCCTGTCAGTAATTTTCCTTTCAGCTAGAATAACAGAGAATAACAGTGAGTTCTGAAGCAAACTGCATGTTTTGTAGATAGAGTCTGCTTATGGGAATGTTTATAATAGGCATTATCCTACTTGTGTTACCCTGTTTGTTTGCATATTTGCAGAGAACTGTGCAACGAATGGTCAATACAGACTGTTTGGCACAACAACAGAGAGCAGGATTTATGGGTAACCAAGGCTGGGATTCTCTGACTGGGCTCTGCGAGACACAGGGAACCGGGTTTAAGTAAGAAACAAAAATAAAAAGGACGAGATAGGACATAGCTCGTTCAAAAACAAAAAGGGGGATTTGTGGGGTTCCCACGGGACAATGGTGGGAACGAGGTACTGAATGAGCTATGTCCAGGCATGTCCAGGGGGTGGTAATGGGGTGGTAATGAACTAGCCAAACATAATACAGAACAAGGGCCTTGGCTATGAGACCAACAAGATATGGGGGAAGTTGAAAAATAAGAAAGAATGCTGCAGCTGCAAGATATAGCTTTTTAGCATAAGCCAATCAGAACTAATATAGAGGCGTGTGAACAAAGCATACTAACCAATCATAATAGAAATGACATGTACACAGAGTGTGTACAAAAAAAGAATAGTAAAAACGTACACTCAATAGAATAGTATAAATGTACCCTCAGATATGAATAAACGAGAATCTGCTTAACGATCATATTGGTCTGCGTGCATTTACTCCGTGCCCTCTCAAATTAACGGACTCATCTTACCAGTTGTCGCTGCTGAGCCATGTGAGCGCATTGAGCAGCCCCTGCTGTGGGTGAGGGAAGGGTCTGGCTTCCCAGGCATCCTCACTATCCTGTCCCCACTCCAGGAAGTCCAGAGCAATGTCCAGCAGTGAGTTCACTGTAAGGAGAGGGTCAGACACTAGCATCGCATACCCCAGGGCAAGGCACCCCCCCACCGAGCAGACAGCAACCCAGTCTCCCAGCCAAGATTATATGTGGGTGCAAACTGGCATTGGTTCAGAGACTTCCCTGCTCTCTGGCTCATTGCTTTCCCCAACACCCACCCATCTCCCAGTCACCCCCAGCTGGGCACCAGCTCCTTGTGTAAACCTGAGAACTGCACACAGAGCCAGCTCCCTAGTCCAAATAGAAACCACAGCCAGCTTGAAGATCCCTAGTGCCACAGGGCTCATGCTCACGGAGAGCCAGTGCCGCCCAGCAGGACTTGCTCCCCTAGGAGTAAGCTCCTGAGATGTGCACATACCTCCCTGTATCACCTCCCTGCTACCTGGAGCCCTGGGGACAGAGGTACCCTGTAACTTTCTGAGGTAACACCTTCAGCTGCCCCCAGTGAGCACCGAGCAAGAACAACCAAGTCCCTCCTTGTCGGGAAACACACTCTCTTGATGATAAATAAACAAGATATAAGAAAATTCAGATGACAAATGCGTTTCTTATGAAACCTATTTGTCATCAAAAGCACCATAGGTCAAAAACTTCATGTCTTGCCCTCAAAAGCTCATTTTCTAAAGTGTAGATGAAACACCTGAGCTGTCTAAAAGTATTGAGTATAAATATTGCACAGAGGCTAGATGAGATGCTATGGACTCTGTAGGGTTTTTACTCTACCTTGTGTGTTCTACAAAGCATGGAGGATGGAGGAACTGTAAAATCAAAAATATTCAGATGGGGACTAATTTGGGTGTCACAGATATCACAGTCACTGCCATCAGTGATGTCACTGCACAAGTATGTACGTTTAAACATCTGTATTCAATATGAATGGAGAGCCGTGTCAGGCTAGTTCTGGTCAATTTTGAAAATCAGAGTAGCATCACTAGAAAAGAGCATCCAAAGTATCATTCCTAGCTGCCTTTTCCTTAACTCACGCTACCCAGGATCATAACATGAGGTAGGTGACCCCCAAAGAAGAGACAAGAATCACTATCTACTCACTATCTGCTGTATATTTACTGCAGGTAGCAAGCAGCCTGAGAGCACCAGGCAGCCTCTCAGGTATGCCATCTGCTACACACAGCCACTGTATTTGGGTGCGGTGACCGAAAAGGTGCTGCTTGTTCCGAGTTTGCATTGCAGGTGGTGGGATGAGAGAAGCTAGAAGCCGTCAAGCACTTGTAGGTGCAATACCATGATTGTACCAAGTCACTCATTTCCATGCAGAGACAACCCTTGCTGTGATAGTAGCAAAGCTGACTGGAGAGCCTGACAGCAGAACAGGCAGAGGGCCAAGATGGTGAGTGGCTAATTGATCATGGTGATGCACATATGTGCCCAGTGAGCACAGCCTGCCAGGCTGCACCCAAGCTCAGCCCTGCAGTTACAGCTGCCTCCCGGCACCAGTGTTCTAGTTTGGACTGTCAGTACGGGCAAAAGCTAGAGCTTAAGCTTTACCACTACTTTATTCAGCTAAACTTTCCAGTGGATCTGTAAGCACCAACTGCTCTGGTATCACCAAGCTGGCGTGGATCCAAAGCAGGTTTGCTCTCAATCCTCAGGACAGGCTTTGGACCCCAGATCCTGCCTGTGGTTGAGGACGAGGCAGTGTGTGCTCCCTGTGCAAGGAAAGAGCTGGTGCAGGGGCTGCAGCGGAGCACGCTCACCTGAGGAGTTGCATGGGAAGATGTCACCCTGGATGATGGTGGGGATGCTGGGCAATGAGGGCCTGTTGACCCGCTCCCCTAAGGCAGTGCCAGCGCTCTCTCTGTGTGCGTTGCCCGCGCTGGGGCAAGTGGAAACTGTCCCATTGACAGGCGGTGGGCCAAAGCCTGCAGAGACCCAAAAGGACCTTCTAAGCAGAGAGTGCTGGACAGGGTGGCTGTGGGCTTGGAAAGGGCTAGAAACCTTGCTGGAGCTGGGTGACATCCCTTTGTTGTCCGAAACAACTCGAAGCATAACAGTTGCACACTAACATGGGACACTGATCACAGAATACAGTGATGCTTTCCCTAAGAAACGAGGAAAACTCAGTACTGCTTTTCTTTTGCTTTGCCTAATTTCCTTTGGAAATTGGAAATCAATCCTATTTGAACTTACACTCAGATGCAAGTGTAACAGCCTTCCAGTGCGATTTCATGGACTTTTGCAACACTATGCAAATAGCAAGTGAACGTAAAGGCCCACAACTATAGCGACCACTTACTTTCTTCGGCTGCATCCCCATGGTCAACACTCTGTGTAAGGAGCTGCAAGGACTTTTCTTTCTCTTCTTCCCTCTCTCTATGCAAAAGCTCCATTGCTCTCATTCGATGTTGCTGGATTTTCTTCTGAGCTGACTTGGACAAGGTAACATGGATCTAGTTACAATGGAAATACATCGTGGAGCATAAAGAGAGATACACAAACGATACACAACACCTCATCAGGAACACAGTGGTAGAGTGTCAAAGTCTTTAATGCAGCTCCATACACATCCCAATAGTTTCAGAATAATTCCTCCTTTCCGCACCTTGGCATACAATGACACCCAGTGATGTGTAACACATCATTGCCATAACCTTCTACTGGTCCAAGATACTCCTTCTCAATCTACAGCAGGAAGCCCTGCTTGAACCAGGAGAGTCATAGGAGTGCTCCAAGACGTATGAAGAGCTCACAGGAGCAGTGAACAGGCAGTTCAGTTCCTGCAGGCCAGGGCAGAGGAGTAAAACCCATCTGCAATAACCAGCAATGAGAGGTAATTTGCTGTTTCCTAACACTCACAGCCAGTAACTGCAGCTGCTTCTCACTTCCTTGCTTCTGAAGGACTCAGCTGCTCTCTGAGAACACGAGTCCAAAAAAGGAGTCATGTGAAAACAAGTTTGAGACACATTGCTCTTAACGAATAGAAACATTGAGAATGAGAGGGCTGTGAGATACAGCAAGAAAGGTAACCAAGGAAAAGCAAGCTCTCCCATTTTATTTTGCAGCCTTGCTTACACTCAACATTATAATCTTTGCTTCTGTGCTTCCGAGCATGCACTTTGCACACATTCACTGATGTGGAACTTGCTCTACTATTCACCTCTGCTCTCAATTGGCCTTTGTACATAAAGAACGCTTCTTGCATAACCTTAGCACCATCTCCAAAACAGTGACATCTGCACCAGTGAAAATAAGCAATTGCTCTCTATCTGTCAAATGTATTCCCAAGAGAATCTGCTCCCCAAGAGAGGAAGATTATGATTTTCAGTGACATTTTTTGCTAAGCACTGAACGGTCACTGAAAAGGCAGCCTGCTCACCCCTGTCCTTAGCCCTTACCCTTCCATTGCTGTCCTTCAAATCATCATCACTCAGAAGATGAGGGTTCATGAGATGATCCATCTCCTTGGCCTGGCTGAGTGGGAGGCCTGTTAACGGGGGCACAGGTTCACGCAAATATCCAGCAGCCTGCACACCACCAACATCACGATTCTGGAGAACAGGCCAGATGGGTTCCAGAGGCCGGAGCTCTGATAAGACACGGGTACAGATTGTGTATGAGAACAGCAAGGAACAAATCACCTCTCCAAACAGATGGGGTACTACCATAGTGCCCTGGCAGCAGAAATGACATTGCTCTCTTGGCCATCAGACTCAAACCTACTGCATGATAAAGGAAGGCCGCAGCCCTTGGCTTCTGGTGAGCAGCTGTGTTTGACAGAGAGGAGCAGATTGCCCTTGCCAAAAAGGTTCTTCTCTGTTCCTACCCATTTGGCTTTTAGTAAACATCCTCTTTTTCCCAGTTACTAAAATAACTCCTGGGTTTTAATAGCTGTATTTAATAGCCTTTGTAGAGGTAAGAATCAATATTTCCTCCTCTTCGCTGGAATATTTTAGAGGGCATTTAAAGAAAAGCTTAGGATTGTGAGAGTGTTGCCAAAACCAGAATGGTGTTCTTGAAGCTAGAATTCATTTTCCCTGAGGGGTTTTGTTCTGAATTGTAGCAGATCAGCGCACTTTCTGGGCAGCCTCACTAAAGGCTGATTTTCTTAATGGGAATAGCACAGTGCAGCTCATTCTGAAACACTCTCCAACAGAGCCGTTAAAACTCAGAGAACTAATAATTCCTTACATGGCTTCACAGATGATAAAATTATGCGATAGCCAAGCAGTAAAAAAGGAACAACTTCCTTAAATCAGTATTTCTTTTCCTGCTGAATAGTCAGGTCAATAATAAGAGAGAGAGAGAGAGGGTTTAACGATACAGCTCATTTCTAGTCCAGAATGTATCCAGCAAAAATGTCACCTTACTTACTCAGCAATACTTCTCCCTAGTTGCACTCAGCATCCTAGCTGCATATCAGCAATAAAGGAATCATTCCCATGGGGCATGCCCATTATTTGGTGGGGCACATCCATTGTTTGGCAGAACACTGAGCTGAGGGACCAGTGGATCTTATCGCTTTTTCTGCATCAGCAAAATTATTTGTTAAATTCTCATCTCTCCTATCGCTACAAACCCACGGATGGCAAAGGGACAGCAATGGTGTCATTGAGGTTTTCAACTTGGAAGTATTGTCTGACACAGATGCCGCAGACACCGCATTTTGTCTTGCAGAACTCTTACTGCTAGTGATAATGCAAGGCAGGGAGGCGGGAGAAGCCAGTAGGCATTTCCTACCTCAGCCTCAGTTTGCAGTACTGATAGGGGAAGAGATTTGTAATAATAAACCTAGCATATGTGGTTTGAGGTTGGAAAAAGGAAATATCCGTTCATTACGCAGCATTTAATTTAGGTTTGTGCTTTACGAGGACAGAAAGCTCAGATCCTGCATTGGCTGCATCCTTTTGTGTCTTTCTCTGTAAATGGAAAATTCACAAGGACTTCCTATCGCACAAGGTTTCACTCTTTCTCCCAGTGCCAAAATAGGCAATGTTGATTAATCTGCTTCAGATCTCCAAGGGTTTGGTCCAGAAACTGCTCCAAGGGAAAGTTTTCTCCTTCGAGTGTAGGAGGAAGGAGTGGGAACATTTCTCATTTCATGCAAAATGCCTTGCTTTTCTCTAATCTTTGTGACATTTGAGAGCATGCAGGGAGATAAAAGGTATGAGCATGAGGCAGAGGAACGTTTTCTTTTCCTGCTGTGCATTTCCAGGGCCCAAATTTACCCCTCCAGCTCCTGCCATTCATAACCTCATGATGGAGTCATTTTCACGGGATCACCAGAGCACATTTCCCAGTGGCTGGGCTCTGGGACAGCCAACTGAGCCCATCAAGGAATTGCAAAAAGTTACAGGACGGTTTTCAACCCACGGGTCAGGATTCCTATGTGCATTTTAGGGCGGCCATGCTCTGTATCTACCTTGATATTTAAGGGTCTCCTCTTCACATCTGCTGCCTGATCTTGGCCTTAAGAAAATTGAGGATAAAAGAATATATGAGGAGATAGAAAGAAAAGGGGAGGTAGCATTAAAGGAAGCAAACTTTCTTAGCAAGGTCATTCTGATGAAGGAGGCAATGCAACCCATAAAGCCAACAATATGCAAAGCTGATTAATTGGCATTAAACTTTCAGTTGTTGCAGTCACACAGAGCTCATCAAGCTCCAGCTGAAACACAGGAGTCATTCTTCAATTTGGGCCTTAACTATCCCATTCTGCTGCCTCTCCTTTTGGAGCTAAGTGGCTCTCACAAGGTTATGCACATCCTTTCTGAATCAGCAAGAGAGGTTAAGCCAGTCATAAGTCTGTATTGAGGGCAGCTACCTTTATACCGCTGCGGAAGCCCAACTTTGCCTGGCCATGCCTGCAACTAATGACAGCATCTTGTTACACATGGTAATACCACTGCTGTCTCCTGAGAATGATATTACACCTCCCTGCTCTTTCAAGAAGAAAAAGGGTCTGTCCAAATCAACAGGTAGGTAAGGATATTCAGATTGCTCTTTAAAAGCCATGCTGAAGCTTTTAAATTGGACCTGTATTTCTAGGACTCCTTATTTATTGTTATAACTAGGATAAGGCTGACAGCTAGATTTCCCCACGGGTATCCATGCAAATATCTTTCCAGCACTTACAGCCCTATAACTGTTCTCTAGCACCTGCCCCCCTCTGACCTTAAAACCATATGTCAACACTAAACATCTACACGATTACACATCTATAAACAGGGATTTCACTGGGCTCTCATTTCACAGTGAAGGCCCAGACACAGAGAAGTTACAACTAGCATTTACAGAAGCAGCATCTGAATTTGTAGACAGCTCTACAACAGCCAATATTTGCCCTAAAATATTCTTGCAGGTACAGATATTGGCAAAGATCACAACAAAAGCAGATGCTGTATTCAGATCCATGCAATACAGTTCCCAAATGGCACCACAAAGACTACAGAGCGAATCAGTGTCAGAGTCCAGCAGAGGACCTGCTTTTAAGGTCCTCTCAAGTCCTGCCTCCTCCTCCCTCCCACTACCACCCCTGCTCTTGGAGTGTATGATTTGGTTTTGACATTGTGCTGGATCATCATAGATACACAAAATGGTGAAAGCACAGAAATTTGCATAAATATATTGGAGAGCTCACTGTGGAAAATAAGCTCATGAGACGAGAAGTGCGAGGTGAACGGCATATTGGAGAAGCAGACACCTTGGCTTACCTCATCTCCAGGGCCTCTTGGAAGACCAGGTGCTGAGAGTTTTGGAGAGGCACCGCAGAGCTGCCAGGAGCCCCATCCGATGGTCTTGCTGACCTGGGGATAGGTGGAAGCAAAGCCACTCCCAGTGACTTCTTCCCATCCTTATCACTGCAATGCAAGGGCAGCAGGGAAGCCTGGAAACAGTAGAACACAGTGCTCAGATCGAGCATCCAGCCTTCCCGTTGATGCCACAAGAAGTTTAGTCATGCTCTTAGCTAGGACTTGGCAGGAAAAGACAAGAGTCAAACACAGGGGCACTACCACCGTCGCTGGTGGGCTCGGCCTTGGCCAGTGGAGGGTCCATCTTGGAGCCATCTGGCATTGGCTCTATTGGACATGGGGAAAGCTTCTAGCAGCTTCTCAAAGAAGGCACACCTGTAGCCATCCCACTACCAAAACCTTGCCATGCAAACCCAATACAGGTACATTTGGCCCTGTATCTGCAAGGCAGAAATAAAGTACACTAGCCTTTTAGAGGTTATCCTGGTTACAAAAGCTGTTATTCATCTGCCTTCTCCTGCTCACCATGGCAAAAACAAAAGAACTGCAGCTTCTGTCCCTCCTGCAAAGGCAATTGAGCGGATGGGGTCTGGACTTCTTTCCCCATGGCCAGAATTGCCAGTTCCCATCACTTAGCCCTGGGCAGATCCAGGGGAGAGGATGAAGCTGCACAGAAGGCACTGAACTCTAGAAATATTATTAGAGATAACTGTGCACAAGGACATGGCTGTACAACCCAAAAGCTGAGATAACCTAGAGTTGAGTTTGCAGGACTGCCTGCTCCAGCAAACATCTCTTTCCATCTAAACCAGACAGAGCTGATATAAAAAGCCGCCAAGACATTGGTGTGTCCACTACAGTAAGCGCCATGTACAGATGGTTCACAGACAGATGTATTTTACTAACTGTAGCAGCGCTGCTCACCTCCCTCTCTCGGGGGTCCTGGGTCAAGGCTTGATGAGAAAGATGGGAGAGATCACCTCCACCCACATCTCTGAGGTGATGCACACTAACCTTGTTGTCTGAGCCATCCAGGGGAGGGAGGGTCCTTGGGTATCGAGGTTTTCCAGCTCTATACCCATCCCCTAAACCCATCTGCTTCTTCATCTGGGTTCTTAATATGGACTGAAAAGAAGCTGTAGATCAAGTAAAAGGGAAGAAGTGAGTTAGTTGACCTCACACCTTTACAATCAACCCATCTCATGGGTGATGCATTCAAGGTTTTTGTAATCATTCAGAAGATCAGTTTGGTTTTATTTTTCATAAAACTACCATCAGTTTAATTCTTCTGAACAGCATTGAACTAGTAAGCCAGGATAGAGAGATTGAAGGCCCCACTGGTAAGATGGGCAAACAGGTTCCCATTTCAGGCCTTGGCTTCTGTGAAGACTACCAGTAAAGACCCACACGGTGCTGCTGGTATTTCTGGAAAGCAGAAAGACATCTCAGCAAGCAGGCAGACCTTGCTAGTGTTTCTACAGCACCATTCCACCCTCAAGGCCAGATCTGATGGGCAAGCAGAGGAAGAACTGGGAATTTACCTACAGCGAGACCACACATTGATAGCAAGGATAGAAACAGACCTCACATCTCATTACCATGCCTCATTTATGGGCAGTTGTGCCACAGTCCCTGTCCTGGCTGGCAGTAGTAGTGATTTGGCTACTGTTGATAAAGGAGAAAGCATAATGAGCTAATGATAGAGAGATGTGATGCCATGAGCAGCACTGGAGGAGGGCAGGATCATCTGCAGCTCTCTTGTCAGCCACCCACTCTGACACAGAGCCAGCATATGAAGACTCACCTCCAAGGACCATTACTCCCTGAAATAATTTTTTTTTCCATTGGGATGAGGCCACCATTGCATATTCAACCCCTTTCCATCCTCACCTTCTTCTTCCGTGGTCCAGCTGCTGCCACAAAACTGCAACCAGAGCGTGGTACTTAGCTTTAAAATAAGGACAGTACAAATGACTGAGGAGGAAAAAAACAGACAGCCCTTCTCCATAGAAGACTAACACACTAGTAGTGTGGTAGAACCTGCAGTCCTGGCCTCTGTGATGGTCTGTGTGACGTCACAGTACTCTGCCTGTTGAGGCGCTGGCGTTCCAGCACTTTGAGAGCTGAACGTTCTACAAATTTGCATGTGTTTCACTGGTTGCCCATCCACGACGACAGGATTTCTTTCCTCTCCTTTCAAAGGGTAGACAACCCACAGTGGTCTCTACAATTTGACAGTGTCTAATAAGTAGATGTTCTCCTAGTTTGGAAGTCCTTTGTTTCTGTAATTCCCACTCAATTTTGGGTTTGGTTTTGTTGGGTTTTTATTTCTCTTCACAACAAAGGAAGTACAAGGACACAAACAATTAATCACCAGGTGTTATAACTAAAAGAAGGTTTGCACTCTGCATTAGATGTCCCCGATATTCAGTGGGCTTGATTGATTACTGTATCTGTAGGATGCAAATTGTCCATCCAAACCTTCTCCTCTGTTCTGCTTCACTGTTACAGGGGTTTATTCCCTGCTTTCTTTACTGCAGAGACACCCAAAACCAACATAAACATGGCCTGCCTCAAAACATTTCTCATCTTGGCTGTTCCTGAAAATTCAGGATTATACACAGCGTGTTTCCCTGCCCCTTGTCCTTGCCAGTGTCTTCCCCATTATCCAGCCTGTAAGGCTGGGCTCTCCCTTGTACAGCATGACGAATAGTTGCTGCACTTGCCAGCATCTCCAGGGCCTCGTGATCAGCGCTTTGAATGCAGCTTTTGTACGCGCTCTGCCTCCCTGCGCCAAGCAGCATTCCTGGGCACTGGCTCTGCCGCTGCAGGCGAACGTCCTCCAGGCAAAGGCTGCGGGAACAGGATTGCAACAAGCCCTGGCTGAAGAAGTCTCCAGTCTGCTGCAGCCCTTTACCTGCTGCTAAATCATCTTGTGTTGCCATGGTGGGGGGGGATGATGGGCTCTTTGCAGATGAGAGTCTACTTGATGTGCTGCTGGTCGCTGGGCCTCATACAGCTGCTGGTGGGTTCCCCGGCAGCATCAGGAACCTGCATGGAAAAATAACATTGCTTAGTGCAAGTGACAGCCACCGATCCCTGGCTTTGCCCTGCCTGCGGGGGTTCCTGCGTACTAAACTGCTCCAGCCAGGTGGTGTTAAAACAACATAAGAATATATTCAAGAGAGATAAGCATTTTCCACATTCTGTCAAAATCATGGCCGTGAAGTCCAAACGCTGGAGGAACTGTTGTTGGTATAACGGGGGAAACATAACTCCACCTCGGCAGCTCCTCTCCCCATGGCTGTATGGGCATGGCCCATAGAACTATTTTTTCTGTAGAAAGGTGTAGATAAGATTTTATGACACATTCGTGAGTAATTCTGAGCCACAACTGAAACTGCAAGCCACATACTTCCAAATCTGCCACCCACTGGGAAAGGAAGGAAAAAAGCAGTTGGAACAACTGCTGCTGTAGCTAAATTGCCTGTATTTACAGCGTTGCTGAGGGATCTATAGCACTTGCAGCACCTCAGAAAGCCTGAGGCTACAGCATAACCCATATTTAGGGATGCCAGGTATCCAGAAACTATCTGTCTGCCATGCTCACATCAGCAGATGCACATTGTTCATTATGAGTAACAAGCATTGGGAGCACAAGGTACAGCGCTGACATGCGAAAGCAGGAACATATCCTCTAAGGAGACCACTTTAATTGCCAGTTTACTACACTTTTATAGCTATTCTACTAAAGTCCCAGTACTGTTCTTGGTGCTGTATGAACCTTGAAATACAACACTTTCCACTGCTCAGAATTTGTTCCCTGGTCTTTGCAGTATTCAAGCAGCTCTGCCTTGTTCAGGGCCTAAGTCCACTATTCAAGCATCACTGAAGCCTCCGTTTGCCTAACCTACAAAGTATCACCTAACTGCACAGGCATTTAAATCCCTGGAGTGCCCAAGTGTCCACAGGCTGATGCCTGCTAAACACAGGGGCTGACTTGCATCTGACCTGCTGCTCAGAGCCCCACACCAAGGTGACTAGAGTACCCAATGCAGGACCTTCAGTCAAGGTGGACAAATGCCTATTTTCCAATACCTGCCAGCTGGCAGCATCTACCTTGGGTGAGCTGGAAGCCACTAAGGGGCAAAGGAGTAATAGTTTGTCTCTGCAACAAATTGCAGTGCTTACAGGGAGAGGGACAAAAAAGAGCTGTCAGATATGAACATGCAACACAGCAGAGCTGGCGGACGAAACCTTGCGGTGCTTTGCCTCGCTAACCTGACAGAAAACACCATGTTTCCCAACTGCCATCACTTCCTACATCCGAAAGTGAACAAAGCTGAAGAACAGCATGGAAAGTGAAAATCTGCAGAAGCATGGCTATATCTGCTGCCGATTCACTGCTTGGCCTGCAGAGAAATATAAATATTAAGGCCAGAAATATAAATCTTAAGGCCAGAAAATTTGAGAGCATTTAAATGTGGCGTCTGCAGGCCACAGATTTTGCATAAGTCAACTTTGCTTTCTTACAGGTCAGTATCTCCAACTGAAAAATGCAAATGATGCTTGGAAGCTTTGCACAGCTCTCAAAGGCCCTGGGGTGATGGATGTTACACAAATACGAGCAGTTACCATTGTCATTACAGCAGCTGTCTCTGCAGCAGAGCCCCAGCTTGTTAAATCGTTAGGGGTGAGGGAGCATGGATATTACCACGAAGAAAGGGAATGAAAAAAAGTGAAGCAAAGGCATTCTCTCCAGTGAGAGAAAGAGAGAAACAGAGGGAGAAAGTAACCAGCAAACACCTCTGATCGTGAGCAGTCCCTGTACCTCAGTCCTTCAGACTTCAGTTTGTCCTCCCTCTGCTGCTGAGGCAGGCCAGCATCTCCACACCCCAAAAGAAATTCAAGACGCAGTAGACCATGGATCTTCCCTCCCCATGCCCCTACATCTTTCCCAGATCCAATTTTCAGAGATTCATACTTTTAGTAATAAAGCTCTTTGAAAACAGAGGCTAACCGGGAGGCAAGGTTGTTCATCAGAGTGATATTGCTTTGGGACTAGGCCTTTGCGTGTCAGAGAGCCTGTGAGCTCACTAAAGTTCGCTTGTCCTCTCTTTGCTTGGAGCAAAATGATTCCTCTTGCCCCCACATGCTCTGGAGTGAGGCACCGAGGTTAAACTTAGCGAAACACAGCAGTTTAAACCATTGGCAAGAGCAGACTTGATTCCCATGTTCAAGGATGAACTGGCACCCCCGGGAGCCATATAGCGCTGACCTAAACCTCAGCAGGGGCTGATTCAGAAAGTTGATTTGATTTTGACCTTCCTTCATTCTACCTGGAAAATAACAGTGTGAGCCCAGGAAGGACCAAAGGTGCAGTTTTTGCTTTTTGGCCCCAGTCAGAGCAAGGGGAGTTTGAGCAGGAGCTGAGCTGGGACTTGACCGTTTGCCCACACACAGCAGCAAAGGGAGCCCCAGGACCCCGAGGCAGCACCTGAGCCGAGGTGGGAGCTCTCACTCTGCCTCCTGTGGCGCGGCAGAGCCCAGGCTGTCGCTCTTCTTATGAAGACGAGCTTCCCTGTCAACAAACCACCCTGTCTGCTCCTCAGCTCCCCCCTGTCCTCCTCTTCCCTTCGTCCATCTGCCACCCCAAGCATTGCTCTTCTTCTACAACTCCCAGGACTGTGTCTCTTTTAAATGACACCCAAACTCTATGGCACACAGCTGGAGTCACCAAGCAGAAGCTTCCCTCATGCGGCTTTAAGACTTTTTGGAACAACTCTTTGAAAATGTAAAAGGAAAAATCATCAAATCTTTCTCCCAGATTTTATTGCCTTCTGAGTGAGATGCTTACACCAAGCAACCTCCACCAGAGCACAGTAAAAGCAATCCCTCTGCCAGGCTCCTGCCAGCCCACGAGGAAGCACCATCTTGCTGAGAAAGAAACAGCGCATGAGAGAGGGCTGGCAACCAAGCTCCTTCACAAACACGCGCGTCCTTCACTTTGGAAATCTAGCTCCACGTTGTCAAGCTTGTAATCCCCCCAGGAGCTGTAGAGCCCCGCTGCGGGTTGCATCCCACAAGGGAATGAGGATTTCTTCTGCTCCAGACCCTGTGTTTCCAAAACTGGAAGCAGGGATGGCCATTTGTGAAGCCAGACCCCTTCTCCAGGAGGACAGCAGGCTCCCCTTGCCAGGTGTACGAGCTCAGCAGGGAAAGAGGAGAATTAATTCCTTCAGCCGGGCCCTCTCCAATGTGGCATGGCCACTGTTGCTGCAATCTCCACTAAAAGCTGCCAAACTGGAATTCTCCACCACCCCCATTACAAATATTTTATACTCTCTCTGTGCTGTGGATAATTATGCAATATGCAACACAGAACAGCAGAAAATCAGTTTTGCTACTGTGTGTGTTTTGTTGTTGTTATGCTCAGTCAAAAGCTACTTTCAAATGTAAAAATAATAATATTTTCACCATGTCCATGTCTAGTTTGGAAATCTTCCATAACAAGGTCACTGGTGACTCTTTTTATAAACACCCGTGTACACAAAAAGAGCAATTTTGTGCAGAGGTGCAAGGGCTCACATGAGGTTCTCTGTTAACCGTGAGGAACAGCAGCTCAACCTGTCTTTACAATGATGTGGATGGAGAGTGTCCACATAAGTATTATGAGAAAAGGAATTCAGACACTAAGCAGTGAGTGCTGAGCCATTGTACCCAACCTGCAAACCAACAGATAAGTGGGAACGGTTTTTTAGCTGTAAAAATGTGCAACATAGCAGCTCCTACAGGGGAAAAAATACTACAGAAAACCATCTGCAGGAATTAGCAAACCTTCTCCAACTAGCACAGGCAGCACACGCACCCTGTTGTGATTTGGGGAGGTGACTGTCATCTCACTTGGTAAAAGCAGCAGCAAAGCCAAAGGGAAGCATCTTCCTGTCACTGCCGAGCCACCCCGTTGGTACTGGCGCTGTAGGAGTAGAGGATTCAGCCTTACAATGAGTCACCTTAAACCACGCAATTCTCTCAGCTTCTCCAAGGCTGAGTAATCAGATGCGTGAGAAAATAACAACCCTATATATCGCAGAACGGCAGAAAATGAGCTGGCTGCAGCAAATGGGTCTCCAAATGTGTCATGTCCTGCATGAAACAGGAGAATTCTCCCCAAAGGCTTCTCCCTTTTGCCACAAACAAGAGGCAGAGGACTGCCCCCAAACTGCAGCACTGCTTTAGACCTTCAGAGACACAAGGAAAATTCTGCCTCAGCCGTGTTGCAGGCTTCAGGCAAGACCTTATCTGCTCCAGCTCCTGCCTGCAAAGCAAGCATAGCAGAAATGCTGCTTGTTCACCTTCCTTCATATTTTCTTTTAAGGCAATAAACCCCTTAAGGTAGGGAATTATCTCTTCCTATACACGTGTGCATCATCTAACAGCTGGTCCAGCCATCAGCTAGGGATGTTGCCATAAAACAGCAGTGGCAGCAGCTCTTCAAAGGACTTTCCCCGATACAGTGTTCGGTTGTTCCCTTTAATTAAGGGGCCAGCAATGAGCTACCAGCTCAGCTCTAGTGAAAAAGTTAAGCTCCTGGGTGTCTTAAAGTGATGAGCACTTCTACAGGGAAACAGCATCAGCAGCACTGAAAAGTGTGACCCTCGTTAAATCACCAAAAGTGACAAAGTAGAGCAAAGATGCTCAGCTGGCCAGACTAAGACCACCCAGGAGCACCTAATGTCCAGTCTCCCTCCCTGAGCACCTGCTTACACTCCCTTTTCTTTTGGCTCTCTAATACTGAAGCTGATAGGACAGATTCGGCCAAAGGGCGACTTGAGAGCCCACATGCTTAGCCTTAAAAACAGTAAGCCAAACTTTTATTTCATACTTTCTAAAAGGAAGAAAAAAATTGCAGCCATAATCACGGAAGAGAGCACCTTCCCTCCTGAGCCTAACTTGTGTCAGACCCACTTCACCTCCAGCAGTGTCACCCACGTGGCCGTGCTCTTATGTCACCTGCACACCCTGTAATGAGACATTACATTACACAGGGAAGGGGCAGTGTCCACGTGCACACATCTGTGGAGTTCTTACAAGACAATGGTCACGTACTGAACGAGCTATGTCCAGGCACGTCCAGGGGGTGGTAATGGGGTGGTGATGAACTGACCAATCATAATAAAGAACAAGGACCTTGGCTATGAGACAATCAAGATATGGGGAAGTTAAAAATAAGAAAGAATGCTGCAGCTGCAAGATATAGCTTATTAGCATAAGCCAATCAGAACTAATATAGAGGCGCGTGGACAAAGCATGCTCACCAATCATGTTAGCACAAGTAAGGTATACTAACCAATCACAATAGAGATGACACGTACATGGAGCGTGCACGGAAATAGAATAGTATAAATGTACCCTCAGATATGTAAATAAATGAGATCTGCTTAACGATCATATTGGTCTGCGTGCAGTTACTCCGTGCCCTCTCGCGAACACCGACATGCATGCATCCTCGAAATGAACCTGGTGACGGCTATCACGCCGTTCCTTGAGATGGCCACGGGATAAACCTTGCTACGAGGTCAAACCCTCTCTCTCACCTATCCATAGCACCCCAAGCACCTCCGCCAGTCCCCCCTGACAGAACAGTCCAGTCATCCCTCATAAGCTAACAAAGCAAATTGTCTTGAAATCCCCTTTCTCTAGACATGAAGCATGGCCTCTCTATTTCAACAAACATATCTTGGACTTATTTAGCTGAACCTCCACACTCTGCTTTGAAGCCTATTTAGCTGAACCTCCACACTCTGCTTTGAAGCCTCAGGGCACTGCTGACAGGAGCGCAGGGCTGAGCAGGGCTTTTCCCCCTTCTGCAGCAGGGACGGAAATCTTGTTTTGATTACATGCTTGTATGCAGAAACCCGCTCAGCTATTCCTCTCAGCACATTTTCCTTTCACGTGGCACACGTGCTGAGCAGCGCAGCCCTTCATGGCAGCCTCCTGGCATGCAGGCAGCTTCTTCTTTGTTTGCTGGAACCTCTGCCAGATTGGGAGCCCTTGGGCTTTCTGCATGGCAACCTCATTTGTGCATTGGGCAAGGGCGATCAATACCGCGTGGCATCCAAGCCCATGAGGGAAACGGCCTATATAGCTTTACACATACCAAACAATGCAGCAAATAAATGCAAGACCCCAAGACCCTGGGATGAGCAGATCTCCCTGCAGTATTCTTTGGCCCCCCAGTTTCATACAAGGTCCTTGTACCTGTCAAGAACCTGCCAAGGCTCTTTTAACCTTCCATGGGCCCAGTATGCCTCATGCCGTTATTTTCCCGGTTTCACTTCTTCACAAAACTTCCGTTTTTCTTTCTTTGAAAACTCTGCCAGTATGTAGAGGATTATAGGAACATAGATCAGGCCGCTCTGCTTTCATATCTGACTATACAGATGCACCAACATCTACTGCCTTCAGCCCTCCTTCTCTTCTCTCATCGCTTCTCCCCTTTGTGCTTCCAAACCTTTGTATGGTGAAGGACTGGCACATCCCTTCCTCGCTCTGTTTCCTGAATCTCAGGTTCAGAAGTGCTTTATTGGTCCGCATATAAGGCAATCCCTTCACTTCTCCAAAGACAGAAAAAAAGACATGTAGAAAATGTATACATTTAAAGGAATTATACCTTGTCCCACAACGCCTGCCCACAGCTTACCTCTCCCCAGCTTCTGTAGGACACCCTCAGTCCACTCACTGCCCAGCACCCCATGTGTCACCCAGCACCCCCTGCAAGGTGGCACAGCCCCCTGCCACGAGCCCCTCTCCTGCACCTCCCCAGGGGTGCCCCAAGGTGCTGGGAGACAGTCGGATGGCACCGGTCACCTCACCACGTCAGTCCGTCACACAGGGGAGCACAGGGGACTACAGAGATGATGCATCCCCTGAAAAGGGAAGAAAATGTCAGCGCAGCTGGGGAGATTGCTGCTGTCATGGGACTGGGGGTCTGAGCTTGACTTGGACATCTCGGGTATCTGCCATTGCACCAGCAGCTACCAGAGACTTGTAAAGGGGCCACCTGGGAGCTTGGCACCTACGTCGTACACTGGCACATGCAGTGAGCTGCACATCCTCCAATAACTCCACCGCATATCCTCGGGGTGAGCAGGTCCTGGTCTCTCATTCTCTGCTTCCTGAGTCAAGCCATCTAATCCTATAGCCCCAATGCGTCCAAAGCCCATCTCTTACTTTGTAAGTAAATATATATATAAATATATGCTCATCTCTTACTTTCTAAGTATATAAATATATTCTTTTCCTTTTTACAGTTACAAATTGCATTTACACACAGAGGTTTTCTTTTTGGTATCTATGCAAGCTTCTTAAGTAAGATGAGCTCAAGATATAAAACTATTCAGAAATACTTTATTTTTTATTATTTTTTAGAAGCCTACATCAAAATGTGCTGTATACATCTTTAGCTATAAACTCTATCAGGTAAATACCGTTCTTCAAACACACAGAATAAAACGAATGCCACCGCCACGTCCACCTTTGCCTCCACCTGTCCCACTCAGCACCTCTCCATCATCTTCCTGGAGCACACTAAGCCTTCACTTGACATTCAGGTCCAAAATGTTGCAGAGGTTTTTCGCGACATGCTGAGGCTGGCTGGCGGCATGCTCCTTTAGCCCGGAGCCCATCTCTTGGTAGAGGCTCTTCGCAAGCCTGGCAACCACAGCCTTGACATTGCCGCTTCGGACAGGCAGGACCCTGTTTCCCAGGAAGAACCAGAGCACGGGCAGGGCGTAGCGCTTGACGGCTTTGGGTTTCCGGGGATAAACAGATGCCACGAGCGCTGCAGGCCAAGAGAGACAAGCTTCTTACCAACCTTAATGAAAACAAGTACCTACCTTTCTTTTTGGTTCTTGGAAGCCTTTTCTGGCTAATATCAGCAAGCACAAAGAACTCGATGATCCATAAACAGGCAACAGTGGCTGATCATCCACTGAACAGAACAACCAACCTCTGAGGGCCTTAATTTCTCCAAATCAGAGGCTTTGGATCCGTGATAGACTTAGTAAAGTGAATCATACACATTTTGTAAATCATTTCGCTGTCTGCTTCTGCATTACAAATGGCAAAAACTGTCAAATCGCTGTTTATTTCCATCAAGTAGTTGCCTAAACCAGCTGCTGAAGATTTTGAAGTGCAGCTGAGAGAGGTAATTGGAAGATTTCTAATAAAAAGGATGATTACTTTTTTGTGACCTTTGATGAAAAATGCCAAAAGTCTAAGCTGGCAGTTCCCTTTGCTCAGTGGCACACAGCAAACGGCAGTATTATACCACACTTCAAAGCTCCAGCCCACAAAAGGTGTGTGCTGCTTGATAGTTTTATTGGAAACACCAGAGACTAACTGATGTCTTTGGCAGAATGGTCTAATTTGAGCTTTTTTTTCCTCCTCATACTTGCTGGCTTCTAATGAACAGCTGTTTCAAACTTCAAGATGTCTTAGATAATTACCCAGACCCCACTGCCATGGCATTTGAGCATCTCACAACTTTAATGGCATTTACCCTCACAATGTTCCCTGAAATAGGGAAAATCTTACACAGGGGGCTGACATTTAACCAAAAAACAAGCGTTCCCACTCATTCTCCCTGAAGTCTGTTCTCGGCTCATTTGTGGAACTGAACTATATTAAATGCAAACAAAAATTTGCTACCAATAGGCTCCTTGCGTGGCAGATTTTGCTGAGAGATCAAAATCTGAAATGGTCTGGAGACAGACTTCTTACTTTCTGTTCAGTGGAAATGTTATGCAGTAACCATTTATTATTCTGTAGTGGAAGGACCTTCATTTCCTCTACGCTGTTAATCTAGCATCAGTCATCTACAATTAAACAGCTCCTGAAAGTACCTAAAACCAATTCTGGTAAGCAGGAAAAGGGTTATGGTACCTATTTTAAAATGGGAGTCAATCTGAGTATAAATGCTCAGAGCTCAGAGCCCGATGTCGTATCTGCAATACAGGCAGGGAGCCTCGGTGCGTTGGGCTGAACTGCCCGCTTCTGCCCATCTGCCCCCAAATCCTGCCTTGCACAAAATCCTTGCCTGTAATACGTGTGTTGAGTTTTCCCCTACGCTATGACCCTCAGGCTCTGCAGGATTCAGCCTCAAAAGTTTCCAAGAGGAAAACAAGAATCCTGTGATGACAAAACAAAGTGACCCTCAGAAATACCAGTTGCCACATTTTTTCTAAAGGATGGTCGTTCGCTGTAGAAAAGGGACCTCTTACAGTCCTCCATGACCTTCACTGTGCTGTCCTTCAAAGAGAGGAGCCAGCCAAGGGTATTTTTAGCCCCTCTCCTTCCTGGAGGCAGGTCCTGAGATGCCCCAGTTAGAGCCCAGCGCTGCAGCCCGAGCGCCGTCCTCATCTCACATGCTGCACACCTCTGCAGCAGCCAGGCAAACCCCTGCCAAATACACCTAGTTTGGGTATTTTGCAGGAGGGACAAGCTCAGGACCTTCTGGTGTTTGATGAGCTACTGTCTATTGAGAGGCATTCCCTCTAAATATTCCCTCTGAAGACTTTGTGGCTTAGAAGTGGAGATTAGCTGAAGCAGGCGGTACCTGAGATATGTTCTGTGACATCCAGCAGAGCTTGGCCGCTGAGGAAACACACTCGCTGGGCAAACGCTTGGAGCAGCAAGGTGTTATCTGAAAGAGAAACATTTATTTCTGCTTGCTCTTCTGCAGTTATAAGGAAAAACAAAGAAAATGGGGGAGGGGAAAGGGCAGGGGTAGCTGCATTTTGTCAAATAAAGTAAATTCCTGGCAGTTTCTGAGTCCTTTTCTTCTTCTTTCCTTCCAGCTTACCTGGAAGGATTTTAAATTCAAAAAGAAAAGCTCTCATTTCACATTTGTGAATCCAAAGGTGACTGCTGTACAAGGAGCCCTGTTAAACATTTTGCATCAGGGCCCTCAAAATTTAAATCACATGTGAGAAGTGAAAAGGTTTCATGTCCCGGAGCTTTGCGGAAGTGACCTCCTCCCTCCTCTAAGGCAAAGGGTGAGAAGGCTCAAAAGTCCACGCATCCACTCACACTTTAAAGACAAGCTCATGTTAAATCTTTAAGTTTCCTGTTGGGATCTACGGACAAGACCCCAAGTTACTCTTACAAGAGAGAATTACTGCTCATTACCAACACCATCCGCTCTTGGGGGCTCTTGTAACATCTCTGAAATCAGATCTTGGCAGAGAGACTGGAAAACAAACTCATTTCCCAATACTTGACTGTCACGTATAGTTTAGTTTTTCCTGTGCTGCCTGTTGTTGCTTTGGGGTCTTATTTTAATTTATAAACTGTTGCCTGGATTGGTCTGCAAGCCTCCAGTCTGACCGCTTTGATCAGCCAAGCAAAGCTTTTCTTGCAGGCAGAATGCGCATGGGATGCGCTACGATACCTCGCGGTGTCACCAGGAGCGGCACCGATAAAGCAGGCAACCTGCTGCTTTGTGAATGACTACAAAGCCAAATCCCAAAGTGGTTTTAAGTAGCACTGTGCTATTAAGTGCTCCTTTTTGCATGAGGCTGTCCCTAATGATGTTCCTGCAAGCGTGCAGTAAAGAACTGATCCTGCTACGCTAATTAAACTTCTGCTTTGGTAATTACACTCTTCTCATTCACCTTGTCAAACAGACACTTCACTTTTTGCCTCACACTCTTGCAGTATTGGCAGACACTGTTTCACACTTGCTGTTCCTCCCCAGAGAGTTACCTTACAGCTTCTGCTTTGAAAAAAAGCCCTGAGATCTGCAGATCTTGAAGGAGCACAAAATGTTAATTAATCGTTAATATCGTTAATATGAGCAAAAGAAGAATCTGCTTCTCCGCGCTCTCATTTTCACTGCGTTCCCCTCTTTGCTACGTTAACACCTACAGGGGAAATTTCCCATCCTCACTTGCAGAGGGCTGGTTCCTCTGGGAGCTACTCGGGCTGCTGGCTTGACTCCATGCCCTGGTGTCGGGCAGTGGCCATCTGAAGGGCATCTCTTTCATGACAGAGGACAGGGTAGGACAGATGTCAGAGGAGAGCAAGATCTATGTCCCGGTTCCACTGCAGTCAGGCTTGATTTGCTGATTCACCCCCATCTCCAAGGTGGCTCCCTCGAGTGGGATTAGGGTCCCAGCTCACAGCTAATGAATGTGTGTGGCCTCCAGCTGGGGACGTCCAAGCCAATGTCAGGGCTAAGGTAAATAAATGACGCAGGCATTATTTGGAAATAAATTAGTTTGTTTGCACGTAAAATTTTGGTCTTGGGGATGGGGGTGTTTTTTTTTGTTTTGGGGGGATCTTTTGTTCTAACATCGAGAGATCAAGCAATTTTAAAACCAGCTTGCATTTTTGCATGGATCATTAAAGATGACAGATGAGGAAGTCTCATCTAAAACTCAGAATCTGAGGCAGGTCAACAGAGTCTCGGAGCAATAGCTGGGCTCTTAGCTATGAAACTCGGTGTTCACTTGGCTCCAAGATGGAGGAACCGCAGTTGAGGAGAGTCAATGTCAGAGCTCAGCCTTACCTAGATGAGCAATGGATGCTTCCAGCACCTTCACAGCTGCAGCATAAATCCCCAAGTGCTTTGAGTTCAGGTTCTCAGTGACTGCTTCTACCAGAGAGACCACCACTGGGTGTAAGGCGCCTTTGAGCATGGGCGTCATCAAAGCCAGAGCCTCCAGCGCCTGCTGGTTCACTTTCTTGTTGCAATCCTGAAGTCTCAGGACAAAGACATCAAAAATCTGTTAAGAAAACAAATGACATGAAAGCTGGATTAAAATGTCTTTGTTTCAAGAAGGGATGTAGAAAGAAGTACCCAGCACTGTAAAAGATGAAGGTTATGCTTTCTGTCAGATCAGCGCTTGCTAGCACAATTTCACTCTTTTCCTGTGGGCTACTCACTGTAGTGGTTGCACAGCCTCATGCTGTTTGAAAAGATTTTCGTATTTTATTGAGAGGTTTGAGTGGGGGCAGGGTAGATCATATGGTGTTTCCCTTTACCTATAAATCATTAAATTAATCCCATTTTAATAATGCAAAATAGTATCTTTGGTATAGAGGTATGAAAACAGGTTTTTACGATGCCCATTTTTCCATAACGTTGTCTCAAGTACTGAGGGTAGTTTTGATTTTGCCAAAACTGTGGCTGGACGAGATCCAAGTTTTGTTTTATCCATCTCAGAACCTGCATCTGAAGGAATGCAGGGCTCTGATGAACTCTCCAGGATCCAGACCATTTGTCTAGCTAACAGGTAGCCTTCTGAAGTTTAATGTGCTGTGCAGTTCTCATTAGAGCAGGTTCAGTCCCTTGACAGCCACATTATCAGGTATCATTTTCTGGAAAAGGGGAAAAAAGCAGCTGCTGGGAGGAGAAGGAAGAGAAGATCTATCTCTAGCCATTTTCCTCCTCTTTCCAAAGAGTAAAGAGGACCCCCAGGAAGGGTGAGAACAGTCTTTCCCAAGCAGGAAAGGGATGAGGACAGAAGTGAATCAGCAGAGTCGTGTCTGCGCAAGACAAGATAAAGTTTACAGGACCATCCTTTAAAAAACATATGTTTTTTTATATCAACCCAGCCTGATATTTCTCTCCCTCATCCCAACCCATTTTTCTTCTAGGGAATAATTGCCAAGCTTTCAGTGGCTGGATTGCCTTTATTTCAACCTAACTGGTAGTAGGAGACACCAAAAGCTACAGCAACAGTAAATTCTATCATCATCTCATGAGCAGCACCAATAGGCACCTGCCAGAGAAATACATCTGGACTGAAATTAGTTGCCCTGAAGTCTGGAGCTCAATTAAATTATTTGGGGTAAGAAGGGACCAGCCTGTCCCAAAGGATTAGTACGTAGTGCCAAGACACACTGAGTTAACTTTACTGGTACAGGCTTGGGAAGGGAGCTAAGGGGAAAGGAGCAATAGAGAGGCCCTACATACCTGGACAATGTTAGTGGAAATGAGCTGGGGGCTGCTTTTGCATTGGTCTAGGAGCAGCACCACTCCCTCCATTCGTGTCTGAAACTCCTTGGCTGTCAGGAGCTTGTAAAGCTCCTCGAGCTGTTCAGTCTCTTCCACAGTGCGACGTGGCATGTGACGGATTCTCCGACGGGGTAAGGTGAGTACGTCAGAGCCAGACCTGAAAGTGGAAAATAAAACAAGGTAAGACCTTTTGGAGATAATATCTTCAGTTAATCGTGAGGAAGACATCTCAAGGAGACTTCCTAATGATGTGATTTCAGCTAGGTTCTGATCTGAAAAGCAACTTTGATCTCCTAACAATCATTACAGGAGACAGTCTGCAAGTAGCATTATTGCTAGCGCTTACTCAGGAAAACCAAGGCACTGAGGATGAGATTCATCTCATTTACCTTCAGATGTCTTCCCAGGTACTCATCTAGCATCCCTTTGTGGGGAAAAATAGGCACTACTTCAAAGTTTAAATGCCTCTTCTTATGGGAGGTGTGTGTTGTTATAAGGAAATTAATTACTCTGGAGAAGTGGGGCAAGAAAACAATCTCTGGTGCAGCTCGTCTTCACCAGAAAGACTTTACCGAGGAAGAGACAGGTAAAGCTTGTCACGTGCTTTGTCAGATAGAACAGAAGTGCTCAGTACCTTCCATCAGAAGGCAAGTGTTCCTGGGCCATCGTCAAGTCGCCATTCCTAGACTTCCTGGGGTCCTTGGCAGATGGAGGTTCACGTTTATGGTCTTCTAACCCCTATATATATGCATAAAAGAGCATGAATCTATAGAAGATAAAATAGGAAACTACTTGTTTAAAACACACGTTATAACCAGGATCTCTGCTACCAAGAAAGGCTTAGCAAAACATTTCATATCTTAGAGAGGGAGACAGGCCAGAGATTCAGTGATGTCTACTATTAGTTTTCAATAACCCAAGGCAGGTGACAGGTGCTACCATAATGGGCAGCAATATAAAATCCCAAATTCATTAGTCTGCAGCACAAATGGGAATAATGCAAACTGGTAGGGAACAAGCCTTCTTAAAGGGAAGAGCAGGAAACTTTTGGACTCTCTGGAGGCTGACCCATTGTGTTGGGAGCTGATTTGGTTCACACTCACTCTCTTATTCCTGCACAAAGGCCCATTCCTTCCTAGAATGTAAATGGCGAGGAATGAAAAAAACATAGGGATGATTTTCCACTGGATGCTGAATTCACAAAGCTTCTTCCAGCTCCACAGTGCATGACAGCAGGGCAGTGTTCCATGAAGACAGACAATATATGCACTAATTATGATTGCCTTGTGCATCTTCTGTATATTTGGAAATTTTCTTGGCACTACTACTTCCTTCACCTGTTGCAAAGACCCCATTACCTTCAGAAGCACCATTCTCACTTCCTTGCTTTATTAGCAGGGGTGGGGGTGGTGTTGTTTTTTTTTTATGCTTGAAGGTAAAACCATTTTCTCCTACTTCCCTTTCCTGTTTGTGGCTGATATTCAAAATACACCCACTTTATTTCTAGCCATACTAGTCCCTTCACTGTCTGCACATAAACAGGCTAAGGATCAACAGTCCATTCCCAGGAGCAAAATGATTCAGCGGAGGAGGAATGAGATAAAGATTAGGTATGTTTAATCTCATATTAGCAATCTCAGTACTTGCATAAAGGAGACACTTCTCATGCCAAACACTCACTTCCTGCTTAAGTGTTGCCATTACATCTTCCAAGTCATGTGAGGGGACAGACTGTTTCAAATACCTATCAAAGTTTTTATCACTCATCAATATATTCAGCATCTTCCGTCCATAACACCTAACACAGGAAAGAGAAATGAATGACTGTCTTTTCTCCCTTGTGAATAAACGAAGGAAAAGTGTTAATAAAATAAGCTGATATTTTAAACTCGTCCTGTGTACTACCTTCAACTACCTTCATGAGAAGGTATTACCTATTCAGCAGAGAGATATTTACCTCTGCTGATTGCCACAATGCTGCCAGCTGAACACAAGAGGCAAGAGGAGAACACAGGGCAGGAGGAACATACAATTTCACTCTGAAATTGTGGGTATGCTTCTGTGGGATTACAGCAACCCCTGGGATGAGCAAAGCCCATCTCCTGCTGTGTTTTCATGGCTTATGTGCAGTGGCTTGCTGCCATTGCACAATAATTTACTTGTCTTTAACTGGCGGAGAAGCTAGGACAAATCACCTCATGCTTACTATTTATTATTCTACACTACACGTATGCGTATGGGCAGCTAGTTGCTCATGTGTTCTTGCCATCTATTAATAGGAATCTAAATTAATAATCAAAGTAAGGTTTTTTTTGGTTGTTTGGTTGTTTGGTTTTGCTACTATGAAACTACAGCTATCTTCAAGAGGAAATTTGCTACTATGAAACTACAGCTATCTTCAAGAGGAAATCTTGAGGTCCACAGACAACAACAGGTTCAGCCACAGACAACAACATTATACAATGATTGGGAAGAAAAATTTGTGACTACCATAGGCAAGTACATCTGCAGAAGGAAAGACTGAAAATTCAGAAAGACTGAATACATTGGTTGAAGACAGCTGGCATTTTTCTAGGACAGCCTTAACCTTACCAGAAGTAAATGTTTGGGATCATTCAATGATGAACACTGGCCAACGCTTCAGCTTCGCATTGCGCACATAAGACCAAACAAAATTGTCTGACTGACTATCTGAGCTCTGTTGATCTGAATAAAGAATCATTCAAGTCTCAGGAATTCGGCAATGGTCCTTCTTGCTGGACAACCTCATGTTACCCAGTACAGTCATTTCCCCAGACAACATTATCCACACTGTGAAGTAACTTTCTTAATATTTACTCTACCTTCCACTCTTCTGTGGTTTTATGATTTATGGCCAGACATCAAACAGTTTTAAAATTTTAGGAGGTGAAATGAAGATCATCACCTCGTGTCCTGATGACAGTCCTGAGCAAGCTTCACCACCGTGCGCACCAGCAGGTCGGTACTGCTACGCGTGCCTGACAGGAGCTTCTTGGCTCCGATTTTCTCCATCACGGTCAGTAGGTGTTCGGCCGCACATTTCCGCACCAGGACATTGCGGTGCCTGGAAACAAGAGAACAAACGCTGGGGCAGAGGGAAAAGGAGGGCCAGAAGCACAGGCCTCGGTTACAGCATGGTCCCTGTCATTGCTGGGGGAAGAAGGCATGTGTTCTTGCTGTGATTTTAGCCACCTGTAGAGGATTCTGTCCTCAGATAAACACAAAATTGGTATTGTACAGAGGTGCTACCTGTAAGGAAAAGGGAGGAATTTAATCTCCCTGGACTGTTTGATACTCAATTTCTTTCCTGAAACTAACTCTGAGAAAGAGGGAAATGGAAGACAATTCATGCTGACTCGTTAGAGGGCTCCCACTACACAGACAGAACTGCAGCAGGATTGGGGCTTATTCCACTCATTTATCTCCAAATCTGCAGATCCTTGAAAAAAACAAATGGGGCGAAACACACTGTGGGGCATGAAGCTGCAGAACATCAAGCTATGCAGCCAGTTTGTTCTCTGAGCTTGGCAAGAGGTACATTTGAATGCTTTAGCCTTTTCAAAAGCTGAGGAAAGGATAGCAGTTGTTTTAGCCAGGTTGTCCTTTCTAGAGGACACTATCAGGCACAGCACCAAGACTTTAAGGCAGCTTTTTCTTCAGCTATCCCATGGCAGTCGGCCTGTGAAGGCACCTGTAAAGTGGCTCACCATCTCAAGGCTAACATGCAGTATCAATTTGAATAGAAAGAGGAGCTCTAAGGACACGGCAGTCAGACAGACTCCTCTTGGCAGGAGCTGCGCCTGCTGAGCAGGCTTTGCTGCACCCAGTGGCTTCTCCCCTACATGCTCTGTGCCCCAGCAATTAGCCTCCTTATTTCTCAAGTTAATGGCATAATGATGATGCATGATTTTTCCCAGAGCCTCTCTGGTTAGCACTGCAAAATATCAAAGGGCGCTGGCTGCTGGAACTGCCATTGTTCCTCTTCCCACAAAGCCACAAGCCTGTATAACGACCCTTGGCAGGAACTTTTTCTTCCCCATTATTCACCACGTCTGGGTAGCGTTGACAGACTGTGAGAACAAATAGGCTGCAATAGGGCAGAAGGAGATGAGAAAAGAGGAATGGAGTGTGGTTGATCAGAGAATCTAATCACCAAGTTCCCAGAAGACGGAGGAGAAAGGACCCTTCCCTCCCATCATTCCCCTTCTGCCTCCCATCCCTTCCCCCTGCCCACACAATTTAAGGTGAAGGATATCACTAAGAGAAGAATGACATACTGAACTCCACTAGCCATGAGAGCAGTCATTGCTCGTGCAGGAGTCACGTTCTGCACCATGATCTCCAGGGATCGATTGGCTGCTTTCTGAATAAACTTGCTCGAGTCCCCCATCTTCTGGAGCAAGACCCCAGCAACCTCATCCACCCTGTGGTCCATGTGGTTCTTCATGGTCCTGAAGAGCTCTCCAAGAGTGCTGATTGCGAAGCAAGACACCTTTGAGCGGAGGTTGTTCACCTGGGGAAGACATGAGGGGAAACATAAGAACCACCCTGTAAAGAACATCAGTTCCCCTAGACAAAAGTCCCAGGGAACAACATGACTTCTCACTGTATCCAGGTGGAACATAAGAGCACGGTAAGAGCAGAAGGCCACAAGCACAGAAACACACTCTGGTACCAACTTCTTCTCTGGCCTCCGGGCCATTTATACAATACAATTTTAATGAGACTGCAGGCCTAAAAAATATTGTTTCACCTAGAACAATGTGAGCTACTTAGCCCATAATATGCACTGCTTTGATTTTGGTCCCTTTTATAGAAAAAAAACAAATAAAAAAATTAAAGCAAGGGCTGTTTTTAAACTACAAAGGCACAATTCATAAAGACAAGATAGAGGAAAAGTAGCACTTTCCTCCTGTCCAGAAATGCAGCACTGGCAGCTTGAGCACTCAACCAGGCAACAGAAAATACGGGCTCAAGTCTACAGACTAATTCGCAGCAGGGACTTGAGTCCATCTGCTGCTCTGTCTGCTCAGGAGAACCCCAGCTGTTGGACTTAAGGCACTCAAGGATCCTGGAGATGACATGCAATTACAGCTGCGACCAGGGGGGTTTTACAGCATTCAGGGCTGCTCTGGAGTGACCCCTGCTTCCAAAAGGCTCTGCCACAAGGGTAAGGAAGAAGCATCTGAGAGTCATGTGCTTCATTTGAAAGATACTTTGAAGGAGAGATCAGTGCTTCTTTCTGCCAGACTTAGTTGTGCCTGTTAATAAAAATGTCTCTGCACATGAGTGTGTAGAATAGAGAGAGGTATAAAAGTATACTCCTTCCTCAGGAGTATAAAAGTGATACAAAAATCAGATGAGCTAAGCTGAAAGGGCTGCTTCTCCTAACCCTGATCTCAGAGCGGGAGAATCTCAGTCCTGCATATCTAAACAGAAAGGTTTGAAGAGTCCAACAAGAAAAGGGGCAATTAAGCCTCCAGCGTCATTAAATATTGGCTAGAAGGACTGATTTTCACGGAAATGAGCTAAGCCTTACTGTCATCTGCAAGCAAAGGAGAATTTAGTATATTTGGCAATCATGTAGTAGGAGTACAAGGCAGTTGGTTCAAGCCACAGACAGGTGCCAAGTTGGAAATACAGCCACAGATGTTATTGAGGAGCTTAGGTTGAGACCTCTCTGTTAACTGAGAGATGAGATAGTGAAGCTGTGTGCGACTGCCCTGCAAACCCCACAGCCAGGCCATGCCAAGCACTCAGTGGCTGCAGTGTAAAACTCCAGCAGTGCGTGGAGGCAACACATCAACGGAAAGGGCACAATACCATAAAGCACGCAGAAACGAAGGAGGAGAAGACATCATCAGGAAACACTGCAAAACAAACACCTGCAGTCAATCCCCCAGGATGCTGAGGAGGAGGAGGAAGTGGGAGGAAGCTGGGAGGCGAAAGCTGCAGTGCTTAATTACAGCTTGGGTGGAGATTTGGGCTGTGGCAATTCACCTGATTAGTGTCTCAGTTTCTGCATTTGTATCTTGCATTAAAATGTCACCTAGCTCAAAGAGGAGAGAGACAGATGCCCTACTTGCCAGCAAATACAGCCATATGTATGGACAGATCATATAGACAGGTGATACAGCAGATCATATAGATAGGTGACATAGGTATTAGAAAAATGAGGACTAAAAATAATAATGAAGGCAGACTCTGAGCACACACATAAATGAACAAGCACATATCTACTCGACGCCCATGTACAAGGCACGTGGGACACAGTTAACCACAATGTTCTCACCTCTTTGTTAACTGCCAAGGAAACATCATGAAGTCTACAAAGAAGGACTTCTGAGTGGCAGATAGCCAGGTGCCTGATGCTGATGAGTCCCTTCACCTTCTGCTCCCTGAAAGGCAATTACCAAACAGATTGATTTTTCTCACCACCCAATAACGAGGCAGCTCTGAAATTACCAGGGTGTCAGCTCAAACAAAGGTAGCTCATACACCACTTAATTAATTATCATGGAACTCGTTGTCACAGGATGCTGTGGCAGTCAAAAGCGTACATTAATCCAAAAGGCAAATAGATGGTTTCAGAGTGTATGGGTTAATTTGTAGCTCTTAAAGAAGACAGCCTTTCTGAAATCCCTGGCACATCAAGTCTCTATGTCGCTGCTTCCTAGAAGCTGGGACACTGTGCCATGTTTGTGTTTCTTGTACCCTCCCCGTACCCTGTCCCTGAGATACAGTCCCGCCCAGCTGTTACTGGGGCATTTTCCCTCTTTGCCATCCCAGAGGGCCGTTCAGGAGTGAAAGCCTGCACTGCCACTCCATAGCTGAGTTTGCACCCTGCAATCTAGTCGTCCCCCGCTGTGCTCAGCCCACCCCTCCGAAAAAAAGAAAAGGCAGGGTGTCCTTAAGGATTGCACACCTGGGCAAGAACAGCCAAAATGCTGGATTTTCCAGAAAATCCCTACTTGAACTGACACCCACAACAGCGACATGTTATTTAAAAGGAGTAAAAACCCGCCTCTTTGTGAAGGGCCTGAGCTACGTGAAGGCACACGATGCAGTCACTGGTTCCCCAGGGCTGCAGGGCGTGAGTTTAACCTGGACCCCCAACAGCTGCAGCAGCTCTCTGCAGCTCACAGGACACCAAACAGGAACAGGGAAGAGAAAGAGGAGAGGAGCAAAACAAAGCGACCACACAAGGAGATGGAAGATTTTTCATGGTTATCCCAGTGCGAACGGAGCCCTCATGCGTGTATGCTGACCCAGAAATCAGAAAGACAACCAATATCTGAATAGCCTGAAATTTGTAGAGTCTCCTCCTGTCTGTGCCTAATTTCAGGATACACTGTGATTATAAACAAAACATCTTTGGTCCATATTAAGCAGTGAGGGGGAAAAAGTTTAATTCTAAAAGTGCAAGGTGCCTAAATGATTTTTTTCTTTTTCCTTGTCTTCTGCCACGAGCCCTTCAGGAGAAATGACAGGCTGAGCAACTCAACCGTATCTCAGTCCGTTTCTCAGAAACAGCAACTCCCTGTAGGCGCTCCTGGGACTCACGTGCAGGAGGTCACAGGGAGGCCCTGTCTTCTGCTGCTGCTGCCAACAGTGGGACCAGAGACAAATCCTTGCTCAGTCCTACTGAGGCCAGTGGCCCGCGGCCCTCAAATCTCTAAACTCAAGACCACTTCCATCCTGCTTCTGGCTTCAGCCGGCAAATCGTCTTCTTCCACGACTTTCTCTCTTCCCTGAAGATTTCATTTGCAGCTACATGGAGCAGAAGGCAAAGCTAGGAAACAGCATGGACCTGCTGTGGCTGTAGCAGGGCTATGGACAAAGGCAAATAAAAGGCTGCTCTCACGTCTTTATACTGTGACTGCTTTGGAGTGGGTTCACTAGTTCCCTTTGGACATCTGGGCTGTGTGGGCTCAGAGGCACTAGAAAATGTTTCAGGCTTACCTTAGCACTGAGAGAGAGAAAGAGTGAACAGGGGGCTTTCTTACCAGTCGTCGCTGCTGAGCCATGTGAGTGCATTGAGCAGCCCCTGCTGTGGGTGAGGGAAGGGTCTGGCTTCCCAGGCATCCTCACTATCCTGTCCCCACTCCAGGAAGTCCAGAGCAATGTCCAGCAGTGAGTTCACTGTAAGGAGAGGGTCAGACACTAGCATCGCATACCCCAGGGCAAGGCACCCCCCCACCGAGCAGACAGCAACCCAGTCTCCCAGCCAAGATTATATGTGGGTGCAAACTGGCATTGGTTCAGAGACTTCCCTGCTCTCTGGCTCATTGCTTTCCCCAACACCCACCCATCTCCCAGTCACCCCCAGCTGGGCACCAGCTCCTTGTGTAAACCTGAGAACTGCACACAGAGCCAGCTCCCTAGTCCAAATAGAAACCACAGCCAGCTTGAAGATCCCTAGTGCCACAGGGCTCATGCTCACGGAGAGCCAGTGCCGCCCAGCAGGACTTACTCCCCTAGGAGTAAGCTCCTGAGATGTGCACATACCTCCCTGTATCACCTCCCTGCTACCTGGAGCCCTGGGGACAGAGGTACCCTGTAACTTTCTGAGGTAACACCTTCAGCTGCCCCCAGTGAGCACCGAGCAAGAACAACCAAGTCCCTCCTTGTCGGGAAACACACTCTCTTGATGGTAAATAAACAAGATATAAGAAAATTCAGATGACAAATGCGTTTCTTATGAAACCTATTTGTCATCAAAAGCACCATAGGTCAAAAACTTCATGTCTTGCCCTCAAAAGCTCATTTTCTAAAGTGTAGATGAAACACCTGAGCTGTCTAAAAGTATTGAGTATAAATATTGCACAGAGGCTAGATGAGATGCTACAGACTCTGTAGGGTTTTTACTCTACCTTGTGTGTTCTACAAAGCATGGAGGATGGAGGAACTGTAAAATCAAAAATATTCAGATGGGGATTAATTTGGGTGTCACAGATATCACAGTCACTGCCATCAGTGATGTCACTGCACAAGTATGTACGTATACACATCTGTATTCAATATGAATGGAGAGCCGTGTCAGGCTAGTTCTGGTCAATTTTGAAAATCAGAGTAGCATCACTAGAAAAGAGCATTCAAAGTACCATTCCTAGCTGCCTTTTCCTTAACTCACGCTACCCAGGATCATAACACGAGGTAGGCGACCCCCAAAGGAGGGACGAGAATCACTATCTACTCACTATCTGCTGTATATTGACTGCAGGTAGCAAGCAGCCTGGGAGCACCAGGCAGCCTCTCAGGTATGCCATCTGCTACACACAGCCACTGTATTTGGGTGCGGTGACCGAAAAGGCACTGCTTGTTCGAGTTTGCATTGCAGGTGGTGGGATGAGAGAGGCTAGAAGCCGTTAAGCACTTGTAGGTGCAATACCATGATTGTACCAAGTCACTCATTTCCATGCAGAGACAACCCTTGCTGTGATAGTAGCAAAGCTGACTGGAGAGCCTGACAGCAGCACAGGCAGAGGGCCAAGATGGTGAGTGGCTAATTGATCATGGTGGTGCACATATGTGCCCAGTGAGCACAGCCTGCCAGGCTGCACCCAAGCTCAGCCCTGCAGTTACAGCTGCCTCCCGGCACCAGTGTTCTAGTTTGGACTGTCAGTACGGGCAAAAGCTAGAGCTTAAGGCTTTACACTACTTTATTCAGCTAAACTTTCCAGCGGATCTGTAAGCACCAACTGCTCTGGTATCACCAAGCTGGCGTGGATCCAAAGCAGGTTTGCTCTCAATCCTCAGGACAGGCTTTGGACCCCAAATCCTGCCTGTGGTTGAGGACGAGGCAGTGTGTGCTCCCTGTGCAAGGAAAGAGCTGGTGCAGGGGCTGCAGCGGAGCGCGCTCACCTGAGGAGTTGCGTGGGAAGCTGCCACCCTGGCTGATGGTGGGGATGCTGGGCAATGAGGGCCTGTTGACCCGCTTCCCCAAGGCAGTGCCAGCGCTCTCTCTGTGTGTGTTGCCCGTGCTGGGGCAGGTGGAAACTGTCCCATTGACAGGCGGTGGGCCAAAGCCTGCAGAGACCCAAAAGGACCTTCTAAGTGGAGAATGTTGGACAGGGTGGCTGTGGGCTTGGAAAGGGCTAGAAGCCTTGCTGGAGCTGGGTAACATCCCTTTGTTGTCCCAAACAACTCGAAGCATAACAGTTGCACACTAATGTGGGACACTGATCACAGAATACAGTGATGCTTTCCCTAAGAAACGAGGAAAACTCAGTACTGCTTTTCTTTTGCTTTGCCTAATTTCCTTTGGAAATTGGAAATCAATCCTATTCGAACTTCCACTCAGATGCAAGTGTCACAGCCTTCCAGTGCGATTTCATGGACATTTGCAACACTATGCAAATAGCAAGTGAACATAAAGGCCCACAACTCTAGCGACCACTTACTTTCTTCGGCTGCATCCCCATGGTCAACACTCTGTGTAAGGAGCTGCAAGGACTTTTCTTTCTCTCTTTCTCTCTCTCTATGCAAAAGCTCCATCGCTCTCATTCGATGTTGCTGGATTTTCTTCTGAGCTGACTTGGACAAGGTAGCACGGAACTAGTTGCAATGGAAATACATCATGGAGCATAAAGAGAGATACACAAACGATACACAACACCTCATCAGGAACACAGTGGGAGAGTGTCATAGTCTTTAATGTAGCTCCATACACATCCCAATAGTTTCAGAATAATTCCTCCTTTCCGCACCTTGGCATACAATGACACCCAGTGATGTGTAACACTTCATTGCCATAACCTTCTACTGGTCCAAGATACTCCTTCTCAATCTACAGCAGGAAGCCCTGCTTGAACCAGGAGAGTCATAGGAGTGCTCCAAGACGTATGAAGAGCTCACAGGAGCAGTGAACAGGCAGTTCAGTTCCTACAGGCCAGGGCAGAGGAGTAAAACCCATCTGCAATAACCAGCAATGAGAGGTAATTTGCTGTTTCCTAACACACACAGCCAGTAATTGCAGCTGCTTCTCACTTCCTTGCTTCTGAAGGACTCAGCTGCTCTCTGAGAACACGAGTCCAAAAAAGGAGTCATGTGAAAACAAGTTTGAGACACAGTGCTCTTAACGAATAGAAACATTGAGAATGAGAGGGCTGTGAGATACAGCAAGAAAGGTAACCAAGGAAAAGCAAGCTCTCCCATTTTATTCTGCAGCCTTGCTTACACTCAACATTATAATCTTTGCTTCTGTGCTTCCGAGCATGCACTTTGCACAAATTCACTGATGTGGAACTTGCTCTACTATTCACCTCTGCTCTCAATTGGCCTTTGTACATAAAGAACGCTTCTTGCATAACCTTAGCACCATCTCCCAACCAGTGACTTCTGCGCCAGTGAAAATAAGCAATTGCTCTGTATCTGGCAAATGTACTCCCAAGAGAATCTGCTCCCCAAGAGAAGAAGATTATGATTTTCAGTGACATTTTTGGCTAAGCACTGAACGGTCACTGAAAAGGCAGCCTGCTCACCCCTGTCCTTAGCGCTTACCCTTCCATTGCTGCCCTCCAAATCATCGTCACTCAGAAGATGAGGGTTCAGGAGATGATCCATCTCCTTGGCCTGGCTGAGTGGGAGGCCTGTTAACGGGAGCACAGGTTCACGCAAACGTCCAGCAGCCTTCACACCACCAACACCACGATGCTGGAGAACAGGCCAGATGGGTTCCAGAGGCCGGAGCTCTGATAAGACACAGGTACAGATTGTGTATGAGAACAGCAAGGAACAAATAACCTTTCCAGACAGATGGGGTACTACCATATTGCCCTGGCAGCAGAAATGACATTGCTCTCTTGGCCATCAGACTCAAACCTACTGCATGATAAAGGAAGGCCGCAGCCCTTGGCTTCTGGTGAGCAGCTGTGTTTGACAGAGAGGAGCAGAGATTGCCCTTGCCAAAAAGGTTCTTGTCTGTTCCTACCCGTTTGGCTTTTAGTAAACATCCTCTTTTTCCCAGTTACTAAAATAACTCCTGGGTTTTAATAGCTGTATTTAATAGCCTTTGTAGAGGTAAGAATCAACATTTCCTCCTCTTCGCTGGAATATTTTAGAGGGCGTTTAAAGAAAAGCTTAGGATTGTGAGAGTGTTGCCAAAACCAGAATTGTGTTCTTGAAGCTAGAATTCATTTTCCCTGAGGGGTTTCGTTCTGAATTGTAGCAGATCAGCGCACTTTCTGGGCAGCCCCACTAAAGGCTGATTTTCTTAATGGGAATAGCACAGTGCAGCTCATTCTGAAACACTCTCCAACAGAGCCGTTAAAACTCAGAGAACTAATAATTCCTTACATGGCTTCACAGATGATAAAATTATGCGATAGCCAAGCAGTAAAAAAGGAACAACTTCCTTAAATCAGTATTTCTTTTCCTGCTGAATAGTCAGGTCAATAATAAGAGAGAGAGAGAGAGGGTTTAACGATACAGCTCATTTCTAGTCCAGAATGTATCCAGCAAAAATGTCACCTTACTTACTCAGCAATACTTCTCCCTAGTTGCACTCAGCATCCTAGCTGCATATCAGCAATAAAGGAATCATTCCTATGGGGCATGCCCATTATTTGGCGGGGCACGTCCATTATTTGGCAGAACACTGAGCTGAGGGACCAGTGGATCTTATCGCTTTTTCTGCATCAGCAAAATTATTTGTTAAATTCTCATCTCTCCTATCGCTACAAACCCACAGATGGCAAAGGGACAGCAATGGTGTCATTGAGGTTTTCAACTTGAAAGTATTGTCTGACACAGATGCCCCAGACACCGCATTTTGTCTTGCAGAACTCTTACTGCTAGTGATAATGCAAGGCAGGGAGGCGGGAGAAGCCAGTAGGCATTTCCTACCTCAGCCTCAGTTTGCAGTACTGATAGGGGAAGAGATTTGTAATAATAAACCTAGCATATGTGGTTTGAGGTTGGAAAAAGGAAATATCCGTTCATTACGCAGCATTTAATTTAGGCTTGTGCTTTACGAGGACAGAAAGCTCAGATCCTGCATTGGCCGCATCCTTTTGTAAGTGTCTTTCTCTGTAAATGGAAAATTCACAAGGACTTCCTATCGCACACGGTTTCACTCTTTCTCCCAGTGCCAAAATACGCAATGTTGATTAATCTACTTCAGATCTCCAAGGGTTTGGTTTTTCATTTGGAAAATCAGATCCCCAAGGGTTTGGTTTTTGAAAATCAGAGTAGCATCACTAGAAAAGAGCATTCAAAGTATCATTCCTAGCTGCCTTTTTCTTAACTCACGCTACCCAGGATCATAACACGAGGTAGGCGACCCCCAAAGGAGGGACGAGAATCACTATCTACTCACTATCTGCTGTATATTGACTGCAGGTAGCAAGCAGCCTGGGAGCACCAGGCAGCCTCTCAGGTATGCCATCTGCTACACACAGCCACTGTATTTGGGTGCGGTGACCGAAAAGGCACTGCTTGTTCGAGTTTGCATTGCAGGTGGTGGGATGAGAGAGGCTAGAAGCCGTTAAGCACTTGTAGGTGCAATACCATGATTGTACCAAGTCACTCATTTCCATGCAGAGACAACCCTTGCTGTGATAGTAGCAAAGCTGACTGGAGAGCCTGACAGCAGCACAGGCAGAGGGCCAAGATGGCGAGTGGCTAATTGATCATGGTGGTGCACATATGTGCCCAGTGAGCACAGCCTGCCAGGCTGCACCCAAGCTCAGCCCTGCAGTTACAGCTGCCTCCCGGCACCAGTGTTCTAGTTTGGACTGTCAGTACGGGCAAAAGCTAGAGCTTAAGGCTTTACACTACTTTATTCAGCTAAACTTTCCAGCGGATCTGTAAGCACCAACTGCTCTGGTATCACCAAGCTGGCGTGGATCCAAAGCAGGTTTGCTCTCAATCCTCAGGACAGGCTTTGGACCCCAAATCCTGCCTGTGGTTGAGGACGAGGCAGTGTGTGCTCCCTGTGCAAGGAAAGAGCTGGTGCAGGGGCTGCAGCGGAGCGCGCTCACCTGAGGAGTTGCGTGGGAAGCTGCCACCCTGGCTGATGGTGGGGATGCTGGGCAATGAGGGCCTGTTGACCCGCTTCCCCAAGGCAGTGCCAGCGCTCTCTCTGTGTGTGTTGCCCGTGCTGGGGCAGGTGGAAACTGTCCCATTGACAGGCGGTGGGCCAAAGCCTGCAGAGACCCAAAAGGACCTTCTAAGTGGAGAATGTTGGACAGGGTGGCTGTGGGCTTGGAAAGGGCTAGAAGCCTTGCTGGAGCTGGGTAACATCCCTTTGTTGTCCCAAACAACTCGAAGCATAACAGTTGCACACTAATGTGGGACAGTGATCACAGAATACAGTGATACTTTCCCTAAGAAACGAGGAAAACTCAGTACTGCTTTTCTTTTGCTTTGCCTAATTTCCTTTGGAAATTGGAAATCAATCCTATTCGAACTTCCACTCAGATGCAAGTGTCACAGCCTTCCAGTGCGATTTCATGGACATTTGCAACACTATGCAAATAGCAAGTGAACATAAAGGCCCACAACTATAGCGACCACTTACTTTCTTCGGCTGCATCCCCATGGTCAACACTCTGTGTAAGGAGCTGCAAGGACTTTTCTTTCTCTCTTTCTCTCTCTCTATGCAAAAGCTCCATCGCTCTCATTCGATGTTGCTGGATTTTCTTCTGAGCTGACTTGGACAAGGTAGCACGGAACTAGTTGCAATGGAAATACATCATGGAGCATAAAGAGAGATACACAAACGATACACAACACCTCATCAGGAACACAGTGGGAGAGTGTCATAGTCTTTAATGTAGCTCCATACACATCCCAATAGTTTCAGAATAATTCCTCCTTTCCGCGCCTTGGCATACAATGACACCCAGTGATGTGTAACACTTCATTGCCATAACCTTCTACTGGTCCAAGATACTCCTTCTCAATCTACAGCAGGAAGCCCTGCTTGAACCAGGAGAGTCATAGGAGTGCTCCAAGACGTATGAAGAGCTCACAGGAGCAGTGAACAGGCAGTTCAGTTCCTACAGGCCAGGGCAGAGGAGTAAAACCCATCTGCAATAACCAGCAATGAGAGGTAATTTGCTGTTTCCTAACACACACAGCCAGTAATTGCAGCTGCTTCTCACTTCCTTGCTTCTGAAGGACTCAGCTGCTCTCTGAGAACACGAGTCCAAAAAAGGAGTCATGTGAAAACAAGTTTGAGACACAGTGCTCTTAACGAATAGAAACATTGAGAATGAGAGGGCTGTGAGATACAGCAAGAAAGGTAACCAAGGAAAAGCAAGCTCTCCCATTTTATTCTGCAGCCTTGCTTACACTCAACATTATAATCTTTGCTTCTGTGCTTCCAAGCATGCACTTTGCACACATTCACTGATGTGGAACTTGCTCTACTATTCACCTCTGCTCTCAATTGGCCTTTGTACATAAAGAACGCTTCTTGCATAACCTTAGCACCATCTCCCAACCAGTGACTTCTGCACCAGTGAAAATAAGCAATTGCTCTCTATCTGTCAAATGTATTCCCAAGAGAATCTGCTCCCCAAGAGAAGAAGATTATGATTTTCAGTGACATTTTTGGCTAAGCACTGAACGGTCACTGAAAAGGCAGCCTGCTCACCCCTGTCCTTAGCGCTTACCCTTCCATTGCTGCCCTCCAAATCATCGTCACTCAGAAGATGAGGGTTCAGGAGATGATCCATCTCCTTGGCCTGGCTGAGTGGGAGGCCTGTTAACGGGAGCACAGGTTCACGCAAACGTCCAGCAGCCTTCACACCACCAACACCACGATGCTGGAGAACAGGCCAGATGGGTTCCAGAGGCCGGAGCTCTGATAAGGCACAGGTACAGATTGTGTATGAGAACAGCAAGGAACAAATAACCTTTCCAGACAGATGGGGTACTACCATATTGCCCTGGCAGCAGAAATGACACTGCTCTCTTGGCCATCAGACTCAAACCTACTGCATGATAAAGGAAGGCCGCAGCCCTTGGCTTCTGGTGAGCAGCTGTGTTTGACAGAGAGGAGCAGAGATTGCCCTTGCCAAAAAGGTTCTTGTCTGTTCCTACCCGTTTGGCTTTTAGTAAACATCCTCTTTTTCCCAGTTACTAAAATAACTCCTGGGTTTTAATAGCTGTATTTAATAGCCTTTGTAGAGGTAAGAATCAACATTTCCTCCTCTTCGCTGGAATATTTTAGAGGGCGTTTAAAGAAAAGCTTAGGATTGTGAGAGTGTTGCCAAAACCAGAATTGTGTTCTTGAAGCTAGAATTCATTTTCCCTGAGGGGTTTCGTTCTGAATTGTAGCAGATCAGCGCACTTTCTGGGCAGCCCCACTAAAGGCTGATTTTCTTAATGGGAATAGCACAGTGCAGCTCATTCTGAAACACTCTCCAACAGAGCCGTTAAAACTCAGAGAACTAATAATTCCTTACATGGCTTCACAGATGATAAAATTATGCGATAGCCAAGCAGTAAAAAAGGAACAACTTCCTTAAATCAGTATTTCTTTTCCTGCTGAATAGTCAGGTCAATAATAAGAGAGAGAGAGAGAGGGTTTAACGATACAGCTCATTTCTAGTCCAGAATGTATCCAGCAAAAATGTCACCTTACTTACTCAGCAATACTTCTCCCTAGTTGCACTCAGCATCCTAGCTGCATATCAGCAATAAAGGAATCATTCCTATGGGGCATGCCCATTATTTGGCGGGGCACGTCCATTATTTGGCAGAACACTGAGCTGAGGGACCAGTGGATCTTATCGCTTTTTCTGCATCAGCAAAATTATTTGTTAAATTCTCATCTCTCCTACCGCTACAAACCCACAGATGGCAAAGGAACAGCAATGGTGTCATTGAGGTTTTCAACTTGAAAGTATTGTCTGACACAGATGCCCCAGACACCGCATTTTGTCTTGCAGAACTCTTACTGCTAGTGATAATGCAAGGCAGGGAGGCGGGAGAAGCCAGTAGGCATTTCCTACCTCAGCCTCAGTTTGCAGTACTGATAGGGGAAGAGATTTGTAATAATAAACCTAGCATATGTGGTTTGAGGTTGGAAAAAGGAAATATCCGTTCATTACGCAGCATTTAATTTAGGCTTGTGCTTTACGAGGACAGAAAGCTCAGATCCTGCATTGGCCGCATCCTTTTGTAAGTGTCTTTCTCTGTAAATGGAAAATTCACAAGGACTTCCTATCGCACACGGTTTCACTCTTTCTCCCAGTGCCAAAATACGCAATGTTGATTAATCTACTTCAGATCTCCAAGGGTTTGGTTTTTGAAAATCAGAGTAGCATCACTAGAAAAGAGCATTCAAAGTATCATTCCTAGCTGCCTTTTTCTTAACTCACGCTACCCAGGATCATAACACGAGGTAGGCGACCCCCAAAGGAGGGACGAGAATCACTATCTACTCACTATCTGCTGTATATTGACTGCAGGTAGCAAGCAGCCTGGGAGCACCAGGCAGCCTCTCAGGTATGCCATCTGCTACACACAGCCACTGTATTTGGGTGCGGTGACCGAAAAGGCACTGCTTGTTCGAGTTTGCATTGCAGGTGGTGGGATGAGAGAGGCTAGAAGCCGTTAAGCACTTGTAGGTGCAATACCATGATTGTACCAAGTCACTCATTTCCATGCAGAGACAACCCTTGCTGTGATAGTAGCAAAGCTGACTGGAGAGCCTGACAGCAGCACAGGCAGAGGGCCAAGATGGCGAGTGGCTAATTGATCATGGTGGTGCACATATGTGCCCAGTGAGCACAGCCTGCCAGGCTGCACCCAAGCTCAGCCCTGCAGTTACAGCTGCCTCCCGGCACCAGTGTTCTAGTTTGGACTGTCAGTACGGGCAAAAGCTAGAGCTTAAGGCTTTACACTACTTTATTCAGCTAAACTTTCCAGCGGATCTGTAAGCACCAACTGCTCTGGTATCACCAAGCTGGCGTGGATCCAAAGCAGGTTTGCTCTCAATCCTCAGGACAGGCTTTGGACCCCAAATCCTGCCTGTGGTTGAGGACGAGGCAGTGTGTGCTCCCTGTGCAAGGAAAGAGCTGGTGCAGGGGCTGCAGCGGAGCGCGCTCACCTGAGGAGTTGCGTGGGAAGCTGCCACCCTGGCTGATGGTGGGGATGCTGGGCAATGAGGGCCTGTTGACCCGCTTCCCCAAGGCAGTGCCAGCGCTCTCTCTGTGTGTGTTGCCCGTGCTGGGGCAGGTGGAAACTGTCCCATTGACAGGCGGTGGGCCAAAGCCTGCAGAGACCCAAAAGGACCTTCTAAGTGGAGAATGTTGGACAGGGTGGCTGTGGGCTTGGAAAGGGCTAGAAGCCTTGCTGGAGCTGGGTAACATCCCTTTGTTGTCCCAAACAACTCGAAGCATAACAGTTGCACACTAATGTGGGACAGTGATCACAGAATACAGTGATACTTTCCCTAAGAAACGAGGAAAACTCAGTACTGCTTTTCTTTTGCTTTGCCTAATTTCCTTTGGAAATTGGAAATCAATCCTATTCGAACTTCCACTCAGATGCAAGTGTCACAGCCTTCCAGTGCGATTTCATGGACATTTGCAACACTATGCAAATAGCAAGTGAACATAAAGGCCCACAACTATAGCGACCACTTACTTTCTTCGGCTGCATCCCCATGGTCAACACTCTGTGTAAGGAGCTGCAAGGACTTTTCTTTCTCTCTTTCTCTCTCTCTATGCAAAAGCTCCATCGCTCTCATTCGATGTTGCTGGATTTTCTTCTGAGCTGACTTGGACAAGGTAGCACGGAACTAGTTGCAATGGAAATACATCATGGAGCATAAAGAGAGATACACAAACGATACACAACACCTCATCAGGAACACAGTGGGAGAGTGTCATAGTCTTTAATGTAGCTCCATACACATCCCAATAGTTTCAGAATAATTCCTCCTTTCCGCGCCTTGGCATACAATGACACCCAGTGATGTGTAACACTTCATTGCCATAACCTTCTACTGGTCCAAGATACTCCTTCTCAATCTACAGCAGGAAGCCCTGCTTGAACCAGGAGAGTCATAGGAGTGCTCCAAGACGTATGAAGAGCTCACAGGAGCAGTGAACAGGCAGTTCAGTTCCTACAGGCCAGGGCAGAGGAGTAAAACCCATCTGCAATAACCAGCAATGAGAGGTAATTTGCTGTTTCCTAACACACACAGCCAGTAATTGCAGCTGCTTCTCACTTCCTTGCTTCTGAAGGACTCAGCTGCTCTCTGAGAACACGAGTCCAAAAAAGGAGTCATGTGAAAACAAGTTTGAGACACAGTGCTCTTAACGAATAGAAACATTGAGAATGAGAGGGCTGTGAGATACAGCAAGAAAGGTAACCAAGGAAAAGCAAGCTCTCCCATTTTATTCTGCAGCCTTGCTTACACTCAACATTATAATCTTTGCTTCTGTGCTTCCAAGCATGCACTTTGCACACATTCACTGATGTGGAACTTGCTCTACTATTCACCTCTGCTCTCAATTGGCCTTTGTACATAAAGAACGCTTCTTGCATAACCTTAGCACCATCTCCCAACCAGTGACTTCTGCACCAGTGAAAATAAGCAATTGCTCTCTATCTGTCAAATGTATTCCCAAGAGAATCTGCTCCCCAAGAGAAGAAGATTATGATTTTCAGTGACATTTTTGGCTAAGCACTGAACGGTCACTGAAAAGGCAGCCTGCTCACCCCTGTCCTTAGCGCTTACCCTTCCATTGCTGCCCTCCAAATCATCGTCACTCAGAAGATGAGGGTTCAGGAGATGATCCATCTCCTTGGCCTGGCTGAGTGGGAGGCCTGTTAACGGGAGCACAGGTTCACGCAAACGTCCAGCAGCCTTCACACCACCAACACCACGATGCTGGAGAACAGGCCAGATGGGTTCCAGAGGCCGGAGCTCTGATAAGGCACAGGTACAGATTGTGTATGAGAACAGCAAGGAACAAATAACCTTTCCAGACAGATGGGGTACTACCATATTGCCCTGGCAGCAGAAATGACACTGCTCTCTTGGCCATCAGACTCAAACCTACTGCATGATAAAGGAAGGCCGCAGCCCTTGGCTTCTGGTGAGCAGCTGTGTTTGACAGAGAGGAGCAGAGATTGCCCTTGCCAAAAAGGTTCTTGTCTGTTCCTACCCGTTTGGCTTTTAGTAAACATCCTCTTTTTCCCAGTTACTAAAATAACTCCTGGGTTTTAATAGCTGTATTTAATAGCCTTTGTAGAGGTAAGAATCAACATTTCCTCCTCTTCGCTGGAATATTTTAGAGGGCGTTTAAAGAAAAGCTTAGGATTGTGAGAGTGTTGCCAAAACCAGAATTGTGTTCTTGAAGCTAGAATTCATTTTCCCTGAGGGGTTTCGTTCTGAATTGTAGCAGATCAGCGCACTTTCTGGGCAGCCCCACTAAAGGCTGATTTTCTTAATGGGAATAGCACAGTGCAGCTCATTCTGAAACACTCTCCAACAGAGCCGTTAAAACTCAGAGAACTAATAATTCCTTACATGGCTTCACAGATGATAAAATTATGCGATAGCCAAGCAGTAAAAAAGGAACAACTTCCTTAAATCAGTATTTCTTTTCCTGCTGAATAGTCAGGTCAATAATAAGAGAGAGAGAGAGAGGGTTTAACGATACAGCTCATTTCTAGTCCAGAATGTATCCAGCAAAAATGTCACCTTACTTACTCAGCAATACTTCTCCCTAGTTGCACTCAGCATCCTAGCTGCATATCAGCAATAAAGGAATCATTCCTATGGGGCATGCCCATTATTTGGCGGGGCACGTCCATTATTTGGCAGAACACTGAGCTGAGGGACCAGTGGATCTTATCGCTTTTTCTGCATCAGCAAAATTATTTGTTAAATTCTCATCTCTCCTACCGCTACAAACCCACAGATGGCAAAGGAACAGCAATGGTGTCATTGAGGTTTTCAACTTGAAAGTATTGTCTGACACAGATGCCCCAGACACCGCATTTTGTCTTGCAGAACTCTTACTGCTAGTGATAATGCAAGGCAGGGAGGCGGGAGAAGCCAGTAGGCATTTCCTACCTCAGCCTCAGTTTGCAGTACTGATAGGGGAAGAGATTTGTAATAATAAACCTAGCATATGTGGTTTGAGGTTGGAAAAAGGAAATATCCGTTCATTACGCAGCATTTAATTTAGGCTTGTGCTTTACGAGGACAGAAAGCTCAGATCCTGCATTGGCTGCATCCTTTTGTGTCTTTCTCTGTAAATGGAAAATTCACAAGGACTTCCTATCGCACACGGTCTCACTCTTTCTCCCAGTGCCAAAATACGCAATGTTGATTAATCTACTTCAGATCTCCAAGGGTTTGGTTCAGAATCTGCTCCAAGGGAAATTTTTCTCTTTCGAGTGTAGGAGGAAGAAGTGGGAACGTTTCTCATTGGAGGGAAATTGCCTTGCTTTTCTCTAATCTTTGTGACATTTGAGAGCATGCAGGGAGATAAAAGGTATGAGCATGAGGCAGAGAAACGTTTTCTTTTCCTGCTCTGCATTTTCAGAGCCCCAAGTTACCCCTCCAGCTCCTGCCATTCATAACCTCATGCTGGAGTCAATTTCACGGGATCACCAGAGCACATTTCCCAGTGACTGGGCTCTGGGATAGCCAACTGAGCCCATCAAGGAATTGCAAATAGTTACAGGACAGTTTTCAACCCACGGGTCAGGATTCCTATGTGCATTTTAGGGCGGCAATGCTCTGTACCTACTTTGATATTTAAGGGTCTTCTCTTCACTTCTGCTGCTTGATCTTGGCCTTAAGAAAATTGAGGATAACAGAATATATGATGAGACAGAAAGAAAAGGGGAGGTAGCATTAAAGGAGGCAAACTTTCTTAGCAAGGTCATTCTGATGAAGGAGGCAATGCAACCCAGAAAGCCAACAATATGCAAAGCTGATTAATTGGCATTAAACTTTCAGTTGCTGCAATCACACAGAGCTCATCAAGCTCCAGCTGAAACACAGGAGTCATTCTTCAATTTGGGCCTTAACTATCCCATTCTGCTGCCTCTCCTTTTGGAGCTAAGAGGCTCTCACAAGGTTATGCACATCCTTTCTGAATCAGCAAGAGAGGTTAAGCCAGTCATAAGTCTGTATTGAGGGCAGCTACATTTATACTGCTGCGGAAGCCCAACTTTGCCTGGCCATGCCTGCAACTAATGACAGCATCTTGTTATACATGGTAATACCACTGCTGTCTCCTGAGAATGATATTACACCTCCCTGCTCTTTCAAGAAGAAAAAGGGTCTGTCCAAATCAACAGGTAGGTAAGGATATTCAGATTGCTCTTTAAAAGCCATGCTGAAGCTTTTAAATTGGACCTGTATTTCTAGGACTCCTTATTTATTGTTATAACTAGGATAAGGCTGACAGCTAGATTTCCCCACGGGTATCCATGCAAATATCTTTCCAGCACTTACAGCCCTATAACTGTTCTCTAGCACCTGCCCCCCTCTGACCTTAAAACCATATGTCAACACTAAACATCTACACGATTACACATCTATAAACAGGGATTTCACTGGGCTCTCATTTCACAGTGAAGGCCCAGACACAGAGAAGTTACAACTAGCATTTACAGAAGCAGCATCTGAATTTGTAGACAGCTCTACAACAGTCAATATGTGTGAAAGCACAGAAGTTTGCATAAATATATTGGAGAGCTCACTGTGGAAAATAAGCTCATGAGACGAGAAGTGCGAGGTGAACGGCATATTGGAGAAGCAGACTCCTTGGCTTACCTCATCTCCAGGGCCTCTTGGAAAAGCAGGTGCTGAGAGTTTTGGAGAGGCACCGCAGAGCTGCCAGGAGCCCCATCCGATGGTCTCGCTGACCTGGGGATAGGTGGAAGCAAAGCCACTCCCAGTGACTTCTTCCCATCCTTATCACTGCAATGCAAGGGCAGCAGGGAAGCCTGGAAACAGTAGAACACAGTGCTCAGATCGAGCATCCAGCCTTCCCGTTGATGCCACAAGAAGTTTAGCCATGCTCTTAGCTAGGACTCGGCAGGAAAAGACAAGAGTCAAACACAGGGGCACTACCACCGTCGCTGGTGGGCTCGGCCTTGGCCAGTGGAGGGTCCGTCTTGGAGCCATCTGGCATTGGCTCTATTGGACATGGGGAAAGCTTCTAGCAGCTTCTCAAAGAAGGCACATCTGTAGCCCTCCCACTACCAAAACCTTGCCATGCAAACCCAATACAGGTACATTTGTCCCTGTATCTGCAAGGCTGAAATAAAGCACACTAGCCTTTTAGAGGTTATCCTGGTTACAAAAGCTGTTATTCATCTGCCTTCTCCTGCTCACCACGGCAAAAACAAAAGAACTGCAGCTTCTGTCCCTCCTGCAAAGGCAATTGAGCGGATGGGGTCTGGACTTCTTTCCCCATGGCCAGAATTGCCAGTTCCCATCACTTAGCCCTGGGCAGACCCAGGGGAGAGGATGAAGCTGCACAGAAGGCACTGAACTCTAGAAATATTATTAGAGATAACTGTGCACAAGGACATGGCTGTACAACCCAAAAGCTGAGATAACCTAGAGTTGAGTTTGCAGGACTGCCTGCTCCAGCAAACATCTCTTTCCATCTAAACCAGACAGAGCTGATATAAAAAAGCCACCAAGACATTGGTGTGTCCACTACAGTAAGCGCCGTGTACAGATGGTTCACAGACAGATGTATTTTACTAACTGTAGCAGCGCTGCTCACCTCCCTCTCTCGGGGGTCCTGGGTCAAGGCTTGATGAGAAAGATGGGAGAGATCACCTCCACCCACATCTCTGAGGTGATGCACACTAACCTTGTTGTCTGAGCCATCCAGGGGACGGAGGGTCCTTGGGTATCGAGGTTTTCCAGCTCTATACCCATACCCTAAACCCATCTGCTTCTTCATCTGGGTTCTTAATATGGACTGAAAAGAAGCTGTAGATCAGGTAAAAGGGAAGAAGTGAGTTAGTTGACCTCACACCTTTACAAACAACCCATCTCATTTTGAACAGCACTGAGCTAGCAAGCCATGATAGAGAGATTGAAGGTCCCACTGGTAAGAGGGGCATACAGGTTCCCATTTCAGGCCTTGGCTTCTGTGAAGACTACCAGTAAAGACCCACACAGTGCTGCTGGTATTTCTGGAAAGCGGAAAGACATCTCAGCAAGCAGGCAGACCTTGCTAGTGTTTCTACAGCACCATCCCACCCTCAAGGCCAGATCTGATGGGCAAGCAGAGGAAGAACTGGGAATGTACCTACAGCGAGACCACACATTGATAGCAAGGATAGAAACAGACCTCACATCTCATTACCATGCCTCATTTATGTGCAGTTGTGCCACAGTCCCTGTCCTGGCTGGCAGTAGTAGTGATTTGGCTGCTGTTGATAAAGGAGAAAGCATAATGAGCTAATGATATAGATGTGATGCCATGAGCAGCACTGGAGGAGGGCAGGATCATCTGCAGCTCTCTTGTCAGCCACCCACTCTGACACAGAGCCAGCATATGAAGACTCACCTCCAAGGACCATTACTCCCTGAAATAATTTTTTTTTCCATTGGGATGAGGCCACCATTGCATATTCAACCCCTTTCCATCCTCACCTTCTTCTTCCGTGGTCCAGCTGCTGCCACAAAACTGCAACCAGAGCGTGGTACTTAGCTTTAAAATAAGGACAGTACAAATGACTGAGGAGGAAAAAACAGACAGCCCTTCTCCATAGAAGACTAACACACTAGTAGTGTGGTAGAACCTGCAGTCCTGGCCTCTGTGATGGTCTGTGTGACGTCACAGTACTCTGCCTGTTGAGGCGCTGGCGTTCCAGCACTTTGAGAGCTGAACGTTCTACAAATTTGCATGTGTTTCACTAGTTGCCCATCCACAACGACAGGATTTCTTTCCTCTCCTTTCAAAGGGTAGACAACCCACAGTGGTCTCTACAATTTGACAGTGTCTAATAAGTAGATGCTCTCCTAGTTTGGAAGTCCTTTGTTTCTGTAATTCCCACTCAATTTTGGGTTTGGTTTTGTTGGGTTTTTATTTTTCTTCACAACAAAGGAAGTACAAGGACACAAACAATTAATCACCAGGTGTTATAACTAAAAGAAGGTTTGCACTCTGCATTAGATGTCCTCGATATTCAGCGGGCTTGATTGATTACTGTATCTGTAGGATGCAAATTGCCCATCCAAACCTTCTCCTCTGTTCTGCTTCACTGTTACAGGGGTTTATTCCCTGCTTTCTTTACTGCAGAGACACCCAAAACCAATACAAACATGGCCTGCCTCAAAACATTTCTCATCTTGGCTGTTCCTGAAAATTCAGGATTATACACAGCGTGTTTCCCTGCCCCTTGTCCTTGCCAGTGTCTTCCCCATTACCCAGCCTGTAAGGCTGGGCTCTCCCTTGTACAGCATGATGAATAGTTGCTGCACTTGCCAGCATCTCCAGGGCCTCGTGATCAGCGCTTTGAACGCAGCTTTTGTACGCGCTCTGCCTCCCTGCGCCAAGCAGCATTCCTGGGCACTGGCTCTGCCGCTGCAGGCGAACGTCCTCCAGGCAAAGGCTGCGGGAACAGGATTGCAACAAGCCCTGGCTGAAGAAGTCTCCAGTCTGCTGCAGCCCTTTACCTGCTGTGAAATCATCTTGTGTTGCCATGGTGGGGGGGATGATGGGCTCTTTGCAGATGAGAGTCTACTTGATGTGCTGCTGGTCGCTGGGCCTCATACAGCTGCTGGTGGGTTCCCCGGCAGCATCAGGAACCTGCATGGAAAAATAACACTGCTTAGTGCAAGTGACAGCCACCGATCCCTGGCATTGCCCTGCCTACGGGGGTTCCTGCGTACAAAACTGCTCCAGCCAAGTGGTGTTAAAACAACATAAGAATATATTCAAGAGAGATATGCATTTTCCACATTCTGTCAAAATCATGGCTGTGAAGTCCAAACGCTGGAGGAACTGTTGTTGGTATAACGGGGGAAATATAACTCCACCTCAGCAGCTGCTCTCCCCACGGCTGTATGGGCACGGCAGCAGAGGCAAGTCTCTCACTGCACCCACTGCTGTTGGACCAGGCGCAGCGCGTTGGAGTTGTTCCCACTGAACCCAGTGCTGCCACTGCAGCAGGAGTATCATTTCACACATTTGATAACAAAAAGCTGTAATGTCACACTGGACTTGCCCCATGGACAACTGAAAAAATGGGAGGCAGAAGAGTTTTCTCCTTTTTGATACAAATGTACTTGGATTTAAGGGGGGCACTGGGCTAACAATAGTGGAGACTGGTGTGTAACTCCTATCTCTCTAGCACTTCCCACCAGTCTGCAAGATTTTTTTCTGTAGAAAGATGTAGATAAGATTTTATGACACATCCGTGAGTAATTCTGAGCCACAACTCAAACCGCAAGCTACATACATCCAAATCTGCCACCCATTGGGAAAGGAAGGAGAAAAGCAGTCGGAACAATTGCTGCTGTAGCTAAATTGCCTGCATTTACAGCGTTGCTGAGGTATCTGTAGCACTTGCAGTACCTCAGAAAGCCTGAGGCTACAGCATAACCCATATTTAGGGATGCCAGCTATCCAGAAACTATCATCTGTCTGCCATGCTCACATCAGCAGATGCACATCCCATGGGGCTAGTGGAGTTGTAGGCAGTGTTATAGTGCTCAGGGTATGTGAGGGTAAAGGAAGTTTATGCTTAGCCCTTCAGGTTAGTGCTATAGCAAAAGGTGACACTTTCCAGCTTCAGTCCCTGCAGTCCATTTCCTTACCAGCTTGGTTGCTTTCACTTCAAAACTATAGAGATTTCTTTCCACCTTCTGACAGAGACTTCAGGCACCATGCAGGGCTTTTGCTACTGTCTCTCACAGTATCCTCCTGGGCAAAATGTCCAGCATACAGCTGGATAAACACATAATGCAATGGGTGAACAACTGGCTGACAGGTAGGGCTCAAAGAGTTATAGTAAATGGGCTTATGTCAGACTGGCGACCAGTCACTAGTGGGGTTCCTCAGGGATCCATCTTGGGGCCAGTGCTCTTCAATATCTTTGTTAATGATTCGGAAGCAGGACTTGAAGGACTACTATCCAAGTTCGCTGATGACACAAAATTGGGAGGAGCTGTTGACACTCCCAAGGGCAGTGAGGCCCTGCAGAGAGACCTTGATAAATTAGAAAGGTGGGTGATCACCAACCGCATGAAGTTTAACAAGGGAAAGTGACAGATTTTGCACCTGGGACATGGCAACCCCAGATGTACATACAGACTGGGGAATGAGAGGCTAGAGAGCAGCCTCGTGGAAAGGGATCTGGGGGTTCTGGTCGACAGCAAGTTGAACATGAGCCAACAGTGTGCCCTGGCAGACAAGAGAGCCAACTGTGTCCTGGGGTGCTTCAAGAACATTATTGCTAGCCGGTCGAGGGAGGTGATTGCCCCACTCTACTCTGCACTGATGTGGCCTCGCCTTGAGCACTGGGTGTAATTTTGGGCGCCACAGTATAAAAAGGTTATGAACATGCTAGAGAGTGTCCAGAAGAGAGCCACAAAGGCAGCATCTACCTTGGGTGAGCTGGAGGCCACTAAGAGGTAAAGGAGTAATAGCCTGTCTCTGCAACAAATTGCAATGCTTACAGGGAGAGGGACAAAAAAGAGCTGTCAGATATGAACATGCAACACAGCAGAGCTGGCGGACGAAACCTTGCAGAGTTTTGCCTCGCTAACCTGACAGAAAACACCACGTTTCCCAACTGCCATCACTTCCTACGTCCGAAAGTGAACAAAGCTGAAGAACAGCATGGAAAGCAGAAGTCTGCAGAAGCATGACTAGATCTGCTGCTGATTCACTGCTTGGCCTGCAGAGAAATATAAATATTAAGGCCAGAAAATTCGAGTGCATTTGAATGTGACCTCTGCAAGCCACAGATTTTGGATAAGTCAGCTTTGCTTTCTTACAGATCAGTATCTCCAACTGAAAAATGCAAATGATGCTTAGAAGCTTTGCAAAGCTCTCAAAGACCCTGGGGTGATGGATGTTACACAAATACGAGCAGTTACCATTGTCATTACAGCAGCTGTCTCTGCAGCAGAGCCCCAGCTTGTTAAATCGTTAGGGGTGAGGGAGCATGGATATTACCACGAAGAAAGGGAATGAAAAAAAGTGAAGCAAAGGCATTCTCTCCAGCGAGAGAAAGAGAGAAACAGAGGGAGAAAGTAACCAGCAAACACCTCTGATCGTGAGCAGTCCCTGTACCTCAGTCCTTCAGACTTCAGTTTGTCCTCCCTCTGCTGCTGAGGCAGGCCGGCATCTCCACACCCCAAAAGAAATTCAAGACGCAGTAGACCATGGATCTTCCCTCCCCATGCCCCTACATCTTTCCCAGATCCAATTTTCAGAGATTCATACTTTTAGTAATAAAGCTCTTTGAAAACAGAGGCTAACCGGGAGGCAAGGTTGTTCATCAGAGTGATATTGCTTTGGGACTAGGCCTTTGCGTGTCAGAGCGCCTGTGAGCTCACTAAAGTTCCCTTGTCCTCTCTTTGCTTGGAGCAAAATGATTCCTCTTGCCCCCACATGCTCTGGAGTGAGGCACCGAGGTTAAACTTAGCGAAACACAGCAGTTTAAACCATTGGCAAGAGCAGACTTGATTCCCATGTTCAAGGATGAACTGGCACCCCCGGGAGCCGTATAGCGCTGACCTAAACCTCAGCAGGGGCTGATTCAGAAAGTTGATTTGATTTCGACCTTCCTTCATTCTACCTGGAAAATAACAGTGTGAGCCCAGGAAGGACCAAAGGTGCAGTTTTTGCTTTTTGGCCCCAGTCAGAGCAAGGGGAGTTTGAGCAGGAGCTGAGCTGGGACTTGACCGTTTGCCCACACACAGCAGCAAAGGGAGCCCCAGGACCCCGAGGCAGCACCTGAGCCGAGGTGGGAGCTCTCACTCTGCCTCCTGTGGCACGGCAGAGCCCAGGCTGTCGCTCTCCTTATGAAGACGAGCTTCCCTGTCAACAAACCACCCTGTCTGCTCCTCAGCTCCCCCTGTCCTCCTCTCCCCTCCTTCCATCTGCCACCCCAAGCATTGCTCTTCTTCTACAACTCCCAGGACTGTGTCTCTTTTAAACGACACCCAAACTCTCTGGCACACAGCTGGAGTCACCAAGCAGAAGCTTCCCTCATGCGGCTTTAAGACTTTTTGGAACAACTCTTTGAAAATGTAAAAGGAAAAATCATCAAATCTTTCTCCCAGATTTTATTGCCTTCTGAGTGAGATGCTTACACCAAGCAACCTCCACCAGAGCACAGTAAAAGCAACCCCTCTGCCAGGCTCCTGCCAGCCCACACCAAAGCACCACCTTGCTGAGAAAGCAACAGCGCATGAGACAGGGCTGGCCACCAAGCTCCTTCACAAACACGCGCGTCCTTCACTTTGGAAATCTAGCTCCACGTTGTCAAGCTTGTAATCCCCCCAGGAGCTGTAGAGCCCCGCTGCGGGTTGCATCCCACAAGGGAATGAGGATTTCTTCTGCTCCAGACCCTGTGTTTCCAAAACTGGAAGCAGGGATGGCCATTTGTGAAGCCAGACCCCTTCTCCAGGAGGACAGCAGGCTCCCCCAGCCAGGTGTACGAGCTCAGCAGGGAAAGAGGAGAATTAATTCCTTCAGCCGGGCCCTCTCCAATGTGGCATGGCCACTGTCGCTGCAATCTCCACTAAGTGCTGCCAAACTGGAATTCTCCACCACCCCCATTACAAATATTTTATACTCTCTCTGTGCTGTGGATAATTATGCAATATGCAACACAGAAGAGCAGAAAATCAGTTTTGCTACTGTGTGTGTTTTGTTGTTGTTATGCTCAGTCAAAAGCTACTTTCAAATGTAAAAATAATATTTTCACCATGTCCACGTCTAGTTTGGAAATCTTCCATAACAAGGTAACTGGTGACTGTTGTATAAACACCCGTGTACACAAAAAGAAATTTTGTGCAGAGGTGCAAGGGCTCACATGAGGTTCTCTGTTAACCATGAGGAACAGCAGCTCAACCTGTCTTTACAATGATGTGGATGGAGAGTGTCCACATAAGTATTATGAGAAAAGGAATTCAGACACTAAGCAGCGAGAGCTGAGCCATTGTACCCAACCTGCAAACCAACAGATAAGTGGGAACGGTTTTTTAGCTGTAAAAATGTGCAACATAGCAGCTCCTACAGGGGAAAAAATACTACAGAAAACCATCTGCAGGAATTAGCAAACCTTCTCCAACTAGCACAGGCAGCACACGCACCCTGTTGTGATTTGGGGAGGTGACTGTCATCTCACTTGGTAAAAGCAGCAGCAAAGCCAAAGGGAAGCATCTTCCTGTCACTGCCGAGCCACCCCGTTGGTACTGGCGCTGTAGGAGTAGAGGATTCAGCCTTACAATGAGTCGCCTTAAACCACGCAATTCTCTCAGCTTCTCCAAGGCTGAGTAATCAGATGCGTGAGAAAATAACAACCCTATATATCGCAGAACGGCAGAAAATGAGCTGGCTGCAGCAAATGGGTCTCCAAATGTGTCATGTCCTGCATGAAACAGGAGAATTCTCCCCAAAGGCTTCTCCCTTTTGCCACAAACAAGAGGCAGAGGACTGCCCCCAGACTGCAGCACTGCTTTAGACCTTCAGAGACACAAGGAAAATTCTGCCTCAGCCGTGTTGCAGGCTTCAGGCAAGACCTTATCTGCTCCAGCTCCTGCCTGCAAAGCAAGCATAGCAGAAATGCTGCTTGTTCACCTTCCTTCATATTTTCTTTTAAGGCAATAAACCCCTTAAGGTAGGGAATTATCTCTTCCTATACACGTGTGCATCATCTAACAGCTGGTCCAGCCATCAGCTAGGGATGTTGCCATAAAACAGCAGTGGCAGCAGCTCTTCAAAGGACTTTCCCCGATACAGTGTTTGGTTGTTCCCTTTAATTAAGGGGCCAGCAATGAGCTACCAGCTCAGCTCTAGTGAAAAAGATAAGCTCCTGGGTGTCTCAAAGTGATGAGCACTTCTACAGGGAAACAGCATCAGCAGCACTGAAAAGTGTGACCCTCGTTAAATCACCAAAAGTGACAAAGTAGAGCAAAGATGCTCAGCTGGCCAGACTAAGACCACCCAGGAGCACCTAATGTCCAGTCTCCCTCCCTGAGCACCTGCTTACACTCCCTTTTCTTTTGGCTCTCTAATACTGAAGCTGATAGGACAGATTCAGCCAAAGGGCAACTTGAGAGCCCACATGCTTAGCCTTAAAAACAGTAAGCCAAATTTTTATTTCATACTTTCTAAAAGGAAGAAAAAAGTTGCAGCCATAATCAGGGATGTGAGCACCTTCCCTCCTGAGCCTAACTTGTGTCAGACCCACTTCACCTCCAGCAGCGTCACCCACGTGGCTGTGCTCTTATGTCACCTGCACACCCTGTAATGAGACATTACATTACACGGGGAAGGGGCAGTGTCCACGTGCACGCATGCATCCTGGAAATGAACCTGGTGACGGCTATCACGCCGTTCCTTGAGACGGCCACGGGATAAACCTTGCTACGAGGTCAAACCCTCTCTCCCTCACCTATCCATAGCACCCCAAGCACCTCCGCCAGTCCCCCCTGACAGAACAGTCCAGTCATCCCTCATAAGTTAACAAAGCAAATTGTCTTGAAATCCCCTTTCTCCAGACATGAAGCATGGCCTCTCTATTTCAACAAACATATCTTGGACTTATTTAGCTGAACCTCCACACTCTGCTTTGAAGCCTCAGGGCACCACTGGCAGGAGCACAGGGCTGAGCAGGGCTTTTCCCCCTTCTGCAGCAGGGATGGAAATCTTGCCCCCTTACATGCTTGTATGCAGAAACATGGTCAGCTATTCCTCTCAGCACATTTTCTTTCACATGGCACACGTGCTGAGCAGCGCAGCACTTCACGGCAGCCTCCTGGCACACAGGCAGCTTCTTTTTTTGTTTGCAGGAACCTCTGCCAGATTGGGAGCCCTTGGGCTTTCTGCATGGCAACCTCATTTGTGCATTGGGCAAGGGCGATCAATACCGCATGGCATCCAAGCCCATGAGGGAAATGGCCTACATAGCTTTACACATACCAAACAGTGCAGCAAATAAACACAAGACCCCAAGACCCTGGGATGGGCAGATCTCCCTGCAGTATTCTTTGGCTTCCCAGTTTCATACAAGGTCCTTGTACCTGTCAAGAACCTGCCAAGGCTCTTTTAACCTTCCATGGGCCCAGTATGCCTCATACCGTTATTTTCCCGGTTTCACTTCTTCACAAAACTTCCATTCTAATTTCTTTGAAAACTCTGCCAGTATGTGGAGGATTATAGGAACATAGATCAGGCTGCTCTGCTTTCATATCTGACTATACAGATGTACCAACATCTTCTGCTTTCAGCCCTCCTTCTCTTCTCTCATCACTTCTCCCCTTTGTGCTTCCAAACCTTTGTATGGTGAAGGACTGGCACATCCCTTCCTCGCTCTGTTTCCTGAATCTCAGGTTCAGAAGTGCTTTATTGGTCCGCATATAAGGCAATCCCTTCACTTCTCCAAAGACAGAAAAAAAGACATGTAGAAAATGTGTATATTTAAAGGAATTATACCTTGTCCCACAACGCCTGCCCACAGCTTACCTCTCCCCAGCTTCTGTAGGACACCCTCAGTCCACTCACTGCCCAGCACCCCATGTGTCACCCAGCACCCCCTGCAAGGTGGCACAGCCCCCTGCCACGAGCCCCTCTCCTGCACCTCCCCAGGGGTGCCCCAAGGTGCTGGGAGACAGTCGGATGGCACCGGTCACCTCACCACGTCAGTCCGTCACACAGGGGAGCACAGGGGACTACAGAGATGATGCATCCCCTGAAAAGGGAAGAAAATGTCAGCGCAGCTGGGGAGATTGCTGCTGTCATGGGACTGGGGGTCTGAGCTTGACTTGGACATCTCGGGTATCTGCCATTGCACCAGCAGCTACCAGAGACTTGTAAAGGGGCCACCTGGGAGCTTGGCACCTACGTCGTACACTGGCACATGCAGTGAGCTGCACATCCTCCGACAACTCCACCGCATATCCTCGGGGTGAGCAGGTCCTGGTCTCTCATTCTCTGCTTCCTGAGTCAAGCCATCTAATCCTATAGCCCCAATGCATCCAAAGCCCATCTCTTGCTTTGTAAGTAAATATATATAAAAATATATGCACATCTCTTACTTTCTAAAGTATATAAATATATTATTTTCCTTTTTACAGTTACAAATTGCATTTACACGCAGAGGTTTTCTTTTTGGTATCTATGCAAGCTTCTTAAGTAAGATGAGCTCAAGATATAAAACTTCTGAGAAATACTTTATTTTTTATTATTTTTTAGAAGCCTACATCAAAATGTGCTGTATACATCTTTAGCTATAAACTCTATCAGGTAAATACCGTTCTTCAAACACACAGAATAAAACGAATGCCACCGCCATGTCCACCTTTGCCTCCACCTGTCCCACTCAGCACCCCTCCGCCATCTTCCTGGAGCACACTAAGCCTTGACATTCAGGTCCAAAATGTCGCAGAGGTTTTTCGCGACATGCTCTGGCTGGCTGGCGGCATGCTCCTTCAGCCCGGAGCCCATCACTTGGTAGAGGCTCTTCGCAAGCCTGGCAACCACAGCCTTGACATTGCCGCTTCGGACAGGCAGGACCCTGTTTCCCAGGAAGAACCAGAGCACGGGCAGGGCGTAGCGCTTGACGGCTTTGGGTTTCCTCCACCCCAGAAGGGCCTACATCCACATCATCAGTTGTCTGCCCAACTAATTCCAGGGCAGTGTATCTGTTGTGTAAGGGCACCTGGGAAGGTGAGGCAGGCTGAGAGCAGATTCACCTGCCCTCCCTGAGCAGTAACCTGCTTCCATTCTCCCGTCTCCTGGGTGTCCTCCCTCTACCTGGTGATGAGGGGATAGGGGGCCCTTTGTCCCTTGTGCTGTGGTCGGCCCATGCATCTGTCTCAGAGATGGTAGAGTTCGATTCCACCAGTCAATCTCCCTTTCTGACTCCCTGATACTCCTCAGCCTGGACACCTCCTCCTGAAGCTCCGTCACCAGGCTGAGCAGCTCCTTTACCTGGGCACATCTCTCACAGGTGTGCTCACTGCTGGTGCTGTCAGATACTGACCTGAAACTCAGACACTCCCTGCAGCCCAGGACCTGGACGGCTGCATGTTCTCTTGAAGCCTCTGTCTGGGTGGCTGCATAAAGTCTTGCAGCTTGAGGGGCCATGAGGGACCCTGAGGGTGCAGCTTTTTGCTGGGTGGATACCACGGCTCCTGCTATTCTCAGCTCCTCGCCAGTGGGTTGCAGCACCCGTTTGAAGTGGCAGGGCCCTCCCTGCATGCCCTTCCTGCTCGTCCTGCCTGCGCAAAATGCCGCGCAAACTTCTGCACCAGCCCTGTTTGCCTGTCCCATTCGCCGCGCTCCTAGTCCTGGATGAGGGAGGCTAGAAGCCGTTGAGCACTTGTAGGTGCAACAGGACGACTGTACCAAGTCACTCATTTCCATGCAGAGACAACCCTTGCTGTGATAGTAGCAAAGCTGACTGGAGAGCCTGACAGCAGCACAGGCAGAGGGCCAAGATGGTGAGTGGCTAATTGATCATGGTGGTGCACATATGTGCCCAGTGAGCACAGCCTGCCAGGCTGCACCCAAGCTCAGCCCTGCAGTTACAGCTGCCTCCCGGCACCAGTGTTCTAGTTTGGACTGTCAGTACGGGCAACAGCTAGAGCTTAAGCTTTACCACTACTTTATTCAGCTAAACTTTCCAGCGGATCTGTAAGCACCAACTGCTCTGGTATCACCAAGCTGGCGTGGATCCAAAGCAGGTTTGCTCTCAATCCTCAGGACAGGCTTTGGACCTCAGATCCTGCCTGTGGTTGAGGACGAGGCAGTGTGTGCTCCCTGTGCAAGGAAAGAGCTGGTGCAGGGGCTGCAGCGGAGCACGCTCACCTGAGGAGTTGCATGGGAAGCTGCCACCCTGGCTGATGGTGGGGATGCTGGGCAATGAGGGCCTGTTGACCCGCTTCCCCAAGGCAGTGCCAGCGCTCTCTCTGTGTGTGTTGCCCGTGCTGGGGCAGGTGGAAACTGTCCCATTGACAGGCGGTGGGCCAAAGCCTGCAGAGACCCAAAAGGACCTTCTAAGTGGAGAATGTTGGACAGGGTGGCTGTGGGCTTGGAAAGGGCTAGAAACCTTGCTGGAGCTGGGTGACATCCCTTTGTTGTCCCAAACAACTCGAAGCATGAGAGTTGCACATTAATGTGGGGCAGTGATAACAGAATACAGTGATGCTTTCCCTAAGAAACAAGGAAAACTCAGTACTGCTTTTCTTTTGCTTTGCTTTTTCAGAGCCTGGATAGGGAAGTTCTATTTCTGGGGATCCTGCCCAGTTCTTCCCAAAATACTAGCGAGAAAAAGAGCAGATAACCTTGGCTGATGCCCTTGGGCTGAGTGCTGACTCTGAAGGCCACTGTCGCTGTGCTCACGGTAGCACACGCAGCAGTACAATCAGAGCCTGTCAGCTGCAACTAAGTCAGTAACCCTGCTTGCTCATGTGCTTAAAACGTTAAGCAGTGGCTCAGGGCTTCAGCACAGCTTTGCAACATGAGCTCCTCAGCAGGGAGTGGTGTGAGCAGGATAATCTTTCCTATCACATGACCAAGATCTTTTTGGCTTTAATTAGAAATAGTTTAATTTTGTTTCTTCCAGGTTGCACCCTGGTTGAGAAGCATTCTTTTGGATTCATACATTCGCCTTTGATCAAGGCTGCTCTCAATTAGGCAGTCTGAAGCCCCAATGTAGTTTGTAAGACAGAATTATCCAGTCTGAAAGACTTCATGGAAGGGGGGAAGGTGATATTCTGTGACTGACTCGGTGTGGGCCATGGGCAAGACTCTTCCTGCCTATTTTCCTTTGAAAAGTGGAAATCAATCCTAGTTGAACTTGCACTCAGATGCAAGTGTAACAGCCTTCCAGTGTGATTTCATGGACATTTGCAATGTCTGCTGTATGCACATTGCAAAGGCAGCCTGAAGCGCAATGTCCAGCTGAGCTCTTCCTTGGCTCAGCTGTGTCCCTGGGCTCACACCACAGGGAGGGAAGATCTCAGAGCTCTGCCTACAGGAAATAAACTGAGGATCTGCCACACATGATTTGGCTTGGTTTCCTTGCTTTATGTCCTTTTCCCTCTGACATCAGCTCTTCGTTATTCCCATCACTGTCATCACAGCCTGTGCCATTTTCCCCACGCTCCTGCTCTCCGTTGCTCAGCCTGCTGGGATCTGAGGAAGACAGGCTGTTCTGGATGGGAGGCACGGGTTTGGAGGTTACCAGGACCCTCTGGGAAGCTGATCTGGAAACTAGTGGCTTCAGGGTAACCCCCTCAGCATCACTGCAGTCAGTCAGGCCTGCAAAGTGGAGACACAAAGCATAAGAGAAGCAGCACGGCAAACCTAAAGCACCTGAAGCTACATATTTCATTGGACAGATTTCTTGGAAACTTCTAAATAACTGCACAGGGAAACATGCTCATGCTGGCAGCCACTTGAAGCAGGCTAGTGGACACCACTTCCCCACTTCCACAGAGCCACCAGAGGAACACCCTGGTTGTCTGGGCTCCCATCAGACAACAGGGAGCCCACGGACCTGTGCTTACCCAGAGTAAGTCACCTGCAGGATACACTGTCCTGCCTGTCTCCCTGCCCCACAGCTGTACACCCCTACAGCAACAGGAGGGCTGCGCAGGAGATTGAGAGCAGGGCAGGTTATTGCAGGGGGGCACATGCAGGGGAGAACTGTTCACTGGGAATGTGCACTAGCTCTCCAGGCTGGGAAAAGACCCTTCTTCCTGCACGAGAGCAGGCAGGCTCCCAGCTTACCTCTCCATGAGGCTAACAGACCCTCAGACATCCTCCTCATCTTTACCTTGTCCCTGATCTGAATGGTTTCCAGAGCAGCACTGCTCACCTCCCTCTCTTGGGGATCCTGGGTCAAAGCTTGGTGAGAAAGGTGGGAGAGATCTCCTGCCTCCACAGCTCTGAGGTGATGCACAGCAGCCTTGCTGACCCAGCCATCCAGGGGAGAGATGGTCCTTGGGTATGGAGGTTTCCCAGCTCCATACCCATCCCCTAAACCCGGCTGCTTCTTCATCTGGGTTCTTAATATGGACTGAAAAGAAGCTGTAGACCAGGCAAAAGGGAAGAAGTGAGTTAGTTGAACTCACATCTTTACAATCAGCCCATCTAATGAGTGAGTGACACATTCAAGGTTTTTTTAATCATTGAGTTCAGGTAAATTATTGCAGAAGGAAAAAAGCCTCTGCACTCAATGGAAGAAGCAAAGGCAGGTCCCTATTAATGTGTTTTGTAAGCTTAAAACAAACATACACGGAATCTCCCTGTGCAATGTGAGGTGCCTTGGGCAGCAGTCCTCAGACACAGGACAAACAGAGGGTGCCCAAGCTTATCAGGGATGAACAGAAGAGGAAAAGGCATCTAATCAGACCTACTTGAAGATCTAAGCGTGATCGTCAGACACAAACTTTCTTCCAAAGCTGAGTGTCTAAGAATGACTTTCCTTCCCGTAAAACAAAACAAACCCAGAAATAAAAGAGAAAGGGGTGGGACTTGGCTTCCACAAGAGCTAACAGCAGAGCTGTCAGAGACCTGATGAGGAACACAGGAAACTGGGCTGGGATTCATCTGACTGAACATGGATGTCTCTAACGTAGTCACCCATCTCTGAGCCAACCTTGGTCCCATGTTTAGGCAACGGAGAGTTAGTCAGTATAACCAGTGACTTCAAGGTACTCTTTATGTTACGCTAAAGGAGACGCTTATATATTAGGTCAGAGGGACCGCGCACTAGATTCACTGATTTTATTCATTATATCTCCTTTAAAACAAAACAGGACCTTAGTCCACTGGTGCAGGCAGAGACAATTACAGCTACATTACGGATACACAGCTGAGGTCAGATAAATTACACTCCATCTCTGCTCTATCCAATTTGGCTCAAGACCATCAACTCACATCTCCCTCACCTTTCAAACGGCTCCCGTAACCCCCGGAAGAAGGGAAATGGCAGATTCACCTGTTAAAGCCCTTCCATTTCCTATGAGCAACAGGACCAGTCACTGGACCAGAGAAAAGAGAGCCAGTCACCACCCGCAGCCCACAGCTCCTGAAGGTTGTCTAAGGAGACCTGTAGATTCAAATTTCACCTCTTCTGAATCACTTACCGAGGGATTTATGCCAGAAAGAGGAGCTCCAATGGGACCTACTGGCTGCTCTGCATCCATTGACCCAACTGGCAGGGACCAGTCAAAAAACGCCACAGGGACCCAGACATTCTGCAGCATGCGGGGGAGGGGGGGGGGGGGCTATGCAAATGACAGAGCCCCCAACAGCCACTTTCACCTTCCTGTGTGGAGACTCCACAGGAGACAAAAGGATGGCAGAGTTTGGATCACTGGGAGTTAAGTCCACCATGATACTAGAGTCACTGAAGCTTCCAAGAGAAAATTCACCCAGTTCCTTCAGTGAAGAAGGTGGGCTTAGAGGACAGGCATCTTGAGCTTTGAACATGTTCTGAAGGAGCTGCTCCACATCTAGGCTATACGGCACCACATTAGTCTGGATGGCCTGTTCCACCATCACATCGCTGATTTTCTCCACTTCCTCCTGGGAAGAAGTTAGTTTTTCATCCTGAACATTTTCAAGCAGCTCTTGATTCACAGCAGAAATGGAGGGAGCTGGATCACTCAACTCAGAGGTTGTGGTAGTCAGACCGTCTTCAAATTAATCAGTCCCGTTAGCTGTGTCCTCATTATGAAGCAGCCCACTATCTGCCACCTCCTCCAGAGCTTGTTCCTCTGTGATGAGGCTGTCTGGCATCGTGGCACGCAGAGCTAACGGCTTCCCCTCCAAGTCACACGTGTACTCCAGGCACTGCTCATCTCTCACACAGCTGTTCTGAGCCATCCCCATGCGCTGCAGCAAAGATTCCAGTTTCTGGTTTCAAATGCTTACTGCTACGGAGTACTTCTGAATTTTTCTGTCTCTCTCAGCCAAGCTGTTTTGCACGCTTTCCATAACCTGCTTGAGTTCTTTAATTTCCCTTCTGGCTTCCAAGAAGGCCAGCTCTGCCTCCACACGATTACACTCTTCTTCAATCCACTCTTCCTTCATCCGTCCCCGCTGAGCTTTGAGCTCTTCTTTTTCTCTTTCCCTGTAGCAAAATTAAAATGTTGTAACATTTGGGCTGACTGGTCAGTTAAAGAGTCAACGTAAGGCTCCACCACACTGGCGTGGCTATGCTGCAGAGACGCTCCAAGAAGGAAGCAAATGCCTCCATGCACCATTTGCTGCCACCTCGGAGAGAGATGGCAGAGATGTAAGCCGGCTGCCAAGACACACCAGCTGATTGCTAACTAAAGCCACCGAGCCCACCACACAGCCAGCAGCCTTGTGGGCCATGCCGTCATTCTGGACATTTTGAGGTGCAAGTGATGGCCTCTAGGTTAGGTCTAACCAGTACAGTGCGTAACATCTCACCTACTGCCTCGCCCTGAAGCAAGTGAGAAACAGCTGCCTGGATGCACCCCCCGTGCTGCCAGCAGCTCATCACCTACAGCCACAGCCAACACTGGCCTCAGACAGCAGGATGGCTTGGGACTGCAGGCACCTGGCTTGCTTTGCACCCACCCAGCCCAGCATGGGGCCAGAGGCTGCTGCCTTGACTTGCAAGCCAGTGGGAGAGGGGGCCCCTACAAGAGATCCAGCCCTTGCAGATGCAGAGGTCAGGCTACCCTGAGCTGCAGCAAGGGGTCCCTGGGACTCTGCCTTGGAGCTCCATTCAAACACCCCTGTGTTCCCACCCGGGTTGTGTGTGCTGGAGAGCCAGCTTGCAGAGCACAGCTTTACCAAAAGAGACGACAGCTGTTGCAGCGTAAGGCACATGGTCACTTCTTTGCTTAGCGTCCATACAAAGGGCTATTGTGAACAATGCAACATCTAAGCCACGAAACCACAAGCGGGCACACTAGTTTGTGCAAGAGCTTTTCTTTCATTAGGGGAGAAGGGGGACATTTGTAGTCATGTTTCACTGAGTGAGGCAGAACAGGAGACTAAGGTAATACACGCTTGCAGGTAGAAACTGGTTTATGTCTAAAAGGTCTCAATGCTAGATCAGACTGGCAAAAAATTATCCTTTAAAAATATTCTATTGGGAAAGTTCAGAAAAGGGAAAAGACAGACATATTCATAACTAAACTGCATGGTACATCTTCACTGAGCATACTATGAAACCCGAAATACCTGAAAACAACCTCATCACACTGATTGTATGTCAAATTTCTTAACGAAAACTTTATGTGGTCAAGAAATGAGTAAAAACGTTCAAGATTCCCACCCCTAAATGCTCCTGAACAAATCTTTCTAACTCTGATTTCTGAAGTGAAATATACCTTTTTTTTCAGTTTGCTCTGAGATTCCTTCAGCTTTGTTTCCAAATGCTGTATTGTAACTTCTTTCTGCTGCAGAGTCATCAAATACTGCTCTGGATTTTCTGGCTTCATGCTGTGATTGTCATGGCAAGAAACGTATCTCCCTGATTGCCTGAAAAGAAAACAAACAAACAAACCATCCCATAAGATCACTCCTACAGTTCTTTAGTCCTGGCAAAAAGAAAAACATCCAAGAGACTGATGCAAAGCTTGACTCATTTGGGGCTCCTCAGGGTCTGCACAAGTGACTCCCTCTGGCAAATCAAAGGACTCGAGGAAATAGCCAATGTGTGGCTATAGTGCAAAATTTACTATTTATTTACTTGGTTTTAATGCCATTATGTCAAATGAGAAATTTACAGACCGAGTTCAGCTCTGCACACGAGTTATGAAGCTGAGCACCCTGAAACCTTGACTCAGCCTATCGAGCTTTAGGTGCGTATCTGACACGCTTGGCTGTTGAGTTACCTGTGAGAGAAACAGGGAAACAGCAGCAGTGTTGTGGCTATTTCTTCTCTGCAACGCGTGTCGCATGCTCTGGCAGGTATCTGTTTTTTTTCCTGTAGAGGAACCTGCACAGGGAGGTGCCTAAGGCTGGGTAGGGTGAATTTTTGCCCGACTGTATATTATTTTCTATGCTACCCCACTCAACTCTCTTCAAAGCAAAAGGACCCTTATACGAAAGAACCAGTAAATCCACATGAGACTTGATGCCATGAAACCCCATAAAGGAGCCTGCCTCGGAGTGAAAACCAACTACAAAGGGCTTTGACTAAAAGTAACCTTGACTTCTACAGTGCTGAAACAATCAAGCTTTTACACAGGATGGAGCACCCTGTTGACTGCTGAGCCAGCTGTATGAGGAGTCACACTTATGCTGAGGAACAAGATGACCTGCTTGGCAACCCAGACAACTGATGCCACATGACAGTGCAGAGACAGTAAGGCAGTGCGCTGAACACCAGGATGCTGAAATAAAGACTTGCCTCATCACTGGTCTGCTGTTGCTTCCTTTGTATGAGCCTGAGTTGCTGCTGCTGGCTGCAGAAACCCTGTAATTCTGACGCCTGTTAGCAGGACTCAGCTGGTTTTTGCACAGTGTTGACAAAGGGTCCTTTTCACAGGAAGCAGGTGGGCTGCCTCTGGACTTGTAGGATAAGGATCCATTATCCTGACCATGAGGGCCATGGCTGGAGGGGAACCAACATGGTTAAAGGACATTGCATTATCCTCATCACACATCCATTATGCATCTTATTTTACACACAACATTGTCTAAACACTAAACCAGATAGATAACCGGGAGTGGCCAGGAAGAAAGTCCTGAAGTCATCAGCCACTGCACATTCTCTCACTGACTGTGGGGCTCTCAGTCTGAATTATGTGATCTAGGGAAACCTCGGCCATTTTCACATTTCTCTGTGGATAGCATGGTTGCCAGTGACTCCATCAGATCATCTACACTTCCTGAATCTCTGACCCCACGCAGTAATGAGAGAACTGTAGCCTGGGCTAGTGCCAAAAGAACCACGTTTCAGCCTTCCCCGGCCAGGCCTGCGGAGAGATGCCCGTCCGTGGAGGTTTGCTCTAAGACTGCTTTCGTGCTCCTCAGCAAGCAGCCTGAGGGATCACAGCGTGCAGTGAAAACAGATTTTGTTGGAGCCACTGCGCTTTTCTGCCTTTGGCACACTGGGTGCTTCAGTGGTCATTGTCAGCTATTCATTTGCTTAGATACAGTTCGAACCCCACTGCGAGCAGGCTGAAATGGTATTAAAATAGACAAAGAAAAGCACAGCCTTTTCCCTCTTCCTTCCAGCTTCCCTCATACATATCTACCTTTCTTTTCCCACTCTTTATTAAATAAGATGACTGTCAGCTGTGTGCTTGAAAGCAACTGCTATCTGCACTGCCCAACTGCTGCCAAAGGGCTGGGGCGCTCTGAGGACAGCTTCTCGAGGTACGTTCCTTGCTTGCACGCTTGGTTTGCCTTCTGTGCTACTACGCTGCTACCTTCCTCCTCTCATGGAAGTTGTTCTTCTAAACCATCATGAAAGGGCTGGTTTCAAAAAACTATGGAAAAAGGCAAATCCAGCCAGCCACAGAGAAGGCTTGAACATAAACATTTGAAGACCACAGAATTAGGAAGCAAAATCTCTGCTCAAAACTGTCTGACTTGGTTCCCTCCCTTCTCTGAAAATGGAACAGTTTAGAAAGAACACAGGGTTGAGTGGCTGCTGCAAACCTTCACCACACTGCTGCGGTTTGGGTGACCTTATACTTATTTTACACTGAAGCGCTGGACTCTGCTTTGTGACAACACTGAAATGTTTCACAGCCAGTTAACTCAAACAGTTAGACCATATTGCAAAGGAGACATCTCTTTCCACTTTGTATAGGACAGCATCAGCTCTGGTGCGAGGCAGAATTTGGACAGACTCTGTGTAACACAGCAATGCATTTCAAGAAGCATTATTACAGAGGACTTCTGTCCAATTAAGTAGGTTGGCATGCTCTAATTTAAACTTCGATTTAAATGCACAATAATCTATGAAACGATACATAATCTTACTGCAAGTAAGGTGATTTTAGGGCTTCCTGTTATACTCAGTATTGTTTTTTTTCCCCCAGCCAGTACCTTTACTTGTTAGATTTAATCTAGAAAGCGCTTAAGTAATGTTTCTTTTGCTAACAGCCTCATGACACAGATAGGAAACTACTCATTAAGCATCATTCTGCCCACCTCTGCACACTGGGGCACACTGCGACCTTGGAGACGTCCCTGTGACTGAAGCACACGGGTATCTCGCTGCCAGTCCCAGCCTGCCTGCCAGCTCCCCTACAAAGGGCAGGAAACCAGTCCTCTCTAATTTGAACTCTTTCCACCTGCCAAAAAGTGTCACCAGCAGGGATCACGTGGGCAGAGCACAAGTGCGCGGCTCCATCCAAACGCACCCGTATTCGCAAGCTGTCTGGATTTGCACTTCGCACATGATAGGGAGAAATCTTAGAGAAATCTTTCATGAAAAGTTCATTTAGATAGATGACTATGATAATTCTTTTTATTTGCATATAGTTTTACTTCTATAAAGGTTGGGCAAGAGTGTTTACGAAAAAAGCGTCAAAGGCAACTTCTTCCTACAAAAAATAAGGTCATGATCTGGAAAGGTACGTGCAAAGCTGACAGTTTCTTACCCTCAGAGAAAACAGTGATAAGACCAAAAGGTTAAGGTTAACTGCTTAGAAGTACTGCTGTTAAATCACACACACCCAGCTGTCCTCTCCTCCACTCCAGCCGAGGCCTTTTCTGTCTTACCTGATTCTATCTCCCATACTCGTTATGAATAAACAACAAAAAAATACAAGCCGGCTGATCTGGCCTCTTGACAGTTTTTATTCTCCAAATACAGCTTTTTTTTTTTTTTCCTTTCTCATATCACAGTTCTCATCAGTGTAAGTGCTGCCCAAGAGCATAGTGTCAGGCAAATGGTTTGAAAATTTACAGTACGGATATTCTATGTATTAGCTGCAAGACCTTACACAGGAGTCTATCCCCACACTAGCAATGCCTGCACTCTTCAGGAAAAATTGCTTTGCTTACTTGCAAGAAAAAGATCTTTTGCTTCCAGCAGCAGACACATGGACTGAAATAGGGGCTGAAATACTGCCCACGCTGTGCTTGAAGAGCTCAAATTGGCTTCTCTCCCTGCAAAGGAAAAGGGAAGAGTAAACACATGATGGAAATTAGAACCCAAAGACTGTCTTCAAAAGAGCAATTAATCACAAGCATCCTGCCTTTGTCCGTCCCGTGTGAGTTTTACAAGTTGCATGAATTTTCAAACACCCCTGAGGACAAGCACTGGAGTTGTTCCAGATTTGCAACATTTCTTCACAACTGGCACTTCAACAAGAGCAGAACAAAACATTTGGACACAAAACCCTCAGGCTACAGAAGCCATTTCAGGACGTGGCTAGAACACTTGTTGTGACAACCTGTTTGCTTTCTCACAGCCGTCAATACGTGAATGAGGCTGCCCACGTGGCTCCTTCAGGAGCACAGTGATTAGGAGAAAACAATTCTAACTGTCCATTTCTCTTGCTTTAAACCATATGAAAATACTACACGCTAGGAAGAAAGCTGCTTCTCTTCTCGCTTCTGAGATGATGTACACCTAGATGTATATACGTATCAATGTGTATAGGCTAACAGGGTATATGCATGTACACACATACGCAGGTTTTCACGGGGCACAGAAGCATCGTAAGGCAGTTCTAATAGCCTTAAAATAATCCAATAATCACACAGGGCTCTCATGTGCTTCTCGGGTGTGTCCTGGTTTGGCCCGAACCAGGCCAATTAGTCTTAGAGAAACCAAGGTCACTGCTAAATTCCTCACTGCTTATGAGTGAAGAGCTGAAGGGGGCTCGCACCTGCAGGGAGGAGCAGACAGGGCAGGTGACCCAAGATTGACCAACGAGGTATTCCATCCCATACATGTCATTCTCACTTTCCTATTTATCACTAACCCACTGCCTCCTGGAGGTGGGGCCCAGGAGGGAGGGGCCCTCCTGTCTCCCACTGATTGGTACCAGCTTTGCCAATTCTCCAGTTAAAAGCCTGCAGGTGTGATGACAGGAGAGCTTTTGCATTTTCCCCTCTGTTTGTGCTGGGTGGAGCTACTGCATTTTCCCCTCTGCCCATGCTGGGGGAGCAACTCTGCCTGAGGAGGATTTCCAAGCTCTCAGTCTTGGCTTTGTATATATTTGTATATATTTGTATATATTTGTATATATTTGTATATATTTGATTATTTCTATTATTATTGTTATTATACTCTTTTTCATTATTATAGTTTATTAAAACTGTTTTAACTTTCCAACCCATAAGTCTCTCTCCCTTTTCCCTTTCCCTTTCCCTTAGGGGAGGGGAGAGGGTTAACAGAGAGCATCTGCCACCTGGTTAATAGCCAGCCCAGCTTTAAACCGTGACAGATTTATTGGTGCCCAACGTGGGGCTCGAGAGAAGCTCCAAGAGGTTGCTCTGATAAGTTGAATCCTGGCTCTGGTGGGAGGAGACCCAGAGAGCTCAGCTGAGAGAATATCAGATTTCTTCCTTTGAGATTTACAAGGGGTTGGAAAGTTAAAACAGATAGTGAAGATGGTGATGTCATTTTTGAATGCTGTGTTATCTCATCTTTTTATGGAGTTTCTTTCACAGTTGAGTATTGCAATGATGCCTTATCTGCCGTGGGCACTGTGTTATTGCTTGCTTCTTATGAATGTTTACATGCAGTTTAGCAGTGGGCGCTGGTCGAAATGTATTGTTTTGGTATGGGGTTTGATACTGATTTATGCTGTGATAAACTGGGCAGTTAATATTCCGATCTCTTATCTCTATGACACAATGATGGGCAGCTTTAATCGCGAATCAGTAGCAGCGACTTCATCTGCAAGCTCCAGGCGTCCTTTAGCTGATTCTGTTAATGATTACACTTCCGGTTTTACTTTGGGAAATAGTACCTTCTCCTTTTCTGCCAAGCTGATTCCACCAGATTTTGTGAAATTAGGATGGTGCTGTCTAGGTGGCATGTTTTTATTTTTGGTTGTCCTGAATGTGTTTCTGATGTGGGATAAGATTAAATATCGGTGCAGGGACAGTTGTAGGTGTTATGCAGCCACCTCAGATCCTACAGTGTGTACTGCCGCTACAGCCACTAAACCCACTGAAGCCTCGGCAGCCTGTACCACAGCTGCTACACCCCCCAAGATGGCCACTGCAGCTACTCAGACTCTCAGCACTCCCACGACAGCCACTGCATCTACTCAGACCCCAGCATCTATCGAATCTGTACCAATTGCTCCTGTAACCAGGAAGAAATACCAAAAGAAATCAGCTCGTGAAGTAAAGGATGATGACTCAGAGTCTTCTAAGGCAGAGCCATCATATGACCCAGGTGAGGGCCCTTCTCAGGCAGAGTTAGGGCCTGACACAGATGGGGGTTTCCTCGATTGTCCTTTTAAAGCAGACCCATCACAGAAGAAAGGTCCTTCTAAAGCAGAACTATCACAAGAGGAGGACTCGGATGTAGAGATAACCTACCACTCCTTATCCCTGAAGGACCTGAGAAATATAAGGAAAGACTTCAGCCGTTATGACGGTGAGCCTATTATTACCTGGCTGCTCCGATGCTGGGATAATGGGGCAGATAGCATGCAATTAGATGGCAGAGAAGCCAGACAGTTGGGATCCCTCTCCAGAGATGGTGGTATTGATAAGGCGCTCGCAAGAAAGTCAAACACTGTCAGTCTCTGGAGGCGACTCTTGTCAGCTGTAAAGAGCAGGTATCCCTATAAAGATGATGTTATGAGTCACTTAAGCAAATGGACCACTATAGAAAAAGGTATTAACTACCTTAGAGAACTGGCTGTGCAAGAGATCATTTATAGACACCCACGGGAAGTTGTAGATCCTGATGAAGTGGAATGCAACCGATCCATGTTCCGGAAGGTTGTGAAGAATGCTCCACCGACATATACCCATACATTGTCAATATTAGTATGGGGAGAAGATGACATGGCACGTTCTACTGTGGGCGAAATGGCTAACTGTATGCGACAGTATGAAGACAGTATTTCTTCCCCACTGCAGGCCCGTGTCTCGGCTGTGGAAAAACTGACTAAGGAGAACAAGGACTCATTTAAACAACTGTCAGACAAACTGTCCAGGATCGAGAATAAACTTGACTCTCTACCTACACAGGCACGCATTGCAGCTGTTAGGAGAAAACGTTCTCCTACAGGACCAGCTCAAAGGAAACAGAACACATCACGAGGTATCCTGTGGTTTGCCCTGCGTGGTTATGGGGAGGACATGAGCAGATGGCATGGACAACCTACCAGTACCCTACAGGCACGAGTACGTGAGTTGCAAGCTAAAAGAAATACCAGAGAGAATTTTTCTAGAAGGATGGCTGCTCCAGTTACCAGTGAGCAGGACCCCAGTCAGGGGAGATGGGCCTCAAATCACTTTTTCCCAAGTGTGAATAGGAGAAATGAAGGTCCAGTCCCTGTGAGCAGCACGAATCCATTTCTTAATTGAGGTGACATGTGCTGAAGAAGCTCCACCATATAATGAACTACCAGAGGATGAGAAGCAGTATGCCCTGTTCACCGATGGATCCTGCTGTCTTGTAGGAAAGCATCGGAAGTGGAAAGCTGCTGTATGGAGTCCCATATGACGAGTCACAGAAGCCACAGAAGGACAAGGTGAATCAAGTCAATTTGCAGAAGTAAAAGCCATCCAGCTGGCTTTAGACATTGCTAAACGAGAAAAGTGGCCAAGGCTGTATCTTTATACTGACTCATGGATGGTGGCAAATGCCTTGTGGGGGTGGTTAAAGCAGTGGAAGCAAAGCAACTGGCAGCGCAAAGGGAAACCTATTTGGGCTGCTAAATTGTGGCAAGATATTGCTGCTCGGCTAGAGAAACTAGTCGTGAAGGCACGTCATGTAGATGCTCACGTACCTAAAAGTCGGGCAACTGAGGAACATCGAAACAACCAACAAGCGGATCAAGCTGCTAAAGTGTTCCAAATAGATTTGGACTGGGAACACAAAGGTGAACTATTTTTTAGCTCGGTGGGCTCATGACACTTCAGGTCATCAAGGGAGAGATGCAACATACAGATGGGCTCGTGACCGAGGGGTGGACTTAACCATGGACTCTATTGCACAGGTTATCCATGATTGTGAAACATGCGCCGCAATTAAGCAAGCCAAACGGTTAAAACCTTTGTGGTATGGGGGGCGGTGGTTGAAATATAAATATGGGGAGGCCTGGCAAATTGACTATATCACACTCCCTCAAACCCGCCAGGGTAAACGTTATGTGCTTACCATGGTGGAGGCGACCACCGGATGGTTGGAAACATACGCTGTGCCCCATGCCACTGCCCGGAACACTATTCTGGGCCTCGAAAAGCAAATCTTGTGGCGACATGGCACGCCAGAGAGAATTGAGTCGGACAATGGGACTCATTTCAAAAACAGTCTCATAGACAACTGGGCCAAAGAGCATGGCATCGAATGGGTATATCACATCCCCTATCATGCACCAGCCTCTGGGAAAATTGAACGGTATAATGGGCTGTTAAAAACTACCCTGAAAGCAATGGGGGGTGGAACCTTTAAAAACTGGGATAAACATCTGGCACAAGCTACCTGGTTAGTTAACACCAGGGGATCTATCAATCGAGCTGGCCCTGCTCAGTCAGACCTTCTACATACAGTAGAAGGAGATAAAGTCCCGGTGGTGCATGAAAGGAATCTATTGGGAAAAACTGTCTGGATTCTTCCTGTAACGGGCAAAGGTAAACCCATTCGTGGGATTGCTTTTGCTCAGGGACCTGGATGTACTTGGTGGGTGATGTTGCAAGATGGTGAAGTCCGATGTGTCCCTGAAGGTGATCTGATTATGGGTGAGACTACTTAAGTCTGAACTGCATGTTGTTACTGCATAAGTGTCTTTCAGGTTAAGACAGTGGTGATGAGACCGGAGCTAGCTTCATCAAGTGGCGTCCAGTAACCTCCTCGAGTCTGACATCTTTAACCTGCAACCCGTGGGCACGAACCATGACAAAAGAGAGACTGCTAGCCAGAGAGACTGCTGAGAGACTGCTAACCAGATGGAAACCCACAATCCTGAACCAAATGAACTTAATGAACTTTTTGTATAGAGAAGAATCATAAACTAGTGATATGTGTATATATATTTGAAAATGAAAAGGTAGTGGTGATCTGAGTATGACATGAATGGTATGGAATAAGGGGTGGAATGTCCTGGTTTGGCCCGAACCAGGCCAATTAGTCTTAGAGAAACCAAGGTCACTGCTAAATTCCTCACTGCTTATGAGTGAAGAGCTGAAGGGGGCTCGCACCTGCAGGGAGGAGCAGACAGGGCAGGTGACCCAAGATTGACCAACGAGGTATTCCATCCCATACATGTCATTCTCACTTTCCTATTTATCACTAACCCACTGCCTCCTGGAGGTGGGGCCCAGGAGGGAGGGGCCCTCCTGTCTCCCACTGATTGGTACCAGCTTTGCCAATTCTCCAGTTAAAAGCCTGCAGGTGTGATGACAGGAGAGCTTTTGCATTTTCCCCTCTGTTTGTGCTGGGTGGAGCTACTGCATTTTCCCCTCTGCCCATGCTGGGGGAGCAACTCTGCCTGAGGAGGATTTCCAAGCTCTCAGTCTTGGCTTTGTATATATTTGTATATATTTGTATATATTTGTATATATTTGATTATTTCTATTATTATTGTTATTATACTCTTTTTCATTATTATAGTTTATTAAAACTGTTTTAACTTTCCAACCCATAAGTCTCTCTCCCTTTTCCCTTTCCCTTTCCCTTAGGGGAGGGGAGAGGGTTAACAGAGAGCATCTGCCACCTGGTTAATAGCCAGCCCAGCTTTAAACCGTGACAGGGTGTCAAGCCATCTATCTGATTACTGACTTCCTATGCATCACAGCTTTTATTTCCCAAGCTCTGGCATATACAAGGACAACTGCTGTCATTTTGCTAGGGCCAGTAGTAGGTAGACATACTAAGAAAGTCTTATCAGCTGGAAAAAAAACCCCACCCTAAAGTGAGGATTTTTTTCAGCCTGTCACTCAGATGGCAAACGTCCCAAGCCACATCCAGGTCTCACGCTGCAGAGCCACAATAGTGTATGATGACTCTGAGGGGATGGAAAGAACTTTCCAACAGCCTTTAAACAGCTGGGCAGGGGGGAGCATCTCTCACCTGAGAATTTCTGGGTGCCGTCCCACGCACAGACACCTCCGGACAGCGGCTGCAGACTTACCACGAACCCCATTTTTGCTGTCTTTTCCACGAGGGGGAGATGCAGCTGCAGCTAGCATCATCCCCACTGGGACAGACAAAGCTACAGGTGCACAAGCTCTCTCAGCTCCTTCAGAGAACTCATGGAGATGGGCACATCTTGCACCCCTGAATACCCGGGACTCGGAAGAGGCCTTGTCGGAGTGTGTCTTCACAGCCTTGAAGACGACCAGAGGTCCAACAAACATCCTTACCATCCGGCAGCTCTTAGCGACCCATCTTAGGATCAGACCTGTTCAGATTTAACCCAATACTTTTCCCAACCTCACCAACTTCCAGCGTTTACAGGAACTGTAGTACAGATCCTGCTTCCCTGAAGTTATGTCTACTCTACACCTGATTTTACTTGATCCCCTCAATTCATACTGCTGGTTGTGTGATCCAAGCTCATCATTTATCTTAATTTTTGCTCAGCTAGCTTGCTTACTCTTCCTACTTTGGAAGAAGATTTGTTATCAAATAATCAACGTTTATCTCACTAAGCAGTTTTCTGATCTCCTCTAAATACTATAGTTTTGGTAGTAATCTGAACTGCATTAGTGCAAATTATAAGCACTGCAGATCTCAAAATAAATACGCAACGTGACTTGTGTACGCTGTGAAATCACAATCAGCCAAGCTCTTCTCTGAACTCACAGTCACTACAAACTAATTCCTGAGATTGGCTGACAGCCATCGTGTCAATTCTGCATATCACTGTCATCTCAGCTTGCCTTTTCTACGGCCACCTCATTAGAAACATTGAGACCGGAGGTTCAAGAAATACAGACAGTTGTATAACATGATACTCAGCTTGCACATGACAGTTCTACAAAACGTATGTGTAAATCCACCTACGGACAAGTATCTTCTATAAGGAAGCATGTAGTGCCACCTCAGGAGATTTTTCATATACCTGCCAGTACTATTTGGTCTGCTTGAAGGGAAATGGGTAGGCTGGTCAAAAGTCCTTTGAGGAGCTGGAAAATGTCATCTTTGGCAGGGATGACTTAGCAGTACGCAGAAAGGGAGCAAACTCCATCACAGGCTAGGAAAACATCCCAGCCCTCCCATCTCATTGGTGGCCGAAGGTTAACCAAGGCCTTTCAGAGGCCCCTTCTAACACATCTCCTAAATCTGGTTCCAATGCACAAGGAGGAGAGAGGCTGGCTGGTGCACAGCCGTGAACAGTGAAGGCACGCGTTCACAGCATATATGCAAATACATGAAATCACATGCTAAACCTGACTCAGCTGAAAGCTTTTGCACAGTCACCCTTCATATAAGACATATGGTTTTCATTATAATGTGCATAAAACATCTTAAATCAGTTTGACATGTTTTCAACAGGGATGAGAAAAACACTGGAACGAGAAATATATATGGCAGGTAACTAAGCAAGCAACTCTGCAGTCCCAGGATGAGAAGCAAGATTTGTCATAAGCTAACCAAAGATTTACTGTAACACACACCTTGAAATGATTACAAGAAACTCTAAGAGAGTTCAAGTGTCATCTACTGACAAGAACAGTAAAACCCTACCCACTGTATTGATTCGTTGCCTAAACTATATACTTTTATAGTAATAATGCCAAGGTAGGCCTGAGGGCAATGCATTTCCAGTTACGACTGCTGTCATTTGCTGCTTTTCTCCCCAACAGCACTCTCAGCATTAAGAAACACTAATGACAGACATGAAGCCTGTGCTTTTTCAGCTTATTCATCCTTGAGGGCTTGCAGTCACACTGTATTCTGCCAACTCTAGCACACACTCACAGCCTGCTGAGTACCCAGATTTCAAAAGCCAACAGCTTACTGGTACTTACAGAATTTCAGAAGGGAGGAACAGGAGACCTGTAATGAAGAAGTGCCTCAGCGTGCAAGCAACAAGGCTCGTAATACTAATAAAATATGAAACAAACCCTGCAGAATTTACATTTCCTCTAAATACATTTCATGTAACGGTATATCTAAGAGACACTATTATAAAGTAGGTTCACTGTTTTGTTATGGCACATTAAAGGCAATCTATTTCAAGCTCCTTGGAGAAGCCACCTTGCAGTGGCTGGACGCTGGATTTATGAAAGGATGCTAGGTCCCCAGCTCTGAGGGGGGAATTTTGGAAGTAGCACTTTCCCTATCTGCCACCTCACTCGGGAAATCCCAGTCTCAATCAGCAAAGCTTCCCAGCTGGGTGAAACTCTTGTTTCCAGGCATGCCTAGAAGCAGGCTGGCTTTCAAAGCGCTGAACAGCTCAGTGCTTGGCTCCTCTCTAAAGACCAGGGTGGGTGTTCCACACTACACCAAAGACATCAGGGTCCACACAAAAGCAGATGAAGGAAAGCTCTCTTCTGCTCTCTGCTTTACTGGAGAAAGGATCCACCTGGGATTTGCAGGGCCAGATTTAGCCTTGAACTGGGAGAAGGCTGCACATCATCTCCTCATCACACCACCTGGGACATGCACCCATCCGACACTAACAACCGGATGAGGAGACGGGGTTCCCATCCTCTCAGCTTGTCATGGCCCTCTCTCCAACTCCTCCGTAAATCCACCCCATGTAGGATGCCTGCCTGCCTTCATTACCCCCTGCTACATGGTGGATCCAAACAGGCCTGAATTTCCCACAGCTCCTGCCTCCATCAGGAGACCCTACCCAACACCTGCACCCAACACACCTGAGAAAACTGAGCTCTGCAATCTAAAGTTCTGAGCAAAGTTGGCCAACCTCTATCTAGTTGCTCTTCCACATGCTGGGTTTTATTTTATTTTCTTAATTGTGGTTTATTGATTGGAACAGGGTCTGGACGTGCATTTTTCCCTTCTAGGCTCCTCCTCAGCTCAGAGTTGGAACGTCAAATGAGACCCAGAAGAGACTGAAGGCATCTAAAACAACCTCCCCAGGACTTGGGTACCTAGGTACATAAAAACAAGTAAAACACCACCGTTTCACCAGGCCAACTGCTCAAAATGTCACCGCTATCTGCAAAGACCTGCTTTGTTGTTTGTGGTCAAGCTTCCAATTTGGAGCCCAGTAACCACCAACTCACCCGACGTCCTCCTACCACACTGAAATCAAGTAAGTGACATTGCATGACTAAGATGAAGACATTCCCTTACCTTTCTATGCCTACACAGAAATACAGGTGTATAAACGGAAGGAATATATATAGACATATCCATTCAATACTGCTCAAAAACTATTGACAGTCATCACTCTGAGGGAAACAAAAGCTTTCAGGAAAGTAATTCGGCCACCAAGAAACAAAGTTCAGAGAACACTGGGAACTATTTATGATGGGAAGTCAGACCTGGCCAGTAAGTGGAAAACCAGAATTTTCTACTTTCTGTCTCAAATGACGCTTTAATTTTGAAAACCACCAAATTCCTTTCTCCTTTTAAAAAAAAGGGGTAAAAACATTAAAAAATTTCCCCAAATGGGCTAAATGTTTTAGATTGAATATTGTCTTTGTTCAGACTGAAATAAAGGTTTTCTTTTATGTTCTGATTTGGCAGCAAACGCCAAATCAGTAATTCGCATAGCTTCACTGGGAACATAAGAAGATGTCAGACAAAAAAGAAATAGGGGGTGTAAAGGAAAATAGAAAAGGAAATAATCTATCAATTCTTCAGTAAACACTGCTCAGAAAACAGTTCAAATCCCAGGATTCCCATTAAAAAGGCATGAATAAACTGAAAAAATTCCAAAGAAGTTCAACAATAAGGATAACAGGATTACCGGGCACTGTTCATGAAGGGAGATTAATGGAACGCAATTCGTGTATCCTAAGACACAAAGAAATACTGGCCACACTGTTTACAACAGGGATGAGGAATACAGCTGGAAAACTGCAAAGAAAACCACGTAACAGCAACACAGGATTCTGGCTGCGATGTGTATTCACAGAGTCACAGAATCAATCAGGTGGGAAGAGACCTCTGGAATCATCAAGTCCAACCATTGCCCTGACACCACCATGTCAACTAGACCATGGCACTAAGTGCCATGTCCAGTCTTTTCTTAAACACATCCAAAGATGGTGACTCCACCACCTCCCTGGGCAGCCCATTCCAATGTCCAATGACCCCTTCTGAGAAGAAATTCTACCTAACGTCCAACCTGAACCTCCCCTGGCGAAGCTTGAAGCTATGTCCTCTTGTCTTATCACTAGTTGCCTGGGAGAAGAGGCCGACTCCCACTCCACTACAACCTCCCTTCAGCTAGTTGTAGACTGCAATAAGGTCACCTCTGAGCCTCCTCTTCTCCAGGCTAAACAACCCCAGCTCCCTCAGCTGTTCCTCATAGGTCATACCCTCCAGACCCTTCACCAGCTTGGTCGCCCTCCTCTGGACTCACTCCAATACCTCAACATCTTTCTTGAAGTGTTATTTCACAAAAAAAGACTTGAAATAAAAACTGATGGTTGGTGGGAGTTGTGCATAGTAAAGTGTAGCTGGAGTAGGTTCAGAATACTTTAACCAAGGAATCAGAAAGCTGTTTTAAACTTTGGCATAAATAATACAGATTGTCGTTTCAAAGCAGAGCACAAAAATTAAAATAAAAATCTTCTAAGGGAAGATTCATAATGGCCTCTTTCATATGCACAGTATTTCTTTCTGTGGAGGCAAAGTGGGCTGAAAACCACATAAAACAGCCAGGAAGAGCAGAAAATTTGCTACAGTAAATACACAAATTGCAAAGCATGGGCTAGCTTGACCTCACACGTATTTTAAAACAAATACTTAAGAGTGTGCAGTGTGTATAGCATCAGTTTCTCTTCCTTTGACTCATATTCCATACTGGATTAGCAGAGGAGAGAAAAAAACCTACTTAAATATCCAAGAAGAAATCTCTTTGGCTAAAGATCACAGCTGTTGCCATCTTCCATACCTGCCTCAACTCTGACCTCTAAACCCCAGGGCCTGTCTTCGGCCAGGAACTCAGAGATCTTTTCCAGGTGCAGGAGCACGTCCCCACTGTCCCCAGGAGACCTGCTGCGTCTCTATCAAAAGGCATCTGGAGCTAAAAGATGAGTTGGATGGCACAAGTCTCACCCTGTCCAGGATCCTCTGTTTTCACTGACTTCTGGGTGCTTCCTGCAGCACAGAATCTCCCTGTGCAATGCGAGGTGCCTTGGGCAGCAGTCCTCAGACACAGGACAAACAGAGGGTGCCCAAGCTTATCAGGGATGAACAGAAGAGGAAAAGGCATCTAATCAGACCTACTTGAAGATCTAAGCGTGATCGTCAGACACAAACTTTCTTCCAAAGCTGAGTGTCTAAGAATGACTTTCCTTCCCGTAAAACAAAACAAACCCAGAAATAAAAGAGAAAGGGGTGGGACTTGGCTTCCACAAGAGCTAACAGCAGAGCTGTCGGAGACCTGATGAGGAACACAGGAGACTGGGCTGGGATTCATCTGACTGAACATGGATGTCTCTAACGTAGTCACCCATCTCTGAGCCAACCTTGGTCCCATGTTTAGGCAACGGAGAGTTAGTCAGTATAACCAGTGACTTCAAGGTACTCTTTATGTTACCCTAAAGGAGACGCTTATATATTAGGTCAGAGGGACCGCGCACTAGATTCACTGATTTTATTCATTATATCTCCTTTAAAACAAAACAGGACCTTAGTCCACTGGTGCAGGCAGAGACAATTACAGCTACATTACGGATGCACAGCTGAGGTCAGATAAATTACACTCCATCTCTGCTCTATCCAATTTGGCTCAAGACCATGAACTCACATCTCCCTCACCTTTCAAACGGCTCCCGTAACCCCCGGAAGAAGGGAAATGGCAGATTCACCTGTTAAAGCCCTTCCATTTCCTATGAGCAACAGGACCAGTCACTGGACCAGAGAAAAGAGAGCCAGTCACCACCCGTAGCCCACAGCTCCTGAAGGTTGTCTAAGGAGACCTGTAGATTCAAATTTTACCTCTTCTGAATCACAAATACCAAGGGATTTATGCCAGAAAGAGGAGCTCCAATGGGACCTACTGGCTGCTCTGTGTCCGTTGACCCAACTGGCAGGGACCAGTCAAAAAACGCCACAGGGACCCAGACATTCTGCAGCATGCGGGGGGGGGGCGCTATGCAAATAACAGAGCCCCCAACAGCCACTTCACACCAGGCAATCCAAAGGCCACTTTAAAGAGGGTTTAATGTTTAAGCAAGCTAGAAGGGGATCTTGTCAGCCAGGAATCCATCAGCAAGCACTTGAATCTCTAAGGGAACCAATTTTTGTAACATTGAATGGATATTTCTAATTGTAAAACCATTTACTCTCAGCAGGAGAAGATCATTCCCTGTATACTAGCACTCAGCTATTGCCACACACCTTCCCCCCCCCTTTTTTTTTAAAAAAAAAAAAATAGTGCCACTAAGCAGTATTTGAGATGGGAGGCAAATGTGGGTAATTCTTCCAGAAATAGAGGCAGCTCAAAGCAATTGTCCTCCTATCCCATACAGACCATCCCAAAAGAAGACTGAGCTCCCCAACAGGTCTTGCATGACTGCAGTCCTCTCCCCAGTAAGCCCAAAGAGAAACGTGGTGCTGTTGAAAAGAACCTTAGCACTTGAAAACTTTCATAACAAAAATCTGGATGAGATCAGGAGCTCCCTTTGAGGCTCAACAAAGCTGTACTTAATGCACAGCCTGGGAAGATGAACTCAGAGCTTTTACGAGAAGGCCTCAGATCTCCCAGCGCTAGCGCTGACAGCAGCTTCCACACGCCAAGCACAGGGATGGATAAATGTCTTGTCAAGAGTAAGGAGTCCCTTCCAAGATCTCCAGACAGCTTGCACCACAGAGGGCATCTTAAGCAAGCTGCTCTGGAAGGTGTGCACACACTGGCCACTGAAAAGCTTTGCTCAGCGCTACCAGATGACTTCTAGTTAAATTCAGTGGCAGAAAGACAAACGGGGAGAGGCCACAGTCCCGCAAGCAAAGCGAGCGGAGAAAAAAACAAAAGATAGTGGGGGCAATTCTGGAAGCAGCAACAGGCCATCTGGCAGACAAGCACCACTATTTCTAGATCGAGGGGTCCTGCAGATCAGCCCACCACCCTCACTGCTTCACGAGCACTATGCCAATGGCTCTTCCCATCTTCTGCAAAGGGGAAGAACAGTCACAGGCAGTAAAATAACAGAGTTAAGAAAATTACACGTCACAGCCTTGACTGCACAATCCTCAGAAACACCTGGGAAAAGACAGCGCCTCTCTTTATCCCTAGGAGAACAATTCGTTCTCAATTAGAACAATTAGGACTCCTCCTAAAGGGAAACATCATTTAAGCCCTTATGAAATTTTATATGGGAGGCCTTATCAAATACCTAGATTACCAGGAGAAATACATATAACGGGAGAAACTGATTTAAACAAGTATTTGGTATCTCTAGAAAAAGTGTTACAGGAAATAAACAAACAAGTTGTTACTAACAAATCTTTAGGTTTAGACTCTCCAGCACATTCTTTTCAACCAGGAGATTGGGTCTATGTGAAATCCTGAAACTCTGAACCATTGACTGAAAAGTGGAAACGTCCATTTCAGGTTACATATACTGTGGAAAAGATTGGAGGAAAAGGACCTTGGATTCACTACTCCAGTGTAAAGAAAGCCCCAACTCCTTGGACAATAGAGCATCAATCACCTTTGAAATCAAAGTTAACCAGGCAAAATGTTTAGGATCCTATGTGTAAGTATGGTAATCATAGAATCACAGAATGGTTTGGGTTGGAAGGGACCTTAAAGATCATCTAGTTCCAACCCCCCTGCCACAGGCAGGGACACCTTTCCTCTAGACCAGGTTGCTCAAAGCCTCATCCAACCTGGTCTTCAACACTGCCAGGGAGGGGGCAGCCACAGCTTGTCTGGGAGCACGATTTTAAATCGGTTAGGCTTTACTACTACAAAATCAAATGGCCCTTGCTTTACAAGGGGGTGTATGTACCAGTTGTGTGTATGTAGATCAAGCTGGCAGAATATCCAACAATTTGGCAGAGATTTGGAAACAAACCAAAGTTCTACGTGAGGTAACTAAAGATAACACCTCATGGGGATTTGAGGAGATTTGGAACAAACTTACATCATGGTTACCAGACTTAACATGCTTAAAAAGACTGTTCATTATCACAATCCTTGTCATTTGTGTTCTTGCTTGTATGATGATTCAATGTTGTAATTGGTATAATCAATTATGTTTGAAATGGCAATATAATAGGGTGATATACGTCTTTTTGATGAAATTCAAACATCCTTAAGAAAAGGGGGGATTTGATACCTCAAACAGTGGGACCCTACAAAATCATTTATAGAATAGAAGCTTCTGTAATTGCTGAAACAAGGCCGAATTACACAAACAGGATGTTAGACAATGGATAGAGAGGAAAACTATACCGCGGTTAAGGAACCATACCAGCTTAAACAGGTTAAGAAGAAAAATGAACTGACAACTGAAGCAACCAAGCATGATACGCTGAACGGCGCATGTGCATCACTGAAGTGCACCAAAAGGACACAGGAGTGACGACCACCAGAGGGGCCTGGCAACCCTCAAAGACCGCCAGGGTACAAGACTACACATGCACCAGTGGGTGTTAACTTATATAAATAGTTCCAAGAAATGATTTAAATAAGTATGAGATTTCTGGGAAATCCAATGTGTATGCATGATTACATGACAACATAAGGAGGGCTTGCTGGAACTGAGGTTGAGCACGACTGGAGAACATATCCCCCATGCTCCCTGCACTGCAATAAAGAATGCCTGCTTTCTAAAACTTAAAATAAGCCTTAGAGAGTTTATTTTCTGACTTTTTCACTATCAGCCCCTCCTTCTACACTGCCACAGTTGCGAGGAGTCTGGCTCCACTGCCCTTGCAGCGGCCCTTTAAGTAGCTGTAAACTACTAGCAGGTTGCTCCTCAGACTCCACCAGACTTCACAGGCCCAACTACCTCAACCTCTTCCCTTTACTTATCCTCAATAAAAGGCACTGATTTGAAAAACAGTCAGGGGAACAGTGCCCAGAAATTAACAGCAGCCCTTGTCTTTCCACTTGTTTGAGGTAGATGCAGGTTAAGGGGGAGTTTGAGAAAATACAGAAAAAGCTTAGATCAGTTTGGTTTTCTAAAACATACAACACACAATAGAAATGACAAACTATACCTCTCCCTTCACCTTTGCTAACGTCTTAAAACAGAGATACTTTACCATACCTGTGAAGGAAGTAGTTTGGCAATTGCTCCACTACAACAACAAGAAACTCTGACACTGAAGCTGAGCTGCTCATTTGCAACAGGTTGCTCCCCACTGCTTTTGGAAGGGTCTTCTAAGGAAGTCTTGCTTTCAGTCCAGCAGTCCTGAGCACTCTTTCTCCCTGGTACCACACACCTCTCTCCAGCTTCCGCCTGACATTGCTCAGTCAGTCTCTCCCACTTGATCCTTTTTCTGCCTTCTAGTTGCAATATGTGTCGCTTCTGATTTTGTCTTGAGACGAGATGGGTTTTCTTGAGAGACATTGTCTTTTTTTACCCCCTCATGCCCGTGAAGGTTTCTCCAAAGAGCAATAACATCCAGCCAATGCTTTGGCTCCTCAATGACAAGGCTCTTAATCTCATGCAGCATTCTCCCTGGAAGAAAAAGCAGTTTCAGGGCAAGTAGTTCAGTCTCAGCATTTCATTTTCCTACAGATTGAGAACAGATGTTAACAGAGACTGTGTTCAGATTTCATTCATGTGTGAATCCAGGAACCACAGCAGCAGCCACCACCACAGGCATAGCTGAGCTCTCAACACCCACATACCCCACCAGCAGAGACCCAGGCATCCCTCTGATTACATGCTCTGCAGAGCCAAGATTAAATCTTGCAAGGGTTGAACTCTGCAGAAGAATTCAGGAGCTCTAGAAAACCAGACCACCTCTGAGAGTCATTCCCAGGGACACAGCACCAACCTCCCCAGAAAGCACCTGGTCCAGGATTAAGAAATGCGGGACACTTTCCAGCATTGAAAGACAGACACAAACATGAATCACTTTGATTCAGCTCAGAATAAAAGCCACAAGTTTACAAGGGAAATCTCTCCTTGCTATTCATCAACCTACTTCCAATCCTGCAAAGTCAACAACACACGCCTAAACTTACACCCATGGGCAGTCCTCTTGAGCTAGCTACAAGAGAGGCATGAGGAATAGAGGTCAATTCACTCAAAAACCCTGAAGCTGGTCAAGGGGTGGGGGGTGAGGTATTTCTAGTTCTCATTTAGCATCATGGTTCAATTTGATCCTTGTCATCTCCCAAATAAAATCCCACCAGCACACAGATATCAATCCATCTGACTTGAAACTCTTACGCCAACACTGACAGAGAATGAGACCCGAGTAGCTGAGACTTCCGACAAATCTGCATACTGAGCAGTTAAGTGATACAGGATATATGTCTGGATCTACTTTGACTAAAAGAAAATGACTCATGGTTAAAATGCATACAATGGGTCCAGAACTGGACTTCAGGTTCAGACTGGGGTGGGGTTGGATTTTTTTTTTTTTTTTGGCGGGGGGGGGATATGTGGTATTACACATACACATAAATGTACACTGCCAGCAGAACACAGGCTGGTAAGGTATCCTCGGCACAAAGACAAGCATTGAAAACATACCTGGGTGAAGGATATTTCAGAATTGATTACTGTCGACTAGAACTACAGCTGTTAGTAAATTAATAAAGTAAATCAAATACTAACTTCATAAATAGGCCTTGAACCGGGGCATCAACCTTCTGCACACACACCCTGGCAGCAAACCGGCGGGGAGGACCAGGGGGAAGGAGTCAGTGCCATACCTTGATTGCGAAGAACGGCAAGGGGGGATGTTCCGTAAGCAGCAAAAACAGTCTCTCTCCAGACTTGACTCTCCTCAGCTCGCGCGGCTCCTCCTCTGCGCTGAACAAGACCTCTCCTGAGACGCCGTCCGCCTCAGGGGAAAAACACAAACCGAACCGGGAAGGTTTGGGCGAGCGCTTTCAGCGGCCCCTCACACCCGCTCGCCCCTTCACAGGGAGGAGGGCAGCGCAGACCGCAGCTCACCGGGGGTGCCGAGGGGACACGGCCTGACCGAGTGGCCCATGTCCTTGCCCATGGCAGGGGCGGCACTAGACGCTCCTTAGGGGTCCCTTCCGACCCAGACCAAGGCCAGACCCGCGGGGCCTCAAGCAGGCGGCGGCACAGTCCATGCCGCGGCCGCCCGGCTCCGGGCCGCCAAGCGAACGAGGCCGCGTTCCCCGCCGGTCCGCACCGCACCGGGTGGGCACGGGCACCGGCACCGGCTCCGCCCTCACCTCCCTGGCGCCGAGCCACGCCGCAACTCCCGTCCCAAGAAGGGCTCCAGCCCGCGGCCCGCCCCCGCCGCCATCTGGGCCCGCCCCGGCGCCCTCAGCGCGGCCCGGGGGGCCTGACGGGGCCCCTCCCCGGTGAGGCAGGGCCAGTGCCCCTGCTGCCGCCTGCGTCGGTAGCAGAGAAAGGTGCCTAAAAGCCCCCGGTCCGGAGTCTGTGCCCTCGGGGAGCAAGTCTTGCCCTGCCCCCGCGGGGCCGCTTCACCGCTCCGTGCGTGTGTCACCGTGGCGGGAGGTGACGCCCTGAGGGACCGTCAGTGCAGGCGGTCAGATGAACGGCTGCAGCGCAGCTCGCGCTCCGCCTGTGTCAGCAGAAGGCCGCGCCGCCGCTCCTGCCAGGGCTGGCGGGGTGAGGAGCATCGCTGTGGCGCAGGAGCGGTGTCTGCAGCCGCACCGTTCGGGAGGAACACGTGTAGACCCCCCCCGGGAGTGACCCGGCACTCACAACCCGGGGGAAGCGCCAGGAGGGCAGCGGGGAGCCAGCAGCTCCCCCCACCACAGGCCACGTTCTCCGCTGCAGGGCCGGTGGCCCCACAGCCAGCGCCGAGTCTGCAGCGCTGGGGGCTGCTTAGTGCGACGAAAACAAAGGGAAAGTACGGTGACAGTCTGCACGCGAGGAAGAGGGTGGCAGTGAGATGTTCTCCATCTCCCCTGGGTGACGTGGAAGTCATGGCTTTGGGAGTGCAGCCATGGAGGTTCAGGTGGAAATCAGGAGAGTCTTTCAAACAGCCCTAGGCAAGGTCAAGGAGGGTTTGGCTGCTTTTGAAGCAGGCTACAGAACCCCATGAGGATTGGTAACACGGGGAGAGGGACTAGATGACTTTTCTCCCTTTTCCGTTGGTCTTTGGACATGTTACTGACGTTGCACCAGTGAACATTTCCCTTCACTTCTTAAATCACCCACCACCAACCAAGCCCAGCCCCAGGCTCTCACAGGGGACACGCTATAAAGCAGGTGCACGCAGGACCGGCGAGCAGAGCAAATGGATGCCCAGGCTGTAGTGAGGAGAAGAAACAGGACTCCACACAATCCAATGTGAATCAAAGTGAGGATGCTTTATTAAGCATAGGCTGTCCCTTTTATACATTTGTACTTTCCCTAGCTGTAAGCATGTGCATTGATATTGGTTAATATTACTGTCCACGCTTCAAGCACACTCTTCTTTGATGTGTTGATTGGTCACTGCTCTGCCACTGGTCCTTTCTTAATTGGCTCCATCAGTTCCTGTTTCTTCTCCTCTGTGTTCGGCTCCGCTCGGCTACTCCCTCAATTCTTGTTTGCTCAACTGCTGTTTTTCCTCATCTCTTCTCTCCAAGGTCAGCTTGTTGACACTAACTACATGACTCTTGTCATGCAGCTAGGCCCTCACTCCATACTCTCATACTTCTGGCTCATTACATGACCATTCTCCTCCAGAAACCCCTCTACACTGTAGCCTCCAGCAGGTACCTGCGATGGTTTCCCTGGGGACAATTGGTGGTTTGAAATAGGCAGGAACAGCTGCTGGAAATGCAAATGCAGGGATCTGTGTGAGGGACAAGCACCAGCACGTCCATCAGCAACAGATAACATGAACTGCATCGCTGGTAGCCTCCTATACAGTAAACCACTATCCCTGGGGCCAAATCCACTCCTGCTACTGTGGCAGAGCTTCACAAGGGACAAATACAGTCCCCTTTACCAACAGGGAAGTAGGCTGTAAAGGCATGTGCTGGTTCACTCCTCCTCCCGTGTTTTAATACACAAATTTATCTGCATTCCCCATACCTGGCTCCACCTGAACTTTACCAGAGGTTTATCACAGCAATTAAATACCTTATTATCCAAGCACTTGTGTGCAGGAACTTTTATTCTCCAGACTACTCTGTTGTATGGGGCAAGGTTCTCATCCTCCCTTCCCACTTGTTTATGGGGGACAGAGCCAGAGTGTGAAGTAACATGGGTCTCGCGAGTCCTGAATAGTCCAGTCTTTGGGTGGGCCCAAAAGAAAACACTCCAAAAGCAGGAGTGAAATTCTTCTCACCTACCACAGCTCACATGTCTCTGGATTAATTAAAAAACTGTAGCGGTGTTAAAGAAAATTGGCAGAGTCCGGGTCTCTAGGTTTGCTGGTTTTATTAAACAACTCAGAGTTGGACCACCACCGCAGTGAATGGTACCTGACTCAAATTCACTATCGGTTTATATAGAAACTAATAATCAATTACATCATAAACATTTCATAAGCTTCTGTTAATAATCCACTAACTATTTCAATTCCTCTTTCTTCCTTCGTCAAGAGTCCACAAAAGTCCATTCTTTTCCATTGGTTAGCTGATCTTTATGTTCTGGTTCTGCTCCGACTCCGGTCGACACCCCGTCCTCAATGTTCTTGCTGTGATCGGCGTCCTTAATGTTCTTGCCACGATCAGCGTTCTGTCCTGATCCAGGTTGACCAGAGTCTGGTTCCCACCGCCAGTGTCTCCTAAACATTCAACCTTAAAAACAACTAAAGTTATATTTAAAACCTTTTCTATACTAATTTTTATTTCTAAGTGTCCTATATTTCTTTTAAGGTAAAGAAAAGGTTAACCATACATCCCCTTTACTAAAATCATCAGAAGGTAATACTTCTAGGCCTACTCCTGCTTAGCTACTCATTAAGCTTTGATTGATGATTTGTTCAGTCATAGGTCAGGATTACACAAGGAGCTTTGAGAACAATATTCATGGATTGTGAAAGCCCACCTGTGTTTATCAGATAGACTTATATTAATTATTCCATTCTTCATTCTATTTCACCCTTATTGATCCTTGTCTCCCTAACTCATAAGAACTTTTACATTAATTATGTGAAAATTTCTATAACAAGCGGTCCCTTGGCTGGAGCAAAGCCATCTGTGCTCCAGACCACTCTGGTCTCCAACAAGCGCTCAAAAGCAAGAGGTGACAGGATCCAAACCAGCCAGAGAGAACAGATTTCAGTAGAAAATTCAGACTTAAAAATACTCACTGCCTTGGTTCCCTTCCCTCAGTCAGCCAGGGATAGTTTCCTGCTTTTTCTTTCTCTGTAGATGGACTCTTGGCCACCCTGGAACAGCAAACACCAGCTGCGCACACCACAGCACGAGGCCAGCAATGGGGTGTATCTAGGTAATCTGAACGCCACTTTAAAGAGGGTTTAACATTTAAGCAAGCTGGGAAGGGATTTTGTCGGCCAGGAATCCATCAGCAAGCACTTGAATCTTTAAGGGAACTGATTTTTGTAACATCGAATGGATATTTGTAATTATAAAACCATTTACTCTAAGCAGGATTATTCCCTGTGTACTAGCACTCAGGTATTCACATACACACACCTGGGCTGGACCAGATGGTCTTTAGAGGTCCCTTCCGACCCAGACCAAGACCAGACCCATGGGGCCCCACGCAGGTGGTGGCACAGCCCACGCTGCGGCTGCCGGGAATAGACATACAATGAGTTCAGAAATTCAGAATTTTTCAGGATAATCTCCTGTTCTGCTTGTCTCCCCCACATTTTTTGACCCCCTAAGCGTTGCTTTGGTCTTCTTTGTGTGACTGGTCTTGTAACAGAGGTGTGTTTTATGCATTAATGAAAGTTGCTGACAGCCACCAAAGGGAATATATCACCTAGCTTCCACCTGTTAAGCCTCTTTCTGTCTTAAATGGAGAGAAAGAGGCTCCTCTGGAGAGTGAGTCAGAATGACAGCCCAATTTAGGCTTCCTCCAGTCATCCCACTGCTCTGAGTCGCTGTCTGGAGGATATCGCCTCTCTCCACTGACTAGCACAACCACCGTTCTGACTTGGGCAGCTGAAAAAAGTGCAGAGTGTAAAATTTGGGGAGTGGATATTCCCAGGATGGTCAAAGGTATTTTGTCTGCCAATTGTCAGGCTCATGCTCCGGAATACTTAGTAAGAGAGATCTCTTACGTGGGGATAGCAGTGGGTTTTTCCCACAAAGTCTCTTTTTCAAAGTGTCATCTTATTTGGCTGAAGCTGTTCTAAAGATTGCAGCCTCGCACATTTACTATCGAAAGGCTTCAGCTCAAGGGGTTAATTTTCATAGAATTCCTCCCTGGCTCCACTAAAACGTGTCAAACTTTACTGGTTTCAGGAGAGACGTGTACGTGTCAGCATATTTCAAGTAAATAGAAAGAACATGATCAGAACTGTAACTGTCTGTATTACCTATGGCTTGGCCAGCTAGGAATGGCCACCTCAGTATAACTGATCGTTGTGTAAGCTGTAGCCCAGCTGTGTGAAGTAAAACCTTTGTTTTATTCATGACATCAAATGATAATGTTTTTCTGTAATTGAGTAAAGCACCGGCTGATTTTTAGCAAGACTGATAGGAAATACCTTCTGGATTTGCAGTTTCTCTTGCAGTAGACCTGTGGTGTCATTAGCATCTGACATTTGACATAAAACTTCAGCATAGTACTTGAGAGGCCTGGCTCTGTTTTCAACAGACTGTAGTAAGGAACTGATCTGGAGTCTGTTCCTAATGCTAGAAGACTGCCTCTTGGTCTACAAAATGATCTGAAGATTTCAGACTGCCAAATGGGGGACAAAGTCCACCAAACCCTCCAGAGTGTACATGCTGACTGTACTCCAGCAGCGCTTATTGAGAATGACATGAGTGTGCAGTAAAAGTAAGGATCTCCCTTAGCTAGCTGTGTCTGGGTACCTGTTGGTGCTCAGTTAGTGTTCAGAAGTGTCTGCAAAAATGGGCTGCGGCCTGTTAAATGGCACGGAAGACTATATCCTGTGGCCGTCTCTCTGGTGGCTTGATACGTATGTGTAACAGTTGAAATAAGCACGTGTAGTAAGCCAGAGATGGCTTCCTGGAAATCAAAGCATGCTGGAAGACAGCACTGAGGAGTAAGCTACTAGTGCCTGAGAAGTTCCTGTAGTCTGCTTCTTCCCCACTCCCCAGCAGGTTCTGGGCTGGGATGCACTCAAGCGTTCCCATCAGTGGTGAATCAGCGCAGTGGATGATAAGCTGGATTTTCCTTTCAGCTGGATTTTCTGTTAACTGAAGTTAGTTAGAACTTGGTTTCTCCTGCAAATTGTAGATACCTATCTGCACCTTCAGACTTTCTAATAGCAACAAATTTTTTTTTCCCAGCAGGAACAGTTCAGCTAAATGCTCCTTGGTTTAATAAGCAGCTATGTATAAAATGCCTAGTGTGTGAAAATGGGATTTGTGCCTTTTTAATTGTGTTGAAGTGAAGGAATAGTATGAAATCATTCTTCTGACAGTTATTCAGAAGGTATACAGTGAGTAAAAACATGCTGAAAGAAGAAGGTGTGCTAACAGTGTGCTGATTCTAATTAGTGTGTTGCTAACCTGTGAGAGAGGTTTAGGTGCTTCTGGACACAACTTGTGTTTGGAATGCAAAGCAAGGTTGACATCAGGAATGAATACTTTCCTGCTTTAAACAACTTACATCACTCCATCCAAACTCTGCTGAACTCCTTGCTTTGGAACCCAGAAAAACAGAGTCAGATGTGGCTGTAGTTTATCATAGCCTCCTCTTTGTTGGGAAATGAAACCTTTCTGAGCCTGCAAGGTAGTAACTTTATGTTGAATACACGTAGGACATTTGGAAGAGAGATCAATGTTTGGAATAATTACCAAGTGAAAGAGCAGTGAAAAGGTAATTGCCTGGTGGTAAGCTACTTGTGTTTGTTTTTCACTGACTTCAGTTCCTCTGTGTGAGGTAATGTGAAGGTCTCTTCTCCTTTGGATGCTCCTCAAGTCCAGTAAAATGACTCAGCCAGTACAGGGCATGGAAACCACTTCTCTGTGCAGAGTTCTGTGTCGTGCAGTTTGTAGGGGGGAAAGAAACATGATGTGCTGTGACTTTTACTTCCTTCAGAACTGCAAGTGAAGAGCAGCACTTCTTAACACCTTGTGTGGCTGTTTGGAAGTCCACTGGCTCTACATGCTCACTAGTGTACATACAGCTTCTTCCCTTCTGCTTCAGTTCAGAGGTGTGGGGAATATAAGAAAATCTGCTACTGTAAAGTGGCATATATTATTACTCTGCATATGCTGGACTGACAGCACTGTTCAGATTGCCTAGTGTGATTTCTTCCAATTGATCATAATTGTCTAAAGCATGTATTTTTGTTCTTAAAAACTAGGATCATAGAAACCTCTTCTGTGTCTGGTTTAAATGAGTTAAGGCAGTTGTTGTGTCAGGTCGAGGGTTTTGAATGTCCTTTTTTCCTCTTTCAGAGGGAGATGAACATGCACATCTCGCTGTCCAGGAGTGAGGATGCCATGTCCGGGTTCAAGCCCGTGCTATCCTCAAAGCTCACGTCCTAGAGTTGAGCATGGAGGGGCGTCACCCTGCAAAGGTTTGGTGTGTTGCAGCAGTGGGTGCTGTGAGGTCTGGAAGGCAACCAGCGCTGTGAGGTCTAGTGGATGGTGCTGGGGTGGAAGTGGCTGTTGGGGGCTCCGTCATTTGCATAGCCCCCCCCCCCGCATGCTGCAGAATGTCTGGGTCCCTGTGGCGTTTTTTGACTGGTCCCTGCCAGATGGGTCAACGGACACAGAGCAGCCAGTAGATCCTGTTGGAGCTCCCATCTGTCATAAATCCCTCAGTATTTGTGATTCAGAAGAGGTAAAATTTGAATCTACAGGTCTCCTTAGACAACCTTCAGGAGCTGTGGGCTGTGGGTGGCGTCTGGCTCTCTTTCTCTGGTCCAGTGACTGGTCCTGTTGCTCATAGGAAATGGAAGGGCTTTAACAGGTGAATCTGCCATTTCCCTTCTTCCGGGGGTTACGGGAGCCGTTTGAAAGGTGAGGGAGATGTGAGTTGATGGTCTTGAGCCAAATTGGATAGAGCAGAGATGGAGTGTAATTTATCTGACCTCAGCTGTGTATCCGTAATGTAGCTGTAATTGTCTCTGCCTGCACCAGTGGACTAAGGTCCTGTTTTGTTTTAAAGGAGATATAATGAATAAAATCAGTGAATCTAGTGCGCGGTCCCTCTGACCTAATATATAAGCGTCTCCTTTAGGGTAACATAAAGAGTACCTTGAAGTCACTGGTTATACTGACTAACTCTCCGTTGCCTAAACATGGGACCAAGGTTGGCTCAGAGATGGGTGACTACGTTAGAGACATCCATGTTCAGTCAGATGAATCCCAGCCCAGTCTCCTGTGTTCCTCATCAGGTCTCCGACAGCTCTGCTGTTAGCTCTTGTGGAAGCCAAGTCCCACCCCTTTCTCTTTTATTTCTGGGTTTGTTTTGTTTTACGGGAAGGAAAGTCATTCTTAGACACTCAGCTTTGGAAGAAAGTTTGTGTCTGACGATCACGCTTAGATCTTCAAGTAGGTCTGATTAGATGCCTTTTCCTCTTCTGTTCATCCCTGATAAGCTTGGGCACCCTCTGTTTGTCCTGTGTCTGAGGACTGCTGCCCAAGGCACCTCGCATTGCACAGGGAGATTCTGTATCTCATTTTGCACCATGAATTTTGTTAGTCAGCGGGAGTGAAGTATTTTTAGGACACAAGCTCAGTAAATTGCACTGAAGTATTTTTTTCAAACGAGAATAAGCAAAGTGGCAGCTACAGAGGGTGTTTGGCTTTGAAGTGTTTTGTATTTTTGAACCCAAATCGACACATTGCCGTTAAATTAAAGTGGCCTAGAAAAGCAGTCTTTTAATTCTGTGTCACAAATTGTGTGATCTTTCCATGTTCTGAAAAATTATCTTCGATGTTGCTTAGTAGAGACGTAGGCAATTAGTGGTTGGGCTGTGTCCTCTCAAGACCTGTATCTCCTTTTGTTCAGAAGACTATGAGTCTGCAGGAAGCACCCAGAAGTCAGTGAAAACAGAGGATCCTGGACAGGGTGAGACTTGTGCCATCCAACTCATCTTTTAGCTCCAGATGCCTTTTGATAGAGACGCAGCAGGTCTCCTGGGGACGGTGGGGACGTGCTCCTGCACCTGGAAAAGATCTCTGAGTTCCTGGCCAAAGACAGGCCCTGGGGTTTAGAGGTCAGAGTTGAGGCAGGTATGGAAGATGGCAACAGCTGTGATCTTTAGCCAAAGAAATTTCTTCTTGGATATTCGAGCAGGTTTTTTTCTCTCCTCTGCTAATCCAGTATGGAGTATGAGTCAAAGGAAGAGAAACTGATGCTATACACACTGCACACTCTTAAGTATTTGTTTTAAAATACGTGTGAGGTCAAGCTAGCCCATGCTTTGCAATTTGTGTATTTACTGTAGCAAATTTTCTGCTCTTCCTGGCTGTTTTATGTGGTTTTCAGCCCACTTTGCCTCCACAGAAAGAAATACTGTGCATATGAAAGAGGCCATTATGAATCTTCCCTTAGGAGATTTTTTTTTTGGTGCTCTAAGCTCAGCAGCTTTACCACCAAGAACTTAGAAAAGTGGGGAGAGATGCAATTAGTAGCCCAGGGATCTAACTCTAGCTTCTCCCACAGGCCTGGGGAAACTGTCATGTTCCACTTGGCAATGGCTTTTTACTCTGTGTAAAAACTTCATGCTACAGTTGCATTATGGCCCTGTAAGGTGAAATGCACTGGCCAAAAAAAACCAAAACAAGTGTCATCACTCCAGTTTCATGTTATCCTCACAACAAGCCTCTGTCTGGTGAGATGTTGGGTTCAGCCTCCACAGCGGCTCCAATCCTGACGGGCTCTGTAGGGTTGTTGGCATTGGCATGTTTCACATAATGCTACTGTATGTTTGCTGCACTGGGAAGCCACCAGAGACATAGCTTGTTAGTTGGGAAAGAAAGTAGGGATAGCATTAAATAATGTCTGTTTTCATTGACTGTGTGCTAATGATCCAAAGAAGCTGAAAATTGCAGAGGATGCATTTCCTTTTGATTAATCCAGCAGAAGGATGACAAGGAGTACAGTTACTGTCTGCTGAAACCTCACCAGGGCCTGGAGCTGTTCAAATGCGGTTGTATTCCACTTTTTCCTCCTCAGAAAGCCATTTTCTAACACTTCTTTCCACTCAGCAGTGAACCACTGCCACTGTTCTCCTCTGTACAGAGAATGGCACCACCTTGTTTTCCATGCTCCTATCAGCAGTGGCAGAAGATGAATCCTGCACACCCAGCACTTCCCCCAGGCTGGAGGCAAATTGCTCTGCCATTATCGTTCCAGTTACAGTGGTCTTGGTGCAAGAGAGAAAGGGGTGGCCCTCCATAGCTGTACATTTGGGGTTTTCCATATCTCGTAGCTGGCCTGAATTAGGAACTATGCCCTGAATTTAGGCATTTAAGCCTCTGGGGGCCATGGAGGTGCCCTTCCTAATTACGCTTTATAGCATGCTAGGTTTGAGGTCGGGCAGCCTGGCAGAGGAACAAAACTGAGGCATGCAGAGCCTGGCTTTGTGTAACAGGGTTTCGCTTTGGACTAAAACAGAACCAATTTTCCTTTCAGTGATTTTTACTTTCAGCTGAGCTGCTTCTAAGTAATTGCACTTTCTGAAACTAACTGCATGTTTTGCAGACAGGGTCTGCTTCTAGGAGTGATAACGCTCAAAGTTTATAGTTATCACTGAGGTACCAGTGTGCAGAAAGGCTCTTGCTGTATTTATTCCTATAGAAACCAAGGTCACTGCTAAGTTCCTCACTAACTACAAGTGAAGAGCCATAGAAGGGTCGCACCTCCAGGGAGGATGGGACAGGACAAGTGACCCAAAATTGACCAATGAGGTATTCCATCCCGTCCATGTCATTCTCAGTATAAAGCGGGGGGATCATGAGGGTCTCGCTCTTTGGCTATGGCCGGTGTCCAAAGAGGGCTCTGTCCATTTTTCTCCTGCATTTGATCCCAATCTATGCATTCCTGAATCCAGTTCCCGTCTGTCACGGAGCCCATCCTGAGCCTTCCCGGAGCCTGCCCTGCAGTGCCGGTGGTGATGTGACCATCATCGGGGGAACTCGATTTTGGTTTTGTATATATTTGTATATATTGAATTATTTCCATTATTATTATTATACTCTTTTTCATTGTTATTGTTTATTAAAACTGTTTTAACTTTCCATCCCCTAAGTCTCTCTCCCTTTCTCTTTTCCTTCCCCTTCTTGGAGGGGAAGAGGGTTAACAGAGAGCGTCTGCCACCAGTTTAATAGCTGGCCCAGGTTTAAACCGTGACAGATTTATTGGTGCCCAACGTGTGGCCCAGCTCAGCCCAATTCGACTCAACTCGACTCGAGAGGGCTCTGGCAGGTTGCTCTGATAAGTTCGCATCCCAGCTCCAGCGGGAGGAGACCCGGATAGCTTAGCCGAGAGAGTATCACATTTCTTCCTCTGAGAATCTCAAGGGGTTGGAAATTAAAACAGGCAGCTCACATTATGTAATTTTTTAGCAAAGTGTTATCTCGTATCTTTATAGAGCTTTTTACAGAGTTGAGTATTGTAATGCTGCCTTACCTGCCATGTGTGCTGTGTTACTGCTTATTCCTTCCTAATGTTTAGCAAGATTTTAGCTCTCATGAAGGTGAGCCACTTATTACCTGGTTGCTCAGATGCTGGGACAATGGAGCCAATACCTTGGACTTGGAGGGTAGAGAAGCCAGACAGATGGGATCCCTGGCCAGAGAAGAGGGTATTGATAAGGCACTTGGGAGTAGGATAAACACTGTCAGCCTCTGGAGGTGAATCTTGTCAGCTGTAAAGAGCAGGTATCCCTATAACGATGATATTGTGTACCGGCCAAGCAAATGGACCACTATGGAAAAAGGTATTAAGTACCTGAGAGAATTAGCTGTGTGGGAGATAATTTATAGTCACCCACAAATAATTGTAGATCTTGATGAAGTGCAATGCAACTGACCTGTGTTGTGGAAGTTTGTGCAGAGTGCACCATTGACGTATGCCCACACATTGACAGTATTGATTTGGGGAGGAGACAAACAGACAGTAACTGCTGTGGTGAGGTGTCTAACAAAAGGCGACAGTATGAAGACAGTCTTTCTTCCCCAATGCAGGCCTGCATCTCAGCTGTGAAACAACTGACTGAGAAAAACGAGAGCTTATTTGAAACACTGTTGGACAAACTGTCAGACAAACTGTCAAACTGTCCAAAGTAGAGAATAAACTTGACTCTTCACCTGCACAGGCCTTCATCGCAGCCATTAAGAGAAGATGCCCTCCTACGAGAGCGACTCGAGGGAAACGGCACATGCTGCGAGGTACCCTGTGATTTTCTCTGTGTGATTATGGAGAGGACATGAGGAGATGGGATTGAAAACCTACCACTGCCCTACAGGCACGAGTACATGAGTTGCAAGGTAAAAGAAATACCAGAGAGTGTTTTTCTAGGAGGACGGCTGCTCCAGTTTCCAGTGAGCAGTACCCCAGTCAGGGCAGATGGGCCTCAGATCCCCATGTACCAGGTGTGAACAAGGGGAATGAAGGTCTAATCCATGCAAGCTGCACAAATCCATTCCTTGATTAGATGGGCCCTTCCTCCAGCCACGTGGAGGAGAGGGAAAAGTGAGTCTTTTGGACTGTGTGGATTTGATGGCCTGGCACGTTAAAACCACAAAGGTATAGAGCCCTGGTAGACACTGGTGCACAGTGCACCCTAATGCCATCGAATCATAAAGGGATAGAATCCAGCAGTATTTCTGTAGTAACAGGGGTATCTCAAGAGTTACCTGTATTGGAGGCCAAAGTGAGCCTAACTAGGAATGAATGGAAAAAGCACACCATTGTGACTGGCCCAGATGCTCCGTGCATCCTTGGCACGGACTGCCTCAAAAGAAGGTATTTTAAGGACCCAAAAGGACATCACTGGGCTTTGGTATAGCAGCTGTAGAGACTGAGGACATTAAACAGCTGTCTACCTTGCCTGGCCTCTTAGAGGATCCTTCTGTTGTGGGGTTGCTGAAGGTTGAGGAACAACAGGTGCCAATTGCTAACACCACGGTGCACCGATGACAATATCACACCCATCAAGACTGCCTGATCCCCATTCATAAACTGATTAGACAATTAGAAAATCAAGGAGTGATTACAAGACTCACTCACCCTTTCATAGTCCTATATGGCCAGTGCGAAAGTCTAATGGGGAATGGAGATTAACTGTAGACTATCATGGCCTGAACAAAGTTACGCCACCTCTGAGTACTGCTGTGCCAGACATGCTAAAACTTCACTATGAACTGGAGTCAAAGGCAGCCAAGTGGTACACCACCATAGACATTGCTAATGTGTTTTTCTCAATTCCTTTGGCACCAAAGTGCAGGCCACAGTTTGCTTTTACCTGGAGGGGTATCCAGTACACCTGGAATCAACTGCCCCACGGGTGGAAACACAGCCCTACTATTTGCCATGGTCTGATCCAGACTGCACTGGAAAAGGGTGGAGCTCCAGAACATTTGCAATAGAATCACAGAATGTCCTGAGTTGGAAGGGACCCACAAGGATCATCGAGTCCAACTCCTGTCCCAGCATAGGACAACCCCAGAATTCACACCATGTGTCTGAAGGCATTGTCCAAATGCTTCTTGAATGCTGTCAGGCTTGACTGCTTCCCTGGGGAGCCTGTTCCAGTGCTCCACCACCCTCTGGGTGAAAAACCTTTTCCTAATATCCAACCTAAACCTCCCCTGGCATATCTTCCTGCCATTCCCTCGAGTTCTGTCACTGGTCGCCAGGGTGAAGAGGTCAAGGCCTACACCTCTACTTCCCATTGTGAGGAAGTTGTATACTGCAATGAGGTCTCCCCTCAGTCTTCTCTTCTCCAAGCTGAACAGACCCAGTGACTTCAGCCACTCCTCGTACGGCTTCCCCTCTAAACCCTTCACCATCTTTGTGGCTCTCTTCTGGACACTCTCTAGCATGTTCATATCCTTTTTATACTGTGGTGCCCAAAACCTCACACAGTACTCAAGGTGAGGCAGCACCAGTGCAGAGTAGAGTGGGGCAATCACCTCCCTCGACCGGCTAGCAATACTATGCTTGAAGCACCCCAGAACACGGTTGGCCCTCTTGGCTGCCAGGGCACACTGTTGGCTCATGTTCAACTCGCCGTCGACCAGAACCCCCAGATCCCTTTCCACGAGGCTGCTCTCTAGCCTCTCATTCCCCAGTCTGTATGTACATCTGGGGTTGCCATGTCCCAGGTGCAAAATCTGTCACTTTCCCTTGTTAAACTTCATGCGGTTGGTGATCACCCACCTTTCTAATTTATCAAGGTCTCTCTGCAGGGCCTCACTGCCCTTGGGAGTGTCAACAGCTCCTCCCAATTTTGTGTCATCAGTGAACTTGGATAGTAGCCCTTCAAGTCCTGCTTCCGAATCATTAACAAAGATATTGAAGAGCACTGGCCCCAAGATGGATCCCTGAGGAACCCCACTAGTGACTGGTCGCCAGTCTGACATAAGCCTATTTACTATAACTCTTTGAGCCCTACCCATCAGCCAGTTGTTCACCCATTGCATTATGTGTTTATCCAGCTGTATGCTGGACATTTTGCCCAGGAGGACACCGTGAGAGACAGTAGCAAAAGCCCTGCATGGTGCCTGAAGTCTCTGTCAGAAGGTGGAAAGAAATCTCTATAGTTTTGAAGTGAAAGCAACCAAGCTGGTAAGGAAATGGACTGCAGGGACTGAAGCTGGAAAGTGTCACCTTTTGCTATAGCACTAACCTGAAGGGCTAAGCATAAACTTCCTTTACCCTCACATACCCTGAGCACTATAACACTGCCTACAACTCCACTAGCTCCGTGGGATGTGCATCTGCTGATGTGAGCATGGCAGACAGATGATAGTTTCTGGATAGCTGGCATCCCTAAATATGGGTTATGCTGTAGCCTCAGGCTTTCTGAGGTGCTGCAAGTGCTACAGATACCTCAGCAACGCTGTAAATGCAGGCAATTTAGCTACAGCAGCAGTTGTTTCAAGTGCTTTTCTCCTTCCTTTCCCAATGGGTGGCAGATTTGGATGTATGTGGCTTGCGGTTTGAGTTGTGGCTCAGAATTACTCACGGATGTGTCATAAAATCTTATCTACATCTTTCTACAGAAAAAAATCTTGCAGACTGGTGGGAAGTGCTAGAGAGATAGGAGTTACACACCAGTCTCCACTATTGTTAGCCCAGTGCCCCCCTTAAATCCAAGTACATTTGTATCAAAAAGGAGAAAACTCTTCTGCCTCCCATTTTTTCAGTTGTCCTTGGGGCAAGTCCAGTGTGACATTACAGCTTTTTGTTATCAAATGTGTGAAATGATGCTCCTGCTGCAGCGGCAGTGCCGAGTTCAGTGGGAACAACTCCAACACGCTGGGCTGCGTCCAACAGCAGTGGGTGCAGTGAGAGACTTGCCTCTGCTGCCGTGCCCATACAGCCATGGGGAGAGCAGCTGCTGAGGTGGAGTTATGTTTCCCCCGTTATGCCGACAACAGTTCCTCCAGCGTTTGGACTTCACGGCCATGATTTTGACAGAATGTGGAAAATGCATATCTCTCTTGAATATATTCTTATGTTGTTTTAACACCACCTGGCTGGAGCAGTTTTGTACGCAGGAACCCCCATAGGCAGGGCAAAGCCAGGGATCGGTGGCTGTCACTTGCACTAAGCAGTGTTATTTTTCCATGCAGGTTCCTGATGCTGCCGGGGAACCCACCAGCAGCTGTATGAGGCCCAGCGACCAGCAGCACATTGAGTAGACTCTCATCTGCAAAGAGCCCATCATCCCCCCCACCATGGCAACACAAGATGATTTCACAGCAGGTAAAGAGCTGCAGCAGACTGGAGACTTCTTCAGCCAGGGCTTGTTGCAATCCTGTTCCCGCAGCCTTTGCCTGGAGGACGTTCGCCTGCAGCGGCAGAGCCAGTGCCCAGGAATGCTGCTTGGCGCAGGGAGGCAGAGCGCGTACAAAAGCTGCGTTCAAAGCGCTGATCACGAGGCCCTGGAGATGCTGGCAAGTGCAGCAACTATTCGTCATGCTGTACAAGGGAGAGCCCAGCCTTACAGGCTGGGTAATGGGGAAGACACTGGCAAGGACAAGGGGCAGGGAAACATGCTGTGTATAATCCTGAATTTTCAGGAACAGCCAAGATGAGAAATGTTTTGAGGCAGGCCATGTTTGTATTGGTTTTGGGTGTCTCTGCAGTAAAGAAAGCAGGGAATAAACCCCTGTAACAGTGAAGCAGAACAGAGGAGAAGGTTTGGATGGGCAATTTGCATCCTACAGATACAGTAATCAATCAAGCCCGCTGAATATCGAGGACATCTAATGCAGAGTGCAAACCTTCTTTTAGTTATAACACCTGGTGATTAATTGTGTCCTTGTACTTCCTTTGTTGTGAAGAAAAATAAAAACCCAACAAAACCAAACCCAAAATTGAGTGGGAATTACAGAAACAAAGGACTTCCAAACTAGGAGAGCATCTACTTATTAGACACTGTCAAATTGTAGAGACCACTGTGGGTTGTCTACCCTTTGAAAGGAGAGGAAAGAAATCCTGTCGTCGTGGATGGGCAACTAGTGAAACACATGCAAATTTGTAGAACGTTCAGCTCTCAAAGTGCTGGAACGCCAGCGCCTCAACAGGCAGAGTACTGTGACGTCACACAGACCATCACAGAGGCCAGGACTGCAGGTTCTACCACACTACTAGTGTGTTAGTCTTCTATGGAGAAGGGCTGTCTGTTTTTTCCTCCTCAGTCATTTGTACTGTCCTTATTTTAAAGCTAAGTACCACGCTCTGGTTGCAGTTTTGTGGCAGCAGCTGGACCACGGAAGAAGAAGGTGAGGATGGAAAGGGGTTGAATATGCAATGGTGGCCTCATCCCAATGGAAAAAAAAATTATTTCAGGGAGTAATGGTCCTTGGAGGTGAGTCTTCATATGCTGGCTCTGTGTCAGAGTGGGTGGCTGACAAGAGAGCTGCAGATGATCCTGCCCTCCTCCAGTGCTGCTCATGGCATCACATCTCTCTATCATTAGCTCATTATGCTTTCTCCTTTATCAACAGTAGCCAAATCACTACTACTGCCAGCCAGGACAGGGACTGTGGCACAACTGCCCATAAATGAGGCATGGTAATGAGATGTGAGGTCTGTTTCTATCCTTCCTATCAATGTGTGGTCTCGCCGTAGGTAAATTCCCAGTTCTTCCTCTGCTTGCCCATCAGATCTGGCCTTGAGGGTGGAATGGTGCTGTAGAAACACTAGCAAGGTCTGCCTGCTTGCTGAGATGTCTTTCTGCTTTCCAGAAATACCAGCAGCACCGTGTGGGTCTTTACTGGTAGTCTTCACAGAAGCCAAGGCCTGAAATGGGAACCTGTTTGCCCCTCTTACCAGTGGGACCTTCAATCTATCTATCGTGGCTTGCTAGCTCAGTGCTGTTCAGAGGAATTAAACTGATGCTACTTTTATGAAAAATAAAACCAAACTGATCTTCTGAATGATTACAAACCTTGAATGCATCACCCATGAGATGGGTTGATTGTAAAGGTGTGAGGTCAACTAACTCACTTCTTCCCTTTTACCTGATCTACAGCTTCTTTTCAGTCCATATTAAGAACACAGATGAAGAAGCAGCCGGGTTTATAGATGTGTGATCCTATGGATGTTTACTGTTGACATATGGTTTTAAGGTCAGAGTGGGGCAGGTGCTAGAGAACAGTTATAGGGCTGTAAGTGCTGGAAAGATATTTGCATGGATACACGTGGGGAAATCTAGCTGTCAGCCTTATCCTAGTTATAACAATAAATAAGGAGTCCTAGAAATACAGGTCCAATTTAAAAGCTTCAGCATGGCTTTTAAAGAGCAATCTGAATATCCTTACCTACCTGTTGATTTGGACAGACCCTTTTTCTTCTTGAAAGAGCAGGGAGGTGTAATATCATTCTCAGGAGACAGCAGTGGTATTACCATGTGTAACAAGATGCTGTCATTAGTTGCAGGCATGGCCAGGCAAAGTTGGGCTTCCGCAGCAGTATAAATGTAGCTGCCCTCAATACAGACTTATGACTGGCTTAACCTCTCTTGCTGATTCAGAAAGGATGTGCATAACCTTGTGAGAGCCTCTTAGCTCCAAAAGGAGAGGCAGCAGAATGGGATAGTTAAGGCCCAAATTGAAGAATGACTCCTGTGTTTCAGCTGGAGCTTGATGAGCTCTGTGTGATTGCAGCAACTGAAAGTTTAATGCCAATTAATCAGCTTTGCATATTGTTGGCTTTCTGGGTTGCATTGCCTCCTTCATCAGAATGACCTTGCTAAGAAAGTTTGCCTCATTTAATGCTACCTCCTCTTCTCTTTCTGTCTCCTCATATATTCTTTTATCCTCAGTTTTCTTAAGGCCAAGATCAGGCAGCAGATGTGAAGAGAAGACTCTTAAATATCAAGGTAGGTACAGAGCATTGCCGCCCTAAAATGCACATAGGAATCCTGACCCGTGGGTTGAAAACCGTCCTGTAACTATTTGCAATTCCTTGATGGGCTCAGTTGGCTGTCCCAGAGCCCAGCCACTGGGAAATGTGCTCTGGTGATCCCGTGAAAATGACTCCAGCATGAGGCTATGAATGGCAGGAGCTGGAGGGGTAACTTGGGGCCTGAAAATGCACAGCAGGAAAAGAAAATGTTCCTCTGCCTCATGCTCATACCTTTTATCTCTCTTCATGCTCTCGAATGTCACAAAGATTAGAGAAAAGCAAGGCATTTTGCATGAAATGAGAAACGTTCCCACTCCTTCCTCCTACACTCGAAAGAGAAAACTTTCCCTTGGAGCAGTTTCTGAACC